>NC_045428.1:423286216-423597995 GCF_902635505.1 Sarcophilus harrisii
CTTTCTATAGCTCTCTTGACATTATGTTGTTATCAGTGGCACAAATAGGCTGTGTCCATCTATTATCCCTCTTTTGTGCTACATTATTAGTCATGTGCATTTCTGTTTATAGATATCTTGGGTCATAATTTTTAAATAGCTTCTAGTGTATAGGTATCTATTGGTAATATGTGTCTGCCTAATCACATCCAGCATTTATCTCTCTCTTCTGCAACTTTAATTCTTTTGAGCCTGTGGTATGCCATGACTTACAGTCACATAGAAAAATATGAGTATTAAAAAAGATAATTTTCATGGAGAAGCTTGGGATCATTAAAAGCACAATCTATTTTCCCAGCTGTGAATTAAAATACTCTCTTCTTCCTCTTCAGTGCTAAATGCAGTCAATGAATCATCTTCAAAGGCTGTCCAAGATATGTAAACTGATGCATCAGCTTTGAGGGCTGTATATCTAATACCATATTCTAAAGATCAAGCATCTCTTTATTTATTTTTGTGTATATATTTAGACTGAACTCTATGGAGTAATTTGGGAGCTCTTTAGGAAGTTCAGAAATGTTGCAGGGTTTGATGAAATCCAGAATATTATCGATAAATAGGAGCAGCCAGTATTTCACTTCAATTTGGGCTCCAAATTGATGAACCTCCATGATAGTGTTCTAAGAGATATACATAGTTTTCTTTTAAGATTCATTGAAATATGATATCTGAACTTTTTTGGTCATGATTTTCAAATGTTTTCTCCCCTCGATATGTTCACCAGGTCGATTGTTTTGGGTATGGGATATTTTGCAATAGTTTTTGTTTACTCATGGAGTTACTAATTTCTATTTGGTTCATTTCCATTTTCAAGTATTTGTTTCTCAAACAAGGCTTTGTAACTCTTATGCCAAGCTATTAATTTCTTTTCCAGTTTTTTTCCTTAACTCTCATTTCTTTTCCAGTTTTTCCTTTAAGCAATTTTATTCCATTTATAAAAAAAATTAATTTATATAATCTCTTTCAGGAAATCTAGTTGAGTTTGTAGTTGAGTTTTTCTGAGAGGTAATGCTTGTAGATATTTTAGAGTCATTCTCTTCTGTGTTTGTGTCTTAAGTTTCCCTATTACCATCATAGCTCATTATAATGGTCTTTTAAAAAAATTGTCATTTCTGCCTACTTCCTGACTTCAGACTTGGTGTTGGAGCCAGACTCTATAGCAGTTCTGAAAGGAAAGTCTGAGATGATTCTGGGTTTGCTTTCTTAAGATATTAGGTATTGCTATTTCAGAATCTTAGGGAGAGGTTAAGAACCTGTATACTTTCAGTGTTCCCAGTATGGTCTGATCTAGGGCAAAGTCTGATTGCTATTTCCCTAATATGAACTCTACAATTTATTGGCCAACTAGAAAATTCCTAGTTCAGCACTGCAGAATTATATGCTACCCTTTGGTCTGGTATTCCCCATCCTGTTTATTCCTCTGCAAACTAAGCTAAAAATTAGAAGTAGGAACTTCCTTTCTGTCTGAGATCTAAGCCCCGCCACTGCTGCTGCTATTACTAGCTTCTGACCTTTATCCTTCCTCCTTTTACTAGTCAAAGCCTCCCTATTCATGAATACTACTGCTGTGGATGTACACATCTCTTCTCACTATGCCCTTGATTAATAACAAAGACAGATAGTGAGGGATAAATCTATTCCATCCCCATCTTAGTGCCTGGCATGGATATAGGCGTGCTTTTGTATGGGTCTGAGACTCCTCTTATTTCTCCTTGAGTACTCCCTGCAACATGCTCCTACCCTTATTCAGGGATTTTAGACCTTCCTGTCTGTCTACCATGTCCTGAGCTTGATTGGGCAAAGGACTTATAGTGACCTATTCTGGGTTTCCCCATAAGAAATTAGTCTGGTATTTTTTAGATCCTTTAGGAGAAATTTGTAGAAGAGTTCAATGTGTTGCTTCCCATTACTCTGCCATCTTGGCTCTGCTTTTTTCATATTGTCACAAAGAATATCTTTTATATGCACATATAAAAAGTAGATATAAAGCAATAGTTGTTGACATTTTTCTCAGCGTTTGATATATTTCTTTTTCATAATAATAATAGCAAACATTTATTTAATTTTTAAGGTTTGCAAAATACTTTATAAATATCACCTCATTTGATGCTATTATTATACTCATTTTATAGATGAGGTAATTCATAACTGAGGTTAAATAACTTTGCAAGGTTTACACAGCTAGCAAGTATCTGAGACTCAATTTCAACTCAAATCTTTCTAATTCCAATTTCAGCATTCTATCTGCTGTCTCATCTATTGACTTCTAATAAAAATTCCTATGATTTTTTCCCAAGTTTTGCTATCTTTCTCTCTTTAGGCCAAGGCCAAGATAATTTCCTTTACATTCTCAAAATTCTGTCTTCTCTAGCATGGACCTCCTCTGTGTAACTTCTTTTCCCTAGTTCAGCCATTTTTCCTATACTTGTTTTCTTTAGTTCCAGTTTTATTTCCTTATTCAACACATTAGATAATATGATGTTAGAGTACTTCCACATACTCTTTTCCAAGACTTTACATATTTTAATTCAACATATCTTTTGATTATTACATTTCTCCATTAAATAGAGAGTTCAAATGTTTAATGAGTGATATAGTCACATAGGTTTTTCTCCCCCTTCAGTTTGAAACAATGGTTTTATATTGATTAAACTTCTTTAGGAAATGGTGATCATTTGTGCAAGCATTTTTTCTTTTATTCATTTCCAATTTTAGGGTCAATAGTTTGTTGAAGTAGGTCAGGTTGGAACTGTGTTAATTGCATACTATAAATTTTCATTTATTATTTTTTCTCATTTGCTATCAATTTTGATTGTTGCTCAAAAAATTGATAGTCTGACTATATACCTTATATCTTAGACAATGGTGGAAAATGATGCCTCTTACTTTTTGAAAATCGTACTTCTTAAATTACCTGAAATCTTTGAAATTTTGCTGTAACAACAAAAGCTTATATAACACTTTAAAGCTTACAAAGGGCTTTTCTCAAAACAATACCATGTAATAAAATTGAATATTATTGATGAATAAAATTGAAAATTATTCTCCCCATTTTAAAAATGAGGATACTGAAGCTTAGAAAGTTTAGGTTATTTACTGAACATTATGCACAGCTACCAAGTCAACTTAAGTCAACAATCATTTATTTGATGTTTACTATAATGTGCTAATAGCTGAAAATACAAGCACAAATGAAAACAAAGACCACTTCTATCCTGAAAAAGCTCCCAATGAGATTGAATATTAGAGATGGAGTTTAAGTTTAGGAGTTCTGATTCAGTAGTCTTTCAGCTTTGTCTCTCTACTGCATATAACTTAACTTGTAATGTCAATAAATTGGAACATAAACACATGAGGTAGATCAGGATTTTCTGTCATTAAAAATACATCCATTTATAAAAAAATAAATCTTAAAATATGGCTTTACTTGGTTCACTGCATATTAAACTATAAATAAATCCTATTTTGAACACCCATATTGATCAGTCTCAGCTTTGTGTCTATCATACCTGAACTGAAGTCTTTTTCTGTCTAGTTGATTCTTTCTTTCCCAACCTCTTTTTTTTTTTCTTGAAATCTCAATTTTGTTCTCTATATGTTCCCTCCTAACTACAGGATTCTCCCTTTGGTTGATGTTTATTCAACTTTTCTTTTCTTCCATTTTTCTTCAAAATGGGGTATTAATGCTAGAACAACTATTCATACCATTTTGCCCTATAATTTTTGCTCTATCAAGCCCTTTGCTACCAAAGTCATAATGTTACTAAGAGTAAAGAGCAAAGAGTGGGTCTGTTTAACAGTCTCTGAGGAATAAAGGGTTTGATCAGGAGACTCAACCTGAGAACACAGATTTGAAGGCAGGAAAAGAAGTAGTGAAAAATCAAGTATAAGAGTAATTCCTTGGCCATCACTGTTTGTAGGCCAGGTATGTTACATGTTTCCCCAAACCTAGAATTCTATGGTACTTTAAAGAATTTGGGGGTAGAAGTCTACTCTCTGCCATTGGTTCAAGCCCTCAATCTTAAGGGCTTCAGAACCCTAATTCCACTTAATCATTTAGTAGAAAATTTGAATTTACAAAGGAATATTTACTTCAAAGAGATTGCAAGAACAAATAAACATCTCCCCTTCAAAACATGGAGAGAGAGAGTATACCTCCACACTCCTCCCATATTCTAAAAAGGGTAGGAGGATTAGATTCACAGCTTGAGTCAGTTTCTATATATAATAAGTCCTTCCAAATTCCAAGTTCAGCATCCTTCTGGCTTGGCTTGACTTCCTTGAGCTCCTGTGATGGATTAAGAGAAATATCTGGTTTAGAATCCTAGATCAAAGTCCCTATGGCTTCAGTATTTTAATACCTTCACCTAGAATTGAAAAGGTGTCTTAAACAGAGAAAAAAAAATTAAGGCCCATATCTTAGGGCTGAATGGAAAAGGGAAGGTAGTCCTTCTTCTTAGTTTCCTTAGTGCCCAGTGAATAAGACCTGAACCTTCTAAATACCGCCAAAAAATAAGAAAGATAGACTGTTCCTATTCAGTAGTGCAAAAGACAAAGCCCACCCCAGCTACACAACCACTGAGAACAGTCTGTTCTGTGTAACAGTACTGTGTAACAGTCTGTTGTTACACAAGGAATCCTGGTTGCTGTAAAATAGAAACCAGGACATTTATACTGTGTGTGTGAGTGTGTGTGTATGTGTGTGTGTGTGTGTGTGTGTGTGTGTGTGTGTGTGTGTGTTGAAGGTTACATTTAGGGTGATATCAGAAAAACTTTCATTATGTGTATCTTTTTGAGTAGTAAAAACTAATAGAGATTTTTAAAAAACACCTTTCTTTCTAGTACTATGAGAATAATATTGAATTATAGTCAACTAAGGAGTCTTTTCCTTTTTTACCAACTATCATATGTGTAATAGCAATTGTACATATAATTAATGGGCATCAGATCATTTGAGTGGAAAGGTTTTATTTGAGTGTTATAACACTCTACTCTCTCCTGTATGCTGAGTTTTCTGTTGCTTAGTAGCAGTCAGCTATTCACAGATTAAACAAATGTCACATTGGCTATGCACTAGTTCTTGCTCCACTTGATGTAAGATGAGACATTGAATGAAGCAGACTAACTGATTTTATTTTTCTCTGATTCTATCATGTTTATCCCCACAGAGTCAGGTTGCTAGGTTTAAAAAAAGAGGCAGATGGGAGATCAGATAAAGAAATCCTGTTCGTTCCTCTTTGTCCAAAAAGAAGGAGACATGGCTGTGGAGAGCTGAATATGCTATCAGATTTGGTTGCTGTGAAGTTAGTTTTGCTCAGCTGTTTTTGTTTTTCCTTGTTATAAGACATAATTCAATACATGTAAGAGGGTCTGTCTATATGTAAAAACATACTATCCCCCCCAAAAAAAGAACAAAATTACAAAACAAAACAAAATAAGGTAAATAAGAGAAGTTAGTCAGGATTTAACCAAAGACTACGATCAATAAAGAGTATTGAGGAAGAAAAGCCCTCAAAATAATGGTTAGAAAAGTTCATCTATTAAAACAGAGTTGAATTGGGTTTCCAATATGCTATCTTTCTATCATAGTAGACTTCACTTTAATCACGCCAAACATAGACTTTTCTATTGTTCTTAAAAATATGTGAAGACTGTGAATTCTGCATTCATTTCAGGAATCTCTGTTTAAATTAGTAATATCCTTCAGTTTGAAGCCTTTTTTAAATTGAGGGTTGCCCTCTTTAAGGTAGATGATAATTATTCAATTTTCTATTTATATTGTTCTCATTATGAAACAATCCTTCATATGATGAAGATGAATGAGAAATAGTTGAAGATGAAAACAAGCCATTCCTTCCTGCTTCTACAATACTCCTACTGAAGGTCAAAGAATTTCATTCTGTGTATTTTATTATAGTCAAAAAATTTTGTATCATGGATTAGGACTAAGAGATGAGGACTGGAGAATTATCATTGTTCATCTTATCTCCCTCTACATTTGGTCCACAAAGCAGTCAATAATTATTTCATTTTAAAGAAAACAAACTCCTATTAGAAAAAGCTGCTCCCATGAAGTCAATTTTATAGCTCTTACATAGTAAAATAACATATTGAAAAATAATACCATATACATTTAGATCCTCAATACACTTAAATTATTTGTTCTACTTCTGAACAGTTATATTTTTATAAGTAAAATTGTAGCTAATTTATCTGGTTTTAAAGCTAGTGAATAATTTAAGTTCTTGCTATTAGCAAGAAACAAAATCCCACGCACAAGGAGCTTCTAAGGAGCCCACTGTGCCTCCACAAGACATTTTTAATGATTAAATATACTTTAAAATAAAAAAAAATTCATGGAAAATTATAAAATGTATATTCAAAAGAGTTAGTATTATGGAAATGAGGAAACTTGTTTAATTTCCTTAAAAAATACAAATGGTTTTGAGTATCTATATTCAGTTATTTTTTTATAATCATAAGGGAGGGTGTTTCCACATTGCCATAATAACAGCTTTGATATTTTGACATAATCAGTTTTAGCTTTTTGAGACATTTAATGAATCAGACCAACTGATTTTATTTTTTCAGTCTGATTCTATCATGTTCATCTAAACAGGGTCAGGTTGCTAGGTTTAAATAAAGAAGCAGATGGGAGATCAGATAAAGAAATCCTGTTCATTCATCTTTGTCCAGAAAGGAGGAGACATGGCTGTGGAGAGCTGAATATGCTGTCAGATTTAGTTGCTATGAAGTTGGTTTGTGTAACTGTTTTTGTTTTTCCTTGTCATAAGAGAAAATTCAACATATGGTCATTTCCCTTTTTGTCTTTTTATACTCTGTACCTAACAGAGTCCCTAACACATATCAGGTAACTAGTAAACATATGTTAACTGGCTAGTAAAATCATTTATAAAAAGTTCTCTATTAGATCCAATTTTAATGGCAGAAAATTCAGCATTAAACACAGAAAAAATGTGTGAAAAGTCTTTGAACATATAAATAAAATCTATATATTTGTAGAATGACAAAGTTATATTTACTAATTATACAATCACCAGTATGTATCGTTACTTAAGTCAATTAAAAAGTAAATATAATTATTGGTATGAGAACAAAAAAAAATATTCTAAGCTCTAAGAAATGTCCATGATTTAGACAGTAATAAATGCCATAATTTGAACCTTCACAGCCAGTTTATGTTGAATACACTGGCAGTTTACAAAATTATAATGAAACCAGGCTCTTTTCCTAGATATCTAAAAGGTCACAATGAGTAATCAGACACTGAAAGAAAGAATTATGGAACTGATTCCCCTGTCCATGCATATACCTTAGCCTTTGAAATGAAATTTAAAGTTCAGACCGAATCTCGTTGGCACTGTGTTATAGGAAAACAATAAATCCCAAATATTATAACTTCTGTAAACATTTTGTTTAGCCTTTCTAAAGTAAGAAAATGCATAAAGCCTAGTGAAAACCTAGTTTGCTTTCTATGACAAGGTAAATATAAATGAAAAGAAAATGACTACCCCTGCCTTTTTTACTTCAGTTGAAGAATAATAGATCCTTCTTTAATCCTGTATTTTAACTCTGTGTATATGTTAATGTTTCAAGTATGTTTTATTTATAAGCAACATATTATTGGGTTCAATTTCAAATCCATTCTGCTATTTTCTTCCATTTTGTGGGTAACTTCATTCCATTCACATTCATAGTTATAACTGTTAACCATATATTTTTATCCATCCTATTCTCTTGCATGTTTCCTTCTCTTTTTATCCCCGTACACTCTTTAAAAGTCTGTTTTTCTTCTTACTGCCTTCCTTTTATTCCTCTTTTTGCCTTAAATGGTTTCCTTCTTGGTTTTCTATTGAGTACAATGAATTTCTATATCCAATTCTGTATTTGTATCATCTTCCCTTCTTTAATTCATTTGAAAGTAAAGTTTAAGTGTCACCCACTTACCCCCAGAATGACTCACTGTCTCCATATCCTATATTTTCTTTTTCTACCATCCCCTTTTTTTCTCCCTTACCTTTCTCCCTTCCTTCCTTTTGCTTACTGTAGATTTGTGAGGTTATAAGGATAAAGTTAAATGAATGGCTCAGAGGACAAATGGGGAGGGGCAAGACAGACCCTCCTACATGTTTTGAAATGGCAAAAAAAAGTTACAGAAAGAAATAAGGCAGAAGTTAGATGAGTAGCAAAATTAGATGAGTAATTGAGCATAGTATCTCAAAAATTTTAGATTCCACAGAGATTTTCAGGCTTATGGCAAGATAACTTAGGGTAATAAAATCCATTTTAAGATGGTCTAAGACAAAAGTATTTTCCTTCACAGGCACCATGATTCCAGCCATTCAGAATAATGACTTGCAAAAAAAAATCCTTCCAATAAAACCAAGCAGGCTTTGTTTTATTCCCCTGTTGTTAAATAATATGTTTTGGCTTTTCATACGAATCCTTGTTTGTGCCCAATAGGGCATATTTATTTTTACATTGGTCTCATGCTATTGTTTTGTGACAACTTACAATATATTCAGCATCTTTGCCTGTCATTATTCATTCTCATATTTCTTCAAGAATGCTATCATTGACCTATAGAGAGGAAATTATTCACACATAAGGCATGCTTTCATCATCTTTAAAAGATGCTAACAAGTACTATAATCTTCATGCACATTGACTTGCTTTTCTTCATGCTTTAAACTTTCTCTCCTCATCTCCCATCATGACTTTTCCAGATTCCTTTTAATTCTCCTTTTAAAGTTTGCCCTTCCTAGTTCTCCTCAAACTCAGCACCTTCCCTCTGAAATTGCCTTTAATTTATTCTGTGCACTATCCAGTGTACATGTAGTTTGCTTGTGTATTATCTTTCTTATTAAACACGTTTTGTCTGTTTATTTTATTTATTATTATTTTTTATCCCCATCACTTAGCACAGTGCCTGGCAAATAGCAGAATGTTTATTTGACCATTACTTGACCATTCAATGCCTTGTACAAACATAGTAGGTATGTAAACATTGTTTGTTGAATTGGGTTGAATTATTTTACTATATTTATAGAACAAAGCACTCAAACTGTTTTTGTCTTCTGTCAATAAGTATGATTTGGAGATTATAAGAACAAAATTGTCTAATGAGGAGTTGAAATGAACATCAAGTGGGAAAATAGCAAAAGAACACCTAGCTGTCAATTAATGAGTCATCATCATGCCTAAATAAAAATTATAGCTTAAGAATACTGAAAAGAAATGGTAAATGTTATTGGTTCACTGATGTCAATAATCTTGAATGAAGGACAGAGGAAAAATGAAAGAGAAGGGCAAATATTCTATTTTTTCAGAGGGAAGAAAAAATGAAGCCAACAATTTCTAGGTCAGAGAACTTAGATTTCTAGAAAAAAAATTCTGAGGATTTTTTTTAATGCAGAACAGACCATTAATTGTTTTGTAAGTTTATTGTTACAGAGTTGCATAAGTAACTAATGATCTAAGGGATTTGTGTAAGTCACAGAGTCAGTATCAGAGACTGTATTTGAATTCTGTTCTTCCCAGTTCAAGACCAGGTATTCAACTCTCTAGGCTTATTATTATTGTGATAATTAATTAAAAGAATTAGAAAATGAGGTTATGTTTGGTAAAGATAACTAGGTTTTCATAAAGAACAGGTTAGATTATATTAATATCATCTCTTTTGTTCGTCTGGAAAGGATTATTAGATGGATAGATTAGAGGGATATTACAGATATAGTTTATTTAGGTTTGAGGGAACATGCATGACAAAGCCTTTCAAGCTATTCTCGGGGAGAAGATAGAGAGATGTGGACTAATTGTATAGATTCTATACTGGTTCATTGCTTAGAAAAATATTGTTAAAATGATTATATGTGAAAAGGTTGAATTCTAAATCAATTGGCATTAATTACATTGATTTATTGTAGGATTGTTTCCCTTCCTTAGGAAAAGTTAACTCTAACAGCTGAACTAGTATGAGAAATCCCTTAAACCTAAATTACCTATAGATTTAGTGAATAAAATTTGATAGGAGATGAATTAGAATAGAACATATATCCTTGAATGAATAATGTAGTAATAAGGCTAAATTAAACATTATAGGACTCTACTAAAGATTGTTTCCCTTTCCATAGATGAAGGGTAAAGAGTTGATTTCTATTTTACTTATCTTTTAGTAAATTAGTTCTTCTTTTCTATAAGCTACATAGATCAATAGCATACCCTTTGAGAAACCACTTGATAGACATGAATGCAAATTCAATAAAATATTAAATCTAGCAGTTGTCCAACCCTAGAAATGCTTCAATATGCCTCTGACATACTCACATTTTACATATTGACAATGACTTCTATTTGGATTAGGAAGCTCTAGGAGAACTAAACTAGTCAGATGATCTGCCTTGTGCATTTAAATTATATTCAAAACAAGTTTCCTGAGACTGCTAATTCCTCTTTTTTCAACTACAAAAATAAGCTTTATACATCATCCATTGTCTTGATCACTAAGGTATCAGTAGACCTGATTTGATTACTAATGATAGCTCTGCAAATAAATCATTATACCTAAAAGCTTTGTACCACAGGCTTTTCTATTTCAAATAATAATAAAACAAATGTCATCTTGAAAGGAGATCTCTAGAGAAAGAGTCAAGAAACTAACATTTGACCTGGTACTGTTTAGAATTTTTACCAGGGATTTATATAAAAGATAAATTCAATAGTACATAATGAATGTGAAGCTGAAACAAAGCTAGAAGGAATAACAAAGAATATAGGAATAACAAAAAATATGGCAGCATCAGGATCTAAAAGGATCTTAACAAGCTGAGATGTCAGGATAAATCAAATAAAATCAAATATTTTAGGAATAAATGAAACATTTTATACTCAAGTTCAAAAAATCAATTTCACAAATATAAGATGGGGCTGGATGAAAGTTCTTCCAAAAGAATAACTGAGGGTATTAATGAACTTTAAGCATGATATGAAACAGTATGATGTCAGTCATAGGATGCATTGGAAAAGACAGACAGGATTAGGGAGCTAATGGTCTTTCTTCTCTATGTCTTGATCAGATTTTATGTTGAGGATTGGGTTTAGTTATGGGTTCCATGGTTTAGAACAGAATTTGATGAACTGGATAGTATTTAGAAGGTAACTGGGTTTCTTAAAGAATAGGTCAGATTATATTAATATCATCTCTTTTGTCCAGCTAGAAAGGATTATTATATGGATAGATTAGAGGGATATTATAGATATAGTTTGCTTAGGTTTGGGGGAACATGTATGACAATTCTTGGGGAGAAGATAGAGAGATGTGGATCAATTGTATAGATTCTATACTGGCTCGTTGCTTAGGAAAATATTATTAAAATGATTACATATGAAAAGGTTGAACTCTAAATCAATTGGCATTGATAGACATGATAGACCTAGGTTGGTCAAGGATCTAGAGATCACATTATATGAGGATAAGTGAATGGATAGAATATTTAACTGGTAAAAATAAAGATTTTTTTTCAGAAGAAACATGATAACTTTTCTTGAATATATGTAGGCTTGCAATGTGCAAAGAAATTAGATTTTTCTGTTTGACTCCAGAAAACAGAACTACAAGTGGATGCTATCAAAAAGTGAGATGAGATCTCCTTCACTATAGGTCTTGAATGTCTGAGTCACATTTATTAGACACACACCTAATTTTTTCATATACAAGTCAGAATAGATGACCTCTGGAATATCTGTTGATTCTGAAATCCTTGTAATTATGATACAAATTATAGGCTAAAAAATTGTGCTTATCTTTGACCCAGAAATACTATTACTTGGTCTGTACCCCAAAGAAATCAAAGGAAAATTAAAAGAGTCCATATTACTAAAATATTCATAGCAGATGTTTTTGTGGTGCTAAATAATTGGAAACTACCCATAACATTTGATTCTTCTCAACAATGCAGTGATTCAAGACAATTCCAATAGACTGAGATGGGAAATACCATCCACATCCAGAGAACTATGTGGATCAGTAGCCATAGTGGCAGTATAACCAAACACTACTAATATCCCCCCCCAAATAGATCAAAAACACAATTAACCCCAAAAAAGTACTATTTAAACTCACAACAATGCAGTGATTCAAGACAATTCCAATAGACTGAGATGGGAAATACCATCCACATCCAGAGAACTATGTGGATCAGTAGCCATAGTGGCAGTATAACCAAACACTACTAATATCCCCCCCAAATAGATCAAAAACACAATTAACCCCAAAAAAGTACTATTTAAACTCACAACAATGGCACAACCCAGACCCATAGTTTTTCGACTTTGGTTTGTTTGTTTGCTCTTGTTTTCTCATTTTTTTTCTGCTTTTGATCTAATTTTTCTTGACATATATTTGTGTGTGTGTGTGTATTTGAAAGGATTTACATATTTAACCTATATCAGATTTTTTGCTATCTTGGGGAAGGGTGACAAAAGGGAGGGAAGGGGGAAATATGGAACACAAAATCTTACAAAAATGAATTTTGGAAATGAAAAAGAAGAAAAAGGAGGAGGAGAATGAGAAGGAAGAAGAAAAAGGAGGAGGAGAATGAGAAGGAAGAAGAAAGAGAGGAGAGAAGGAGGAGAAATAAAAGGAAGAGAAGGAGGAGAAAAAAAACAAGTACCCATTAGTTAGGGAATAGGACCAAATTGAAGTATATAATTATGATAAAATAGTATCGTGCTATAAGAAATAATGAGATGGTTTCAAAAAAAATCTGGGAAGACTTATATGAACTGGTACAAAGTAAAGCAAGCAGAAATACGAGGACATTGTAAACATTAATAGCAATATGAAATGATGAACTGTGAAAGACTTAACTACTTCAGTCAATTCAACAATTTAGGAAAATTCCAAAGGATTTGAGAGGAAAATATTATCTACCTCTATAAAAGGAAGTGACGAACTCCAAGCATAAATTAAAGCATATTTGTTTTCTTTCTTTTGTCTTTTTCTTTCCTTCCTTCTTTTCTTCCTTCATTCCTTCCTTCCTCCCTTCCTCCCTTCCTTCCTTCCTTCCTTTGCAGAGAATCTAATACAGAAATGTTTTAAATGACTTTGTATCTCCCCATGCAATGTTATTCAACTGTATATGATAGAGTTTGAACTACAGACATTCTTTATCCATTTTGTTTTTCCCATGTAGATAGTTTGACATATACATGTCTTCTGGGTAATTATGGACCTAAATGTGGAAGTCTCTACAATGCTCTAAAGTCTGATGAAATAGGCTCAGTGAAGATTTCATATCTTGAGAATAGAACCTTAACTAACAATTCTGTTGTCTGGGATAAGAAGCATAAAGGCCAAGTTCAAGTTAACCAACATTTATTAAGCATCTATGTGCCAGGTACTGTGTTAAATGTTTGATCTAAGACTTTGGGTCACAAATATTTACAGGGAGACATATCTCAATTACAAACCTGGTGGATGGGAGTGATCCAGAATGCCAGGAGACTATAAGGACTTAGAGTATGGATGGATAGTACTGGAAAGGAGCTTATCTAGGATTTGGCCATCAAAGGAAGGAAATGTCTCATCTGGTGGCTTCATATTTTAGCATCTGCCTCAGAGTATATGTGCTGTAACTCTTTTTTATAGTGGCAAGGAACTGGAAATTGAGAGAATCCCCCTCAGTTATGGAACGACTAAATAAGTTATGGCATATGAATGTAATGAAATATTGTAATTCTATAAGAAATGATGATAAGGCTGATTTCAAAATATCCTGAAAAGACTTATATGAATTGATGTTAAGTGAGGTGAGCAGAACAAAGAGAACACTATACACAGTAACAATTAGATTATGTGATCATCAACTGTGATAGACTTGACTCTTTTTAACAATGAGATGATTCAAGGCAATCCAATAGATTTGGGATAGGAAGAGCCCCCAGAGTGAGAATTCTGGAGCCTGAATGTGGATCAAAGAATAGTATTTTCACCCTTTTTTGTTGTTGTTATTGTTGTGTTTGTTTGTTTTGTTGATGTTGGTGGTGGTTTTTCTTTCTTTCTTGTGCTTTTTCCCTTTTCTAATGTTTCTTGCGCAATATGACAAATACAGAAATATGTTTAAAAGAATTGAGCATGTTTAACCTATATGGGATTGCTTGCTGTCTTGGGGAGGGAAAAGGGAGGAGGAGAGAGAAAACATCTTGAAATACAAGATTTTACAAAGATGAATGTTGAAAACTATCTTCACATGTATTTAAAAATAAAAAACCATTTTTTAAAATTTTAACAAAATTTTTAAAAAAGAATATATGTACTCTATGATAAAGTTCAATAGTAATCCTGCCCTTGAAGTAGCTTTAATGAAGAAGTCTTTTTTTTCTATATGGAGCCTATGTAGAATTTCCTCAGTAAGAATGTAGAACATTTTTTAACATTCATCTCCCTTTTTGTCTCCCTTGATTTTAAGAATCAGAAGATCATCAAGCATTGTTATTATACTTTTGGGAAGTATGATTTTGTATAATTTTAACATCTGCATAGGAAGCATCTTGTTGGAGATAAGGCCTTTGGGTAACATTTTATTCTGTTTAATGAAATGCTTTTTTAAAAAAATAGTCAACAAACAATAAGTATATATCTTAATGATGTTCTTACCTTTTTGAAAACTCCATACAGGCAGGGTTTGTATCATTTATTTATCCTTATATTTTCCCAGCTCCTGAAATAATGCATTGCACATATTAGATATTTGATTAATAGCTGATAAATGAATAAATAAATAAACCATAATCTGAGGCTTATAATAGATTTATGGTGACTTCAATTAATAATAAATTAATGTGGTGATATAAATTTGCTAACTCCACATAATATAATCTCATCACAGTGCAGTTTGTCACATTGCAACATTCCACTGGCTATGTTTGGAACTAACCATGTATCTTGTCAGATGCCATTTATTATGAAATATCAATAAAACTGTGTCAGAATTTACTACACATATTGATATATCTTGCAAGAGCTGAAAATGTGCAATATTAGGGTGGCAGAAATATGCATTGAAAATAAGCTATTATGTGTTTCTCAAAGGATTAATAGTGCAGAAAATTTCTGAAATCTAACATAGTATTTCATTCATCTTGTAAGTAATGATTTTATAAAGGGACCGCTTATTCTTTCCAATAGAAAACTAAGCTAGTTGTATAAATAGAAACTAGCATAAGTGAGCCGTATCCTAGAGGAAATACAAAGAAATCTATTTATTTATGTACTCTTGTGTCTGAGGTTTGAATTATCTTTCATTGCGTGTAACAAAAGACTTTGAGAGTAAGTTAGGTGGTAAGGAATAGAGACCATATTACTCAAAAGCTGAACATGAAGCACATGGAAAGAGTTTCAGTATCACTTAAAATGCCAAATCAATACAGAAAACAAACCAGGTACCAATCAATGATCAAGTATTTTTAAGCTCTTACTATATGCCAGGTATTAAGTTAGACAGTGAGAATATAAATAGAAAAATGAGATGGTCCTTAATTTCAAGAAACTTATATTTCACCAAAATAATTAACATGTATGCTGCTAATTAGGTAACTGTTTTTGAGACCAAATCAGTCATTGATTTATTGACAAGCTAAGTTTGGTTTTTTAGAAAGTTCTTTTCATTTAAAAATACAAAGCATGATTTTAAGCATCAAAGCATTTGAAATATAAAGCATTATTTTAACATTAAAGTATTAAAAATAGAAGATTTTCTAGTGTAATTTTCTAAACATTATAAAGTTTTATGTTTTATTTTCTGCATCTATTTCTCAGCATACCTTTGGTCTCTGTCTCTCACTTTCCTTTGAAGGATATAAGGATTGGGAGGAGGCTGAGGATGATGATAATAATAATGATAGTTAACATTTCAATGGTATTCCAAGATTTGCAGCAGTTTCAAACATATCATTTGATCTTCACAACAATTCTAAGAGGCAAGTGTTTTATTGTTATCATTTTAGATATGAGAAATCTGAAATTCAGAGAAATTAAGTGACTTTCCCAATGTCATATAATTCATAAATGTCAAAGTATGTATTTGAGCCCTGACCCTAGTCAATCTTGATGTAAAATGCAACTCTTTCCACCATTCCCCCTCTTTTCACTATATAAAGCAAGTCTAAAAGGAGAAAAAGTGGCATTTTATCTTATACTTAAGTAATGACATCAGAAAGGTCTGGTTTCTTTACAGGGGTCCTCAAACAACAGCCCGCGGGTCAAATGCAACAGCTGAGGATGTTTATCCCCCTCATGCAGGGCTATGAAGTTTCTTTATTTAAAGGCCCACAAAACAAAGTTTTTGTTTTTACTATAGTTTGGCCCTCCAACAGTCTGAGGGACAGTGAACTGGTCCCCTTTTTAAAAAATTTGAGGACTCCTGCTAAACTAATAGTAATTACAATCAACACATTTTCTCTGAGGAATTCTCTTTTTGTGTTAAAAATTTCTTAAAGATGAAGGACCATGGTAAAAAGAATGATTTAGTCAGCATTGTATATGTTGACAAAATTTTTTTCACATTAATCATCTACAATCTGAAATATCATTTCCATTTTCTTAAATGTCATTTTCACTACCTCAAATATCAGAATAATAAAAGTAAATCAAACTATTTCTATTACGCTTTTTTTTTGAACTTGTCACATTTGGAGTTTAGAGATGAGGTGGGCAAAAATTGGTAGAACTTCCATAATGCTTTAAGGCATGCCAGAGGGAATTCTTTATTTCTTTCTGCTCTCCTGCTATCCTTTCTGATCTTTTCTTCTCAGACATAATCTTCTGAATCTTTTATACAATTTTTCAAAGTTCTGACAAATACATGTTCTAGTCTTGGAATACTTGTCTTCTAATAAAATGTTGTATCTCTCTGCACAATGAAAGTCAAAGCATTTCTTATTCCTATGAAGTCTTTTAAATTTTAAATCAAATGTCACTTTCTTTTTCAATGAGTGGCAGAGCATTTAAAAAAATAAAATATTAAATTTTCATTAATACACCTAAATTTTCTAAATATAAAAAAAGAAATAAGAAGTATCCCAGTAGACTGGACAGATTACTACATTATTAAGCCAAAGTCATTGCCTCAGTCTTCATTTAAGTTAATTATTTTATTCTGTTCCATGGTACCTCAAAACTGGTCTTTAGCTGTCTTATAGACTTGTCTGAATTATCACAAAAATGTATGAATCATTACAAATGTATAGCTGTAATTATAAAAACAACTTAGAGACTTTTCTGCTGGGGAAAGGGATCAATAATCCTATGTACCTAAACATATATATAATTAACAGATTACTTTGTCTTTTTGTACCCACTACATAAAAAAGAAGCTGTAAATTCTTACATTATGTTTTATATCACTACAGCTATCCTTTCCCCATCACAATTTTCCCATCCCAGTTTGCTGGTCAGCATAAGAAATTAATTTATATTTTTAATGCCATCCCATTAAATTGCCAAAAAGAAAGATTTTATAGAATTAAAAATAACAAAATTCATGTGAAATAACAAAAAATCAAAAATATCAAAGTATATAATGAAAAATATAAAGCAAAGAGGTTTAGCAGTAGCAGATCTTAAACTATATTTTAAGACAGTAATTATCAAAATTATCTGGTACTGGATAAGAAATAGAAAGGTAGATTAAAGGAAAAGAGTAGACATAGAATTTACAGCAACAAATAAAGATAATAACCTGATATTTGACAAATATAAAGACTTTACGATTTTAGGACAGGAATTCATTATTTGTTAAAAAACTGTTAGGAAAACTGAAAAACAGCATGGCAGAAACTGAGTATAGACCAATATCTTACAGCATGTATCAAGATAAGATCAAAAGGGATATATGACCTAGAGATAAAGAGAAATTTTACAAGAAATTCAAAGAACATAAAACACATTATTTATTAGATTTTTTTTTTTTTTTTTTTTTTGCTGAGGCAATTGGGGTTAAGTGACTAACCCAGGGTCACATAGCTAGGAAGTGTTAAGTGTCTGAGGTCAGATTTGAACTTAGTTCCTCCTGACTTCAGAGCTGGTACTCTATCCACTGCACCAACTAGCAACTAACCAATAGGTTAACAATTTATGGATAAATGAGAAATAGAGAGGAAAGTTAGATGCACAATGGATAATTTTGATTACATCAAAATAATTTTGACACAAATAAAATAAATGTAACCAGATAAGAAGGAAAGCAGAAAATTGGATTTAAAAAATTTATATACAGTTTATCAGATAAAGGTCTCTTTATATAAAGAACTTGTCAAATCTATTAGAATAAGAATCATTCCCAAACTACTAAATGGTCAAAGTACATAAATAGTCAATTTTCCAATGAAGAAATTAAAACCATTTATAGTCATATAAAAAAATGCTTTAAACCATTATTGTTTAAAGAAATGTAAATTATAATAGTCTAGAGGTATCATTTTATACCTGGAAATTGGCTAAAATGATAAAGTAAATGTTGTATGGGAATGGGGAAAAATTGGGATACTAGTTCATTATTGATGGAATTGTGAATTGCTCCAATCATTTTGGAGAGCAATTTAGAATTATGACCAAATTATGACCAAAGAGTTATTAAACTACTTATACCTGTTGATTCAGCAATACTACTACCTAATCTATTTCCAAAGATAATTAGCAAAAAAGGAAAAGAACTCATATGTTCCAAAATGTTTATAACAGCTCTCTTTGTGGTAGCAAAGAACTTGAAATTACAGAGATGCACATTAGTTGGGGAATAACTGAATAAGTTGTAGTATGATTGTGATAAAATACTACAGTATTATAAGAAATGATGAATTCAATGATTTTAGAAAAAATGGAAAAACTTACATGAAATGACAAAACGCAAACTAAGCAGAGCCAACACAACATTACATACAGTAACAGGAAGATTGTTTGAAGAATGACTCTGGGGGAAATTAAATAGTGCAGTGGATAGGTACTAATCCAGAAGTCAGAAGGATCTAAGTTCAAATCCAGTGTCAGATACTTAACACTTAACACTTACTAGCTGTATGAACCTCAATTGCCTTGCAGGGGGGGGAAAAAGTGACTTTGAATGAATAAGCTATTTGGACTATCATAAATACCCAACTTAATTATAAAACACATATAAAAAATAAATTTAATTATTTATGGTAATCCAAATAACTTATTCATTCAAAGTCATTCTTTTTTTGCAAGGAAGTTTTCTTATTGTATTGTTATATTCTCTAAATTAATATTTTATTTATTATTTTTATAATTAATTTATAATTAGTTTATAATTTTCTTATATCTTTATCCAGTGTTATAGAACATCCCACATGTCAGCATGTTTCTAAGCTACTAAAGCTAAAAATTATTATTTGGTCTAAAAATTAATGTCATATTGCTTCATAAAAGATAATAAATAATACCCCACATTTCTGTATATTTATAAAGAATTTTCATGGCAAAGGGTTTGTTCGTTATTGGGAAGTTTAAAATAATTATTCTGCAAAATTGCTTAGATCAGGTATCCTGGGACACCAGACAGCAGTAAAGGTGTAGAATATTTAGAGGCAACATTTGCAAAACCAATTCTTCCCCTTCTCCAAAAAATCTTAACAAACTTTAAAAATAAAATGATAAAACTATAAAACCATAACACACATAATATGCAATAGAGAAATCTTAGAAACATTCTAACTAAAAAAGGTATGAATCAACCATATTCCATTTTTATTTGATAAAGTATGGAAAATTCTACCAATGTATTAAGACCAAAAAAATCGTATAAAAGGGATTTTTTTTCTGTAACTGTGCCTCTCCAGGTAACTATACTTACCTAGCAACATCTGTTTAGCTGCAGGATTATCTTGACCTGGTTCTGAATCCCCCTTAAACCTCCCTAAATGTCAGCCTGCAACACCAAAGGCTGAGAAGAATTAGGAACGAGTGTGTTGGGCTTGTATTATAAATCAGGATGGCAAGGGGGCAAAGCCATTTCTATAGAGAATACCTTGTTTCTGTTAGTACACAAAACATTGCCCCTTCATGCACTGATTGGTTTATCTGCTTTATTTTTCTTTATGTTTCCTTAGTAATTTGGGGGTTTTAGGACTTAAATATGAAGAGCATAGATACAATAATCTTGTCTTGACCACATACATCCTGTCTTGACTACATACATCAATGTTTCTATCTTTTCTTGCTTTCATGGTCTTTGTGAAAGCTGATACAGCTGGTATGTCATTGACATTTCATTTGTAACATTGTTCTTTTTCTTTTTCTCTTTGGTAAAAATGGGAGACACTCCTAAATCTGCACAGAGATATAGACACAACTTGTTTTCCTTGCTTTTTACTGATGTGCCATCTTATTGAAAGTCACAATATCTTTCTGTCATAGACCTCCTGGGAGACTGTAGTAAAGAAGGCATGTATTAGGATGGGTGATAATTAAACATGTTCTAGAATATGGTTGCAAGTGATATAATGAAGATGAAATCAACAAAATAATTGTTTATTAGATCTGGTAGAAATAGAACATGCCAACAGTGTTCACACTTTAACATTTGGTCCAATCAATGAGATATGATCAGTCTAGGTGATGATAGTGTTGGTTGATAGCTTATCTGAATGATATTGAATGTACAAAGTTGATTATCAACCCTAAATATGCAACTGCTTCTAACTTCTGTAATTCTCAGTGGCAATACTTTTCACTCAAGCATGACCCATGCTTTAGGATTCTATTTTATTCCATCCTCTCCCTTTTCCCTTTCTCCCTCCCTCCTTGAAATTCTAAAATATTTTCTTGAAATGATGTTTTTAATTAATAATTTACAAATATCTATATGGTCTTTTCCTTGAATTTGGTCAGTGGATGGTACTGGTTTAATGGCACTGTCTGCCTGCAGAGTCTTTAAAAAGCAAGTTTGACCTAGCCAGTCATACCAAAAATAAATAAATAAATAACAAAAGCAAACAAAGGCTACAATTTTGGATCTGTTTTATTTGTCAAAAATAATAGTTTCTATGCCTTGGAATTTTATAATCTTAGAAGATGCGTTCACTAAGAAAAAAAGATGAAATTTTTTTCTGTTTGTTTGTGAGGGGGGTTTGAATTTGAATTCTTTATTTTACCAAGGCTGGAAGTACAGCTGGTATTCACAGGCCCAGTTCTAGTATTGATCAGCATGGCAGCTTTGATCTGCTCCATTTCTGACTGGCTAGTTCACTTATCTTTAGGCAGCCTAATCCCCACACAAGCGCACTCGCACACGCACACACACACAACACACACATCGGGGCTCACCCTATTGATGCTAAATATGGCATCAGTGAGATTGTGCAAACAATCCTCATGCTCAGCTTCACAACAGGATTTATCTTATACCTGTTCTTGATAGAGATTTCTCATTAGGGCATCAAATTTGACAATATTCATAATCTACTTGGCACACTATTTATAAAGGGCTTTGAGATCCTGACTAAAAGATACCACAGACTAAAAATGGGGGCATATATATGTGACCACACATTTGAAAATTATTTTATGGAGCATATTGAAATATTCTATTTTTCTACTATTCACTGCCTCCTTTAAAAATAAAATGATCACAACCCCAACTAACATATAAGCAGATTGTTACCAAATCTTTTGTGCAATCAAAGGAACTAACTGGGGATATAATTTGGGAGTCATAATTTCCATTGTTGGGAAAATATACTTCTAGTGAGCAATTTCTAATTAATTGTATGGATGATGTTATATTCACTAAAAAAAAAAAAAACATAAGCCTACTTAACGTTTCCCTGATTGAGCATCTTTTCTGCCTAGATAGACTGCCTAAAGATAAGTCTTTAAAGTAAATATTATGTTCATTTAACACTATAATTTATATTCTTATCCATGTAAATAAATTATAACTATCCATATTCCTTTCTAATATACGTATAAATATATATAGCTTATTTGTACATAGTTGTTTACATGTTGTCTCTCTTATTCAACCATAAGCTCCTCTGGAGAAGGACTTTCTTTTACTTTCTTCATATACCCAGTGCTTAGCATGGTTCCCAGCAAAGTAGGTGCTTAAAAATAATTATTGACTGACTTACAAGAGTTTAAGTCTTATTCTAGAGGCTAGAGGAAATCACTAGACATCTGTGCTTATAGAAAATTACTTTGGCATCAGTGTATAATATTGATGTGAGGCAGAGAAAACTATTAAGAGCTGTTGAAATCATACTTGGCAAGTGATAAGAGCCTGATCAAAAGTGGAGCAAAGAGGGCTTAAATGCAAGAGAAGTGGTAGAAGTAGAAATAGGAAGATCTGGCAACTGATTGGCTAGGGAGTATGAAAGAAAGCAAAGAGGGTAATTTCAAGGTTACAAACATGTGAGACTGGAAAAGCAGCAATGGCCTCAACAGAAATAGTAAAGTTAGGAAGAGAGGGAAAAGAGAATGAGTTCAATTTTTGGATATTCTGGGTTTGAAAGACAACATGAGCTCATGTATGTATGTTATATTTACTCATGTGTGTACATGTCCTCTTCTCTGGATGAATTAAGAAAGAAGACTTTCATTTTTATCTTTGTATGTCTATCACCTAGTACAATGTCTACTACATTGTAGGCACTTGTTAAATGCTTGTTGATTTATGGGGCTTGATTAAATAAAAGTGATTAACATTTATAAGGTAATTATGTTGAAATTTCTTTAAGAAAGCCTTTATTCATAAAGTTCAAGGTGTTGACAATTCTTATGATATCTTAACAGTTGCAAATTTAATCTCAATTATTTTACAGCTTAGATTAAGATGGCAGTGAATTATGACACAACAGTAACAATAATGCAATAATAAGCAATCCTACAAGGATGTATATCATTCTGAGACCTTACCATACTGATAATTAAGTATAGAAAAAGTCTTCTCTCAGTTTTACAGTGTTGTACTGAATAAGTAAGCACATTAACATTTCCTTCTCTGCTTAATTTTGAAAATTACAATAGTTTCCCAGTAGGCTGAAAAAAACAAAATGATGCTAAGTTAGAAAAGTGGGAAACCACAGAGAACAGAGTTGTGGTAATAAGAAGGAAATATGACCATCAATGATCAATCAGTCAATACATTTATCTAGCACATGCTATGTGGATGGAAATGAGAATTTTAAAACATGATCTTTCCCTAAAAGACCTTACATAGCCATGCTTCTTTTTATTGTCCTTTGCTTTATTGAACTTTGAAAATATTGGTTTTGTTTTTGTTTTACAGATTAAAATTTGAGACAATCCAGGCTTGGAGCAAATATACTGGTACCATTTTTTCCCCAACAGTATGGATTCATACTGTGTCTCTGTGGTGTCTCTGTGTCATAGTTTGGTAATTCTCACAATATTTTGAATTTTTTCATTATTATTTTATCTGTTATGTGTTATGAGCAAGAATTCTTACAAAGTGCTAAGTCAGTGGAATTGATAAGACAATGGTTGTTTAGTTTAGCATGGTGATTAATAGTTCTCTAGTTCAGTACTTAATATAGTTCTACAAGATTCATACCTATGATGATGTAATTATAATAGAGTATATAACAACCAGCAGGGACTGAGAGACAGTCATTCCTCCTCTCATATTCTGAAATCAGCTAAACCTCTTTCATTTCATTATATACATAGGATAGTCCATCTCCCTTTGAAATGGTCATCCCTCATGAAGTGAATGCACTAAGAAAATCTCATTTTCCTTATAAGAAACAACTCAGATATCATCTTTTGCAAGGTGTCTTTCCTGATCCTGCAACGACTTAGTGTTATCCTTTTGAAAACTTCTGGTTCACTCATTCAGTCATTTCCTATGAACCCACATAAGGGTTTCTTGACAAAAATAAAGGAGTGGTTTTGATGAATAAATAAGACTTTTTTGACCCTGGAATGGAAGACAGATTGGATCCTTGAATTCTTTATAGACAATTCAGTGCATTCTAGATTTCATGAACCTTGAACCTTATCATTTGGCTATTTCCTCCTCCAATGGATTAAGGCAAAGTTTAAGTAACTTTCCCAGAATCACATAGCTAGTGAATACCTGAAACTCAATTTGAACTCAGATCTTCCTGATTCCAGGCTCAGTACTTGATTCACCGAACCACCCAGCTTCTATCTCTAAAAATTACCATGTGTTTAATTACTAATAGTTCTTGCTTTTCTGCAAATTTTCTTTTCACCCAAATTCTTCTCCTCAGTAGGTATGCAGGTTAGGCCTTGGCTCCCTGCAGTCAGGCAGCTACAGCAGTGGCAGCATCAGTGCAGTCGATGAAGGAAGGTCAGGTACTGAAGCTACTCTTGCAGAGGGTGCAGAGCCCTGCTTTAGGAACATCAGAAGGAATTCTGGGGAATGATTCACTTAATCAAGAACTGGCTTTTTTACTGATATTATTCACTATATTTTTACATATGTACATGTCTCCCTTTAGAATAAAAGTCCCTTGCCAGTTGTACTTATCTCATTCTTTGTCCTTTTATTCCAAAACCTAGCACAGTGTCTGCCCCTTAGTACTTATTTCATACATACTTGTTGATTTATTAAATACAAGACAAAAATTCTGTATTGTCTATGTAAAAACTAGATTCTGTATTATTAGGCATTAATTATGTATTGTTGACATTTTATGATCACTGTTTCAGAGGAAAATGTGTCAGTGATACAATGTGTCAGTGATACTACATGCTAACTCCAGTTCTGCTGTTTACTCCCTAAAGGAACCTGAGCAAGTAACTTCAATTTCTTCATTTGAAAAAGGAAGCTGTAATATATAAAGCCTTAAGGTCTTTCTACATGTAAATCTCTAAACATTCTGTGAGGCTAAGCAATTGTCTGCCCTCTTAATTATATCCACTATTATAAGATCAGAGACATTCCTCTGGAGGAGAGAGGGAAGAGGACTGGATAACTTTTTCTCTCAGACATTCCCATAACCTTCAAGGTAGCTCCCTTAAGGAATGATTTTCCTTTCAAATTGGACCTTGGGAAATACTGAGAAGGAAAATATCAAAGGCCTATCTAGTCACAAGCCACCCCCTCACACCCAGATACTTATGATTAATTCCTTGCCCAGGGGAGAATACTCACATAAGTTGGTCTTTGGGCTGGGAAATAATTCTTATAATTCTTTTTAGTTATGAGCCCCTAGTGAGTGAAGCAGAAAAGCAAGAAGGAGGGAAGGAAGGAAGGAAGGAAGGAAGGAAGGAAGGAAGGAAGGAAGGAAGGAAGGAAGAAAGGAAGGAAGGAAGGAAGGAAGGAAGAGTGAGGGAGGGAAGGAAGGAAGGAAGGAAAAGAGAGGAATGGAAACAGAGGAAGGGAGGGAGGGAAGAAAATGAGGGAGAGAGGGAGGAAAAATAGAAGAATGGCTGAAAAGAGAAAAAAAGGAAGAGAAGAGATAGTAATGGAAGGGAAGGGGAGGGGAAAAGAGAAAAGAAAAGAGAAAGATTAATCTCTTTACAAACCAATTGTCCATGCTATCTTCTCCATATTTGAGCAGCAATACACATAGATCAGCAATGAAATGGTTAACTGTTATCATATCTCAATGATCAGTTTGAGAAAAGTGAAATAGAAAGGTACACTATTTTTATGAAATAGAGATATGTCTGAAAAATATTTCTCATGCTTCTTTTATAGAAGGAAATGTAAAGGAGAGAGGGGAAAACAAGATTCTCTTTGGATCTTGCTCTTTAAATGGCTTTCAGCTTTTCTAAAATCCTAAGATGGCTCCCTCATCACTGAACTCTTACTGGCATTTCTGCTTCTATGTGTGTTGTTCTCTAGTATTTTCCTTTAACAGATTAATTTGCCTTCCTCCTACTTTGCCTAGTCTTCTGTGGCTCCTCCCTCCCAATATCCCATGGGATACAAGGAATTAGCTTATGACTCAAAATCCAAAATTCAATCTGAGTCAGGGAAAACTTGGAAATTAAAGAGGAAATGGTGGGATGATTTCTGCCTGAAATCCACAGATATCCATCTCCTGTATCCTTAGCATCTTGACAATTAAATAGCACTAAACCTATAAGTTGAAGCATTACAAATTATGGCCTCAAGTTCTTTGGTTTACATGCCATCTTATAAAAGAAAGATAGTAGATGATTTCAGAGATCCTTTTTAATCTCTAAATCTTTTATCCTATGTTCCTTATCTCATTTATTCCTCTAAATAACATGAAGTTGGTTATAATTGCTTTAATATATACTAGTTGGAGGAAATACTGTGACATATTTAATATGTATAGGACTGCTTGCCATCTGGTGGAGGGGGTGGAGGGAGGGAGGGGAAAAATAGGAACAGAAATGAGTGCAAGGGATAAAGTAAAAAATTACACAGGCATGGACTCTGTCAACAAAAAGTTATAATTATTAATATATATATATATATGTACGTATATATATACTAGTTGGACATTTATTGAACAGTCCAAAGTTACCCTATTATTAAGTGGTAGAATTTAAAATTGAACTCAGATCTTTTGAATTCCCATTAAGCTCTCATTTTATTATAATGTTAAGAAGGAGAGGGAAAGGAAATGGACCTGTGTTTTATTGGTACAGTGAACTCTAAGGTGAGAGTATTCCTAATAGTAATAAAAGTTGTTCCCTTCTCTATAGTTGAGAGTTTAGGAGGATAGTCTATAACACTAAGAAGTTAAATGACTTGCCCAAGGTCATAAAATCAGTATGTTTCACAGGTAATTCTTAAATCCAAGTCTTCCTGGCTTCTAGACTAGTCTATCCCTTCCATCATACTTTTTAACATGAAGAAAGTGCTTTGAAAAATAAAAATATACATGTAAGTGATTATTATCCTTCTAAAGTAAAGTATCCCAAAAATGTCTTGATGGGGCAAATTTTGGATCCAAAAGGGTAAATTTATCAACTAATATTTATTCAATTAGATTCAATTCAGTTTAAAAAGCCTTTATTAAATATATGTAGGAATTGAGTTTAGTGCCTACTAGCCTACAATAATCATTGAAAAGATATCTATTTTATTTTAAAAGAAAGACCTAAAATGAAGTTCATTTAATAAAAAGGACATATTTTCCTTGATCTCCTTCACAGATTGGAAAACAATTATCCAGGTTCTTCATTTCTGGAGCACATGGAAGTTAAAACAGATGACAAGTAAGTGTTAAGTTTAAGACCAGATTTGGGCTGGTGCTCTATCCACTGTGCTACCTAGCTGTCCCACACACACAATCTTTTACCCCAAAATGAAAATATTAATTAAATTGCTTGAGCCCCATTAAATAACCAGTACATTTGCATACTTTTAACAATGAATCTACCAAATACACCTTCACTGGTTTGACAAAAACACTAAAGGAAAACTGAAATATTCCTATAGGGAAGATTCTGGGAAGATGATGGAGTAAGTAGGTCAGTAAATTTCAGGCTATCCAAATTTTCACCACAAACAAAACAAATTTGCACCTTAGGGCATTATATAGTAATAAAAAGCTAAAAACACTTGGGGCAGAACAGGGATCCTCCTGGCACTACCCAAAAAGATTGGAAGAAAGACTCCAGGCTGAGAATTTTAATCCATGTAAAGTACAAACACCTTCAGGCTAATTATGTAGAAACTGTAGAAGTGGGGACTTCTAGGGCTAGCTGGGTTAAGTAGGAGCATCAGCCAAAACCTCAGAAACTTTCAATTCCCAAACCCAGTGTGAAATTGGGGTCTGGATCTGAGAAAACTAAGGGACCTTGGCTCATTAGGAACAACAGGCCCAGCTGTGCTGCAGAGATATAGCCTTTGGCAAGAAGAAACTAGCACATCCAGTGAGTGAAAAAGCAGTGGGGCAGGGACATTGCTAGCTGAGGGCACTTGTAGGAGGGTGAAGCTTTTGGTTTGGGTTTCCAGGTCAGAGGGAAGAGGTGAAATGCAGCTAGAGGCACCATCCCCCCCATTCCACAATTAGAGGTGCTTACACTAATACTTCTTATTTTAAAAAAAATGAACCAGCAAAGAAAGAATCCAATTATAGAAACTTATTATGGGAATAGTGAAAACGGGTGTTCACCTTCAGAGGAGGACACTGAAATAAAAAACTTCTCCTACCCCAAAGAGTAATGATAAATGTCCAAAAAGAATCTATAGAAAAACTCAAAAAAGAATTTAAAAATTAAACGAGAAACCTTGAAGAAAAGTTAAAATAAATAAATAAATAGGAACCATTCAAGAAAAACAAGATTATGAAATGAAGTTAAACAATTAGAAAAGGAGATACAGAATCTTAAAGAAGAAAATTCTTTGAAAATTAGAATTGGGCAAGTGGAAGCCAGTGAAGCTATAAGAGACCAAGAAATACCAAAACAGAATACAAAGAATGAAAAAATAAACAAGAATCTGAAACATCTTATAAGAAAAACAACAAATCTGGAGAATAGATCAAGAAGAGAAAATATAAGAATAATTGGATTACTTGAAATCTGTGACCAAAAAAGAATCTTGACAGAATAATGCAAAAAATGATCCAAGAAAATTTTCCTGGAGTGATAGCACCCGAGGGCAAAGTAGAAATGGAAAAAATCTATTGATCATCACAAAGAAATCCTTTGTGGAAAACACACAGGAATGTTATTACCAAATTGCAAAACCCCCAGAACAAAAAGAAAATTTTGCAAGAAACAAGAAAAAAACAATTCAAATATTCTAGAGCTACAATTACAATTGTGTAGAACTATCAGCAGCTACAATAAAAGAGCACAGGTCCTAAAATCATATATACCAGCAATCAATATCATGGCCAAAAGTATCATATCCAGCAAAATTATTTATAATATTGAAAGGAAAAACGTGAATGTTCAATGAACTTGAAGGTTTTCAGGACTTTCATTCAAATCAAAACTCAATAGAAAATTTAACATATAAAAGCCAATATCCATGATTAATATCAAGGAACATGGACAAATTGTTTCTATTTTTAACATGGAAATGTATACCATATGTTTAAGATTGACATTAACAACTGGGTAGCTCAAAAGAAAAATTTATATAACTGAGATGCAGATGAAGAATAGAGACAGGAGTATTAGAGGGGGGAGGAGGATTCATGGTTCTGAAAACCTACTTATACAAGGAATTAACTAGGCAACATTACATATGTACTATGAAGAGTATAGCATCCGCCAAAATCTATAAAGATATAAAAGAGGAGGAATGGACAGAGGGGAAAGCAAAGGATGAGGGAAAACAACAAGGGAGGGATCCATGGATGGGGGGAGATTAAGAAATAGCAAGGCAAATTAAGGAGCAGAGTTAAAGTAGAAGAGTTACCAGAGATAGGAATGAATAGATATACACAAACATTACAATAAGAGTCAGGAGTTGAATTTATTAGAAAAAAAAAAAAAGTAGCTAGTAATCATTGATCTTAGACAAAGTCAAACATAAAGATTCAGTCAAGAGAGAAAAATTTACATTATATATCAGCTATACTAATATTGTTTTAGATGCATGTTTACATATGGGTAAATGCATATATATACATATGTGTCTGAGTATATGTAGATATGTATGCATATTGATTTATGTATGTATGTATGTATGTATATAGATATATGTATAAGTGTGTGGGTCTATGCATGGGCATGAATATAAATGTGTATATGTGTGTGAGAATGTGTGAATGTATATATTTATTAAATATATCTGTGCCTAACTATAGTGTGCTTGGGAGAGTTGGGGGGATGAAAGGGGTGAAAAAAGAATAAAGTGAAAATGTGCACAGCAGAGAATAAAAGAATAACCTACAAGGAAACAAAAATGGACACTCATGAATATAATTTTTATTATTGTACATTCTTTCTTAAACTAGAAATTTATTGTTATATATTTTGAATCTTCCCTAATGTTCTGTTGTGTACATGACAATGTTCCTTTGTGTTTCATTTTGTTTTGTTTTTCTTTTCTTTCTTTTTTTTCTATTCTTTTTTTAAATAAACAAAAAAAATTTAAAAGAAATATTCCTATAAACCTTCGAAGAAGACTTTTTCTGATTTGCTAGTATACTAATCATCAATAGGGATTTGTGAAAAAAGAGTTTACATTACAAAGTCCTAAATCACTTTCACAGCTTTCCATGACTGATATTTTTACCTTTTGAAAACTAAGTAGAATATTGCCTCTTATATCCACTAGATGTCACTATGAAACCTGAAATACAGTTTAAACTTTTGAGATACTGTATTATTCTTTTGATATTCTGAAAAGCTAAACCTGTAAATGTAAAATTGGTTCAAGAGCATATTACCAAAGTAACTGTCATCTTTCCTTGAATATGCAAAACTGCTGCCACAAAAATAAATTCCACCTGAATACTCCCTATTTAAGTCAGGAAAATTCAAAAGTAACTTTTTTGTGGTCTCCATCTATCAAATAAATCTCTCAAACCTGTATACAATATAGAACTAGTTACCTTTATGGAAGATTAATATGTCTCTTTTCTATGAGCTACCTTAATCAGTCAAATGCATTAGATAACAAGGTAAATCTGTTTGCTAAAAGAAGCCTAACAAGAGTCTGCAGTGAGCTAGTCTTGATCACTCCCAAACATCTTTGCTGGTGTTTACTAACTGACCTTGCTGATTTATGCCCCACTAACTGGCCCAAAGTAACCTTGCATTTTTCAAGCACAAATTTCCCCTGCCCCTCCTGGGTTATGGACTTCTTTGTATCATGTACAAGGGGACTTCAACACTAGTGTCTAATTTTCTTCTTGAAAAACCTTGCCTACTTTCAACTTACTTGGATTCATCTGCATATTGAGGGATGATCATTTTCAAGGATGGCTGAAACAAATGAAACAAAACCTGCTCTCCTTTAGAAAATTGGAGCATACATAGTAGCATGCATGTTTTAAATATTTTGTTTTCAACATCACAGCTTGTTAGAACTTGGAGGGACTTAAGAGATCTTCTAGTGTAACATCCTCATTCTACATATAAGAAAACTGAAGCATAGAGGGAAGTGACTTGCCCAAGAACACACACTGAGTTTTGGGCAGAGCTGTTCATAATCTGGATTTTCACTATACTGTATCAAATTTTAATAAAAATAATGGTCAACTATGAAAGTTTGTAATGATAGTTTGGGTTTGCAATGCTTGGTTCAAAGCTCAATACAGGATTCTATGCAGTAAGGGCACTAGATTTGGAGTCACATGTGTAATGTTCTCGTTTCGGTTTTCTTGGGGTCTCTGGGAGCAGCCTTTGTTTCAGTTCAGTAATCACCACACAAGTAGCCAGGGGTTAAAGTCCAAATCCTTTATTATCTCCTTTCCTGGGGCCTGGTGAGCTTTCTTAGAGGCCTACCTCTCTCCTTGAATCAGAGAGCTTGAGCTCTCGCCTGTCTTCTCTGCCCTCTGAATCTTTCTGAATGAATCCTGGCTGAGGCTCCTAGCTTATATGCTTTACACTGAGTATAAACCAATCATTATATCACTAGGAAACCATTATTTGTTGTAGGATTAAATCAATCATACTGAACCATGCTAAATTAGATAACCATTGTCTCTATCAATTCCACTGACTTAGTACTTTGTAAGAATCTTTTGTTTCAAGCTCAGGGTTCTGGCCCATAACACATGGAATGTCATCATTACTGTTTCTAATCTGTGTGATCTTAAACTAACCAGGAATAAAACATTACCTCTAGTTTTTAATCTCCTCATCAATAAAATGAAGAGATTAGAATTCATCACACCTATAACTAGAAATTTTGGCACTTTGGTATAACTGGTTCAAAAAATAAACTTTCTAATTCATAATGTGAACATAAATAATTAAGACAAATTGCATTGACCAGGAGGGAAATTACTTAATATAGTGACTCACAGATGGAAACACCTTGTGACTTCAGATTTATATTATTTATCCTCACACTAAGTAGGTGCTGAGCTCAATTATTTCTAGCTTCTGGGAGTGCTTATTTTAATGTTTTTTCTTTCTAAAGTTCAGGACCCTAGGGGAAAACCCAGATTGATCCTCTTTCTAGATGAGATGATCTCTAAGATTTTTTCCAACTTTATATCCTATGATTTTATGACTTTTCAAATCCAGGTTTATCAAGTGAATATAGAAGGTACTTAATAAATGTTTGTATAATTGTACTAAACTGGAAAAATAATTTATTAAATCAATTTCACAAACAAAAGGTAGGAGAAATATAGTTAAACAAAAATTTATGTGCAAAAGGGAATATAACCCAGGCAGGTATCTGAGGGAAAGTGGCATGGTGGATATAGAGTTGGCATCCAAATCAGGAAGCTGTAGGTTCAGATCTTAACCATTGGCAAATATTGAATACTGGCTGATACATAATCCTTTGCTTCAAAACACACACACACACACACACACACACACACACACACACAGAGCAACCTTCCCCCATGGCAAGACATTATCTGAGAACAATGATGCTTACTCCTCTTTGAACATATTCTACTTTGTCAAGATCCTACACAAAATGTTGCTCCTAGAACTGAATCTAGGATTTCAAATGGGTTTAGGTAAGACAATGTGCAGTAAAACTCTCACCTTCCTAGTTCTAGATGCTATGCCATTAAGGGGGCATGATGGATAGAGTTCTGGGCCTGGAGTCAAGATCTGAGTTCAGATCTTCAGAGTTCAGGATTATAATCCTGGGGAAATCATTTAACTTCTCAGTACCCCCAGCAATTTTTTGTGATGGATAAGTTTCAGAAAAGATCCTAAGCTACAATGTCAGAGGAAGTTTCCTCATTGGGATTTTTCCTATTACAGTGATTTCCTTCCTCCCCCCCCACCTCCAAAGAAGTCATTTTGAAAAAGAAAAAAGACCCATTGGATCGTTAATAGAGTGCTATCTGAATGTGAATCAATTTAGTATGACATGGAAGTCAAAAAGATAACATTAATTAAAGCTAGCATAATTGGGAACTGAAGAATGAAATAATCCAGGAAGGTATTATTATTATCACCATTTTGCAATTGAGGAAACTGAAGCAAACAAAAGTTAAGTGACTTGTCCAAGTAACAAAGCTAGTAAAATTTTTCAGACCAAATTTCAACTCAGATCTTCCTGACTCCAGGCTCAGAACTCTATCCATCATGTCCCCTTCATGGTATAGCATCTAGAACTAGGGAGGCAAGAGTTCCACTGCATATTGCTTTACCTAGATCCCATTTGAAATCCTGAATTCAGTTCTAGGAGCAACATTTTGTCTAGGATCTTGACAAAGTAGATTATGTTCAAAGAGGAGTAAATATCATCTCAGATGATGCCTTAGCATGGGGGAAGGTTGGGGTGTGTGTATATGTGTGTGTATGTGTGTGTGTGTCTGTGTGTCTGTGTGTAAGTAAAGGATTATGTCCCTTGGTAATGAATTCAACACAGGATGATATTATAGCAAATAGTTTTATACTGTAAAAGACAGATACTGGAAGAGGATCAGTAAAATGCTTCCCCCACAAGATCAACCCTTGAAATAAATGCTTCATGCTTTATTCTGACCCAGGATATGAGGTTACCTAAAATATTACCTATAAGATCACCGTAATATTAAATGTAGATCTTGCAGATGTCTTAGAAGGTTATGTGGTCTACCTCTACTAGTGAGGAAAATGAGACTCTGAGAAGATAAGTAGCTTCATAATGATAGAAAAAAATGTTAATGTAATGACAGAATTCCAATAATGTTTTTGCATTCCAACTTTTAATATATTTACTCTTTATTAGATTGAGCTGAGCCATATATACTCTAAGCCCCAACTCTATGACATTCTCTTATAAACAAAGCCAGTTTGGGTCAGACCAACTTCCAAAGTAGCTTCCAATATCCTTATGGCATAAAGGGCAAAACATCTGGAATAAAGTGATTTTCCTTGCACAGATTGCCAAGGTTGGCCAACAATTCACAACCAAGCTTTGCTGCCTGATATAACCTCCCCCCCCTTTTCTTCTAAAAGTATAAATAAGCTTTCCTGTAAGTCTACTGCTGTGTCAGTCTCCAGATGGCATGTTTCTTGCCCTGTTATTTCAATTAAAAGCCCTTTATTCCTCCATTTATAAGTTTGGTTTATTTCAGGACTTGACAGTAGAATCATATATTTAGAGGCAGAAGAAAATTTATGCATCATATAATCCATTCTCATCATTTTACAATAGAAGAAGTTGAGGTCCAATACAGTTAAATAATTAGTCATCATCACATGGATAGTAACATAGGCTTGTTTTTAGACTATGTACTTTAAAACTTGAGCAAGTAGTTGGGTATTTTGTTTTTGTTGTTTGTTCTTCATTTTTTTCTTACTTTCTCCATCTCTTCTTCCCTCCTTTTCTCCCTCTTCCCTCCTTCCTTCCTTATCTTTTTTTTCTTTCTTTTTTTTGGAGAGCCAGTTCTAGTGCCCATTTCCCAGTAGAACGTTTTTAAAATTCTATATTGTTTTCAAAAAATAATTTTGTATTGCATAACTTTCCTATCTGAAAGGGCTTTCAATTTCCTTCTTTGCAAAATTAGGGGTTGTAATAGAGAAGATCTGTGATCCTTTCCAATTCTAAAATTCTATTAATCAATGGACTGAGTATAGAAATTTCCATTAGTAGCAACCAGGTATCAGCTGCTTTAATCTTAATTGTCATAGCCACACTCTTGCTTCTCTCATAGAATATTGTAAAATGGAAACAAACAAGAAAGGAAGAAAGAAAGAAAGAAAGGAAGAAAGAAAGAAAGAAAGAAAGAAAGAAAGAAAGAAAGAAAGAAAGAAAGAAGAAAGGAAGAAAGGAAGAAAGAAAGGAAGGAAGGAAGGAAGGAAGGAAGGAAGGAAGGAAGGAAGGAAGGAAGGAAGGAAGGAAAGAAGGAAGAGGGAGAAAGAAAGGAAAAGAGAAAGAGAGAGAAAGAAAGAGAGAGAGAGAGGAAGGAAGAGAGAAAGAAAGAGAGAAAGAAAGAGAGAGAAAGAGAAAGGAAGGAAGAGAGAAAGGAAGAGAGAAAGGAAGAAAGAAAGGAAGAAAGAAAGAAAGAAAGAAAGAAAGAAAGAAAGAAAGAAAGAAAGAAAGAAGAAAGGAAGAATGGAAGAAAGAAAGGAAGGAAGGAAGGAAGGAAGGAAGGAAGGAAGGAAGGAAGGAAGGAAGGAAGGAAGGAAGGAAGGAAGAAAGAAAGAAAGAAAGAAAGAAAGAAAGAAAGAAAGAAAGAAAGAGAAAGAAAGAGAGAGAAGATGTATTTTAAAGTTTAATCTTCTTTATTAAAATTTCTTAAGTCTCAAAAATCAATAAAGTCCTGGTTGTAGTATTTGATGATTTCAAGGTATAAATACTTACACTGAATATTTAGAAAGTGGCTCTTTCAAGTCATTATGAGAAGACTTTAGCATACACCATTAGAAACATACATTTCTTCTTCTCTTTTGCCTAGATTTGGGAATAGGGAATACAGTAATACAGAAAATCATATACTTTCTATCCCTAGTAGTTCAGATAGGATTGAATTTAGGACAGGTATGTATGTATCCTCACTTTTTAGTCCTGATTTAGAGAAAAACCCAGAAAGGGATTCTATATTAGTGACCCCAACTTCAGTTAATGACAGTTCTAGATTGTATTATTAAAGGGATGACTTATGGGCTTTTAGAGAGATTAAGAGGCAATTATTTCAACATGTTCACCGGGAACAAGTCATTCCAAACTAATTTTGATTTTATTAAAATATTTGTCACACATTTCTGAGGTACCACTTCACACCTCTCAGATTAGCTAAAATGACAAGAAAAGATGATAAATATTGGAGGGGATATGGGAAAACTGGGGCACTAATGCATTGTTGGTGGAGTTGTGAAATGATCCAACCATTCTAGAGTGCAATATGGAACTATGCCTAAAAAGTTATCAAACTGTGCATACCCTTTGATCCATCAATATCTTTATTGGGTCTGTATCCCAAAGAGATTATATGAAAGAGAAAAGAACCAACATGTACAGAAATGTTTTTAGAACCCTTTTTTTTTGTAGTGACAAAGAACTGGAAAATTGAGTGAATACCCCTCAGTTGCAGAAAGATCAGCAATGTAATAGAATATTATTCTCCTATAAGAAATGATAAGCAAGCTGATTTCAGAAAAACCTGGAAAGATTTACATAAACTGGTGCTAAGTGAAGTGAGCAGAACCAAAAGAACATCGTAACCATTAAGAACAAGATTATATTATGAACAACTGTGATGGATATGACTCTTTTCAACAATTAAGTGATTCACGGCAATTCCAATAAGACTTGTGATGAAAAGTGCCATTTGTATCCAGAAAGAGAACTATGAAGACTGACTGTAGATCAAAGCATAATATTTTACCTTTTTCTTGTTGTTTGTTTGTTTTTTCTTTTTATGTTTTTTCCTCTTTTTATCTTATTTTTCTTGCATAGCATGGATATGGAAATATGTTCAGAAGAATTGCATATGTTTAACCTATATTGTATTGCTTGGCGTCTTAAGAAGGGAGAAGGGGAGAAAAGGGAGAAAAATTGGAATGCAAGGTTTTGCAAAGCTGAATATTGAAAATTATCTTTACATATATTTGAAAAAATAAAATATCATTAAAATATTTTAATAGTTTCTTGTGGCAATTTTGTTGATAAAATGGGAGCTATAATCTGTATAATAGAATAGAATTCGCAACTGGTTGAATGATAAGAACCAAAGAGTGGACATTAATGAATCATTCTAGCCATCTCTAGCAGACTACCTCAGAGCTCTATGCATGACCCTCTGCTATTCAATCTGTAATATCAACGAAGGCAAAGAAAGCATATTTGTCACCTTTGCAAGTGACATAAAGCTGGGATGGATAGCTAACAAGAAAAAGAACCTTAGCAGACTAAGTATAATGAGATTAAATTTAATAGGCTTAAATATAAAGTCCTACACTTACATTTTTAAAAAATAACTGCATGAGTACAGAATAGGAGTTATTTGGATAAACAATAATCTGCATGAAAATCATCTTTAGATTTTACTAAATTCTATACTCAATAGAAATGCACAGTATGATCTGATAGATAAAAAGACTTAGGCTTCACTTTGTCAGCTTCATGCATTGTGTCAGAAGTTTTTATGTGTCCAAAGGGCTAAGTATTTACTGGGGGGCATTTCTCACTTCTGCAGTTTATTGCCCCTTCTCAGACAGTCAGGGAACTATGACTAATAGCATCCAGTTTTTTCACCAAAAACAACTTTTTCTGAATTTTATTAAACATGATTTATAAACTCCAATAAAGAAATGATCTATTTGCATGCCAAATAAAATAAATGAGAGAGCTCAAGGACAATCACAATACTCACTGAAAATCAGTACTGTCCAGTACTTAATCACAATTCAAAATTTAAGTAGGATGTCCAGAAGATTTGGCCTATGGGTGGCTTCAGATTCCCGTGGTTCCTCTTCTTTGAATACACAATTCCTGTGGCCATCATATATAGGGTAGCTCTTCACTCTATCTCCAATTCTCAGCAGCTTTCAGCTGATGGCAGTGATCATTCACACCCAATACCCCTCCAACTTCTTTCAATCTTTCTGTCATCCTGCACAGCATCATGCCTAATTGTTGTTCTCTAGAATAGTTCTTTTTGATCTTTCTCCCATCAGGAAAATAAATAAATAAGCTAATGGAGAATAATTGTATGGATTTTATAGTTATAGAGTAATATCTACTACTCTAGGATGCATTATGTACCTTATAAAATGCATTGAAATGACATTGAAAAAGGGATTAGAAAAAGATAATATATATCTGATCCTAGAGTTAATAGGGAGCTGAAGATCAAACCCATTCCTGCCTGATTATCATGTGAAATTTCAGCCCATTCTACCAGAAATAAAAAGTGAAAACAAAACTCTTACTCTTGTGTCCAAAGCCCACCTTTACTCAAACAATACCTGTTATAGCCACATAGCAGCTAATGGTGGGCATTATGAGGGGGACAGAGGATTTTCCCAATGACAATTGTGCAGCTAGAAATGTGGATGCTGGGATAAATTTTAAAGCATAAATTCCTGAGGGATCCTTATTCAGGTTTGTGGGTGAGGATTAGGAGCCTGCAGAGTAAAAAGAAAGAGATGAAATAGAAAAACTTTGTGGAATAAGGTTAAATAGGGTTGTGTTAGAAACAATACATTGCATGATTGGCTATTAGAGAGGGTGAGATATAACTCATCTTCTTACCCTCTGATAGATTGATCACACATCACTTAAAGTCAGGTTATGTCTCTTCTTTGGAGACCAATGCTCTAGAAAAGGGATTCTTAATCTTTTTGTATCATTGGTATTCTGGTGAAGATTATGGACCACTTATCAGAGAAATGTTTTAATATGCATAAACTATAATATATAACATTATAAAGGAAACAATTATATTTAAATAGCTATAAAAACAATTTTAAGGCTTCATACCCCAGAATATGAACCTTTGTTCTGTTGCTCTTAACTGTTGGTTCCCCCTGCCATTCCTCCTCCTAAAGGTCCAAATATTCCATGTAGGGTAGTTCCTGTAGTTCTCTTCTACACTTCTTGAATATCACTAGTCCAAAGAGTAAGACATGATGGGCAAAATTTCCCTTCTGGAGCCAATTAGATGGGATTATTCCAATTATATCCAATATGTATCCAATTATTTCCATCAATATTTAAAGCTGAGGAAGTAGGTAAGGCTTGGGGAGAAGACTAGAAGTCAAAACTACATTGTCAGCATTACAGGAACAAGATGGCAGAAATTTTCCCTGTCCTCATTTTATCAACACAGAATTTAGAATTAAAGAAGTGATCACTCTGAGGTATTCTGCCCTTTCAGACGACATCTGGAAGATTGTGTTCAACCCTAGGCAGCTTCAGTTACCATAGAAGCATGAAAAGCATGAAAAGACCTGAATCCTGAAGGCAGACCCAAAACAAATCCACCAATAACCACTTAGCCCTGGCTCAATGCTTTACTAAAAATACAAAGCTAATTTGTGATAGATTGAATGAAGGGACTGGTGGGTGACAGAGAACCTCATCATTCAACTATCACTGGACAAAGAGAACAGTTGGTGGGGAGAAGGCAAAGTTGGTGTTGAAGCTCTTGCCTCATTATGGGTCAAGCAGCTGCAGAGGAAGATTGTTACCTTCAATCCTATCATTAGAGTTTCATTGGCCAGACACAGACTTTACATGTGGTATACTCTACAGCAGGGCTATCACCAGAGTCCATAGCCAAAATTAATGGAGGATGGGATGGGTCCCCAGGGAAAACACACATAGCAATGACCAAATAGCCAGCCTGTAAAAGACTTTAAGAAATTCATACCTGAAAATTCCAGGTGGCAGCAGCATCACACTTTCCTGTGTGACAGGACCAGACTGCAAGCTGGCAATTAATGACTGGCACAGCTGAAGTAGTTCAGTGTCAGGGAGATCAGGCAGCCTCAATTGTGTATGAGTACGTATGTGTATGTGTGTGTGTGTGTGTATGTGTGTGTTTCTAAAGGAACAAAACAAATCCTGTCCAGGATTGCTCCATGGTCAGTTGCTGGCTGGTTTAGGCAATAATATTCCTAGAAACAATATTGTTTGAATTGGCAGCAAACAGACTAATAATGCAAAGTATTTAAACTGACAGGAACAGGCAAAGGACAAAGTACAGGTATACAAGGTACCACCCAGAAGTGATTCAAATAATGCCAGATGTAGTTATCTGAAAATAAGAACAAAGTTTCAGATATAAAAAAATTCTAGGCAATGCAAATCAGAGTGGATCAGAGCAATATATGATTCAAGAATTAGCACCTGTCAAGATAACAGTTTTGAAATAATGTACAGTATGGTTTCAAAAAAACCTGGGAAGATTTATATGAACTGATGAAAAGTGAAGCAAGTGGAACCAGGAGAACATTGTACAAAGAAGCAGCAGCATCATAACCATGATCAATTGTGATAGACTTCATACTCTGTGAAAGACAATGATTCATGATTCCCAAGGAACCTTGATGAAAAGTGCTAACCACTTCAAGGGAAAGAACTGATTAACTCTAAGTACAAATTTAAGCATATTTTTCACATTCTTTATTTTTCTTGTATTTTGTGGGAGGGAGAGGTTGGTAACATGGCTAATATGGAATTATATTTTGCATGACTTCACATGTATAATTGATAACATTGTTTTCTAAATGAGTGGGGAAACAGAAAAGAGAATTTGAAACTCAAGTTTAAAAAAAGAATATTAAATTTTAAAAATATAATTTAATGAAATATATATATGTAAAAGATAACTGTTTAAATCAGTATTTCTCTTCTAGTACAATTACTGATATTAACAAATGCCCTAGCTTTCTTTTGAATCATGCAGTGAACTACTACGGTAAATCGAACAATAATATACTTGGAAGTACCAAGAATCCTCTTTCTATTTTGCTTTTAAAGAAAAAAATTATGGTCTTCTCTATATCAGGTACTTTTAAATTTTAAGAGTTATGGACTCTAACTCTATGGATCCCTTCTCAGAATAACATATCTAAGTGCATAAAAATAAAATGCATAAATTTGCATAGGAAATCAATTGTATTGAAAATTAACACATTAAGTATTTTTTTAATCCATAGACCCCAGGTTAAGAACTCTTGTACTTTATATAAATACTGAATATATCAATGAGCCTAACATGAATTTAGGACTGAAGAAATCTTCATTTTCAAAAAAATTGCAGAGGATCAGATAGAGGGGAAAAAAAACATCAGAGTGATCTCTACTATCAAAAAGTGAAATGAGTTTCTGAAAGTGTCTTGTCATTGGAGTTTTTTAAGCAAAGATTAGGTGACTTAGAAAGTTTTGTAGAAGAGATTTTCATTCAGCTATCATTTGGCATTTTGGAAATATCATCCAATCTGATTTTTCATTTGTACATTCAGGCTGTGACAATCTAGAAAGATGGAATTCCGTGAAAAAAAAAGATAGAAAACTCAATTTCATTGATCATTTCTCAGCCAGTCAGTCACAGAAAGAGTTTTACGAATAGGTTCCTAAGTCTCATACTTATTGGAGCCAGTGCTGAACTTCAAGTGCTCTGAGAAAAAAAAAAAAAAACACTCAGAGGTAACCTCCATTCTAAAGACTGCAAGATCTCTACTTATAATCCTAGTGAATGCTATTTTTCTTTCTGATCCAGTGCAAATATGGACCTAACCAAGGGGAATTAAGACTCAGGGCAATAATACAGACACGAATGACTGCAAAAACAGACTTTCTGTAGTTTAGACTGTCAGTTTCCACTCAATGCTTGATGTTAGATTTTAGGAAACATTTGTCTTTTTAATACGCCTACCCAAAAAGGATTCTCTTTAGAAAACTATTGGAAGAAAATGGAAATTATGAATGATGGAGTAGTGTATGTTTTCATTTAAGTGGATCCCTTTGAAATTTTCACAGTGTGTCTTTTAGCAGTCATTTCTTCACCATTACTAAGCAAGGACATGTTGTAAGGACAAGCAAAGATCAAAGTCAATTAAATCTTTAAGTTTTTTCTTCTTGGCTGGCCTTTATACTGGCAACTGTGATAGTGATGTATCATCTTGCCTCACTTGCTTTACTTGTTTTTAAATACCACAGTTCATCTTTGTGTGATGAAGAAACTGGAAGGACAGGTCAGCTGACTCTAATGTACCAGCTGGAGAAACTGAGTTGGCATAAATATAACTCATAGTCATCGTCTACATGCCAATGATTTTAAAAAACCATCTGGAATACTGTTCTGCATATGGGGATGAAAGATCTGGTATTTATTCAATTTCCTAGACACTTTGGCTCCCATCATTAAGCTTGGGACAATACAGCATCACCTTAACAATAGCAAATGTCCTTAAGTACTGAAATGTTACAGCTCAGAGAAGTCATTAAACATGTGAGCTGGCTTAGATAGGCAAAAATGAGTACTGTTTTTTTTCAAAGTCTGCAAAGAAGTAGAGATTGGTAATAAGCTTGAGGAAGATTGAGGTCATGAACCTACCTCTGTGGCAATAAGTGAAGGCCTATATATGTGTAACTGAAGTTTTATTATTTCATCTTCTAAATTGGACAAGATCACCTTTCAGGAATCAAAAAATCTATAATTCTAGAAGGTGTATTTAATTTTTTCTTGTAAGCCCCCAATTTCAACTAATATTACTAGCTGAGATTGAAACAGATGGATTTATCAGAAATGATACTAATCTTCTAGGTGAGTTTAGGAAATTCTATGAGCCACACTAGCCATTACATAGCAGAAGAGGTCCAACAACTAGGTCCTAGAAGTCAGACAAACCCGGATTTGATGAAAGAGGCTTGAGATGAGGGACTATTTCATTCTAACAGTCCCTTCTAAGGGACCAAAGAAGCCCATTGACATCATTCTGAGATGGAAAAGGAGAAGGATATAAGCCCTTATAAAAGCACCTACTATGTGTAGGGACTATGCTAAGTACTTTACACAGCTTATATCATTTGGTCCTCACAGCAACCCTAAGAGATGGGTATTGTTATTATTCTCATTTTACAGTTGATGAAACTGAGGCAACAGAAGTTAAATGACTGCACAAGTTCATATAGCTGATAAGTATCTGAGGCTCAAATTGAATTCTCCTGACTCCAGGCCCAGTGCAATAACTGAGGGAAAAGTAAAAGAGTTCCAAATGTTTTGCCCACTAAGGACTAATCTTGGCTATTAGTTGAAAGCTAAAGGTGAACTCAACTGAGAGCATAGGCTCAGAAGAACTTCCTTTCCTAATTCAGGTCAGTACCTTCTCTGAAACTCTCAGTCTTAAGAATTAATTAAAATACTGAAAATTTAAGTGAATTATACAGCATTATACAGTCTATACGTGACAGAGTCAAAAACACAGTTTTATGTCTCCCTTCCTCTAGTGCCAACTCTCTACCAACCACATAAGTGGTTTTCAAACTTTTTGGTCTCAGAATTCCTTTCTACTCCAAAAATAATTAAGGATTCCAAAGACTTTTTGTTTGTGCAAATTATACCTATTGATATTTACATTTTAGGAATTAAGAATTTAATATTATTGTGAAACTAATTGTAATCTAGAAGACTTCCCAAAAGGGTCTTAAGGACCTCACGATCACATTTTGAATACCATCACAATACATTATGCTGCCTTTCCAAGTAGTGAGGTATAGAGTGAGAAAATCTAAGCTCCCAGTAGGCTTTTTGTGAGCCAACTACTTCAGGTCAGAGCTCACAGAGTATAGATAAAAGAACTATACAATTAATAGAAGAACCAATCAAATAGCCCTCCATATCAAAATTTGTTTGAAAGAATCAACCAGGACAGAAATAGGACAAAATGAAAGAGCAAGCCATTTCTAAAAACTAAGTAGATCATGTTTAGTGCAGAGACTTGAAATTATAGAATAGATACCAAAGAATCCTTTTTCCCCCTGGTAGTCCCAAAGATAGGCAGACAAGATTTTCATAGACCATGGCCAGCAGGTTTCTCAAGAGACCTGATATAGTGGACTATGGAAGGAAAGTCTCTGTTTAAGCTCTTCATTTCAACTTAGTACTAGTGAAATAGAGTCTAAAACAAAAGCAACAGGTCAAGCACACATTTAGCTAGCAAAGGAACTAGAAATTGATTAAAATCAAAGCCCAAAATGAGAAAAAAAAAAAAAGCAGGAGCAAATAATGCATATCATGCAGCTGCAGCAGCTTAATGAAAGAATTTTTTAATGAAAGAATTAAAGATTTATTTTTTTTGTAAATTGAAAAACTTTTATCCTTCCCAGCTGCTATCATAAGCCCTCCTCTCCTCTTTCCCTCCAGCTGTTCTATAGAATTGTGGGATAATAAATCTTTAAAAGCCTAAGAACTTAGCATACAATTGAACTATTGATATTACTGAAAATCTGAGTGGAAATCTTCATGGCTAAGAACTTGAGATTGAAAAAGGGAAAAAAATACTGGCATTAAAATTAAAAAAACAGGAGGATTTGAGGAGAAGATTTTGAGGAGGAGGAGAAATACGTTTGTTAAACAAAGAAAGGACATTGGAGGTACTTGACAAGAGTAAGCAAGAAATGTGAACTTGGGAGTTGAACACACAAAAATTTGACATAAACATCTTTCAGAGGTCTTGGCCATAGGAGTTATTATCAATAACAAATAACTGTAATTTTTCCAGACAGTATGGAGAGACTGAAAAATTTTGCAAGGATTTGAGTGGATGATATTTGTCTTATTACTATGGCCAAAAAAATTGTTATCTATGCTCAAAATCAAGACTGTTCTCCCTTTTGAAAGAGGAGGAAAAAAAGGCTTTGAGCATTTGTCCCATTTTTGATGACTATGAGCATGATATGGTGATTTTTGAAAGTCCAATGTGAAAAGAAGAATAAAGTATTTTATGGGCAGGTAGGGGATAAAGTGTGAAAAGTGGAGGACTTAGAGTCAAGAAGACCTAAATTCAAATTCTTCCCCAGACACTTAATAGCTATGTGAAACTGGGCAAATCACTTAAACTTAGTTTCTCTCAAAGAATGTTGTGATGATAAAATGAGATAATATATGTCAAACACTTTGTAATATTAAAGTGGTGCATAAATGCTTGCTGTTAATAATAAAAGTATTCTATAATAAGAAGAAAAGAAAAAGGAAATAATTGGTTTAATTTAAAAGAAAAGACAAAAAAGCATCTAAAGCGTCAAATGGGATTCCTCTTCTATTTCAAAAAAGTAGACAGTAAAAGACAAGACAATTGAGAAAGAAGAAAAAAGAATAATTCAACATGTAAAATCAAAGAATAAAAAAGAAATTCTTCCCAAAGAGGAGCGAAGAAAACTTTGTACATTGAAAAATTCTAATATTGATCCATAGGTGACCCCCTGTCATATGGTACAGACAAATAGAACTGATAGATAACTTCCAACTTGCGATGGTGGGGAGAGGGGGGAGGGAGGAGGGGAGTGGAGAGTTGCAGAAATAAGTACTTTTTGACCTCACAATAACAACAGAATAGTCTGTTTTCTTCCCAGGGCTTATCTTTCTAAGATGTGATGAAAAATCTCATAGAATCTTGAAACCTTATACTGACTGTTCAATTTATTTTTTTAATTAAAGCTTTTTATTTTCAAAATATATACACAGACAATTTTTCAACAATAACTCTTGCAAAACCTTGTGTTCCAAATTTCCCCCTTTTCCCCCATCCCCCCAGATGGTAAGTAATCCATAAATATGTTAAATATGTTTAAAACATGTTAAATTCAATATATGTATACATATTTATACAATTATGCTGCACAAGGAAAATCAGATCAAAAAAGGGGAAAAAAAAGAAAAAAATGCAAGCTAACAACAAAAAGAGTGAAAATGCTATGTTGTGTTCCCCACTCAGTTCCCATAGCCAATCTTTGGGTATAGATGGCTCTCTTCATCACAAGATCATTGAAACTGACCACAATCATCTCATTATTGAAAAGAATCACATTCATCAGACTAAAAACCATTACATTGAATTCCCAATCCCTATATTTATGCCTACCTGCATTTTTGATTTCCTTCACAAGCTAATTGTACAATGTTTCAGAGTCTGATTCTTTTTATACAGCAAAGTAATGTTTTGGTCATGTGTACTTATTGTGTATCTAATTTATATTTTAATGCATTTAACAGCTACTGGTCATCCTGCCATCTAGGGGAGGGGGTAGGGGGTAAGAGGTGAAAAATTGGAACAAGAGGTTTGGCAATTGTTAATGCTGTAAAGTTACCCATGCATATAACCTGTAAATGAAAGGCTATTAAATAAAAAAATAAAAAATAAAAAAAAATAAAAAAAAAAAGAATCACATTCATCAGAATTGATCGTCATATAATATTATTGTTGCTATATACAATGATCTCCTGGTTCTGCTCATTTCACTTAGCATCAGTTTATTTAAGTCTCTCCAGGCCTCTCTGAAATCATCCTGCTAATTGGTTCTTACAGAACAATAATATTCCATAACATTCATATACCATATCTTATTTAGCCATTCTCCAACTTATGGGCATCCATTAAGTTTCCAGTTTCTTGCCACTACAAAAAGAGCTGCCACAAACATTTTTGCATATATGGTCCCTTTCCCTCCTTTAAGATCTTTTTGGTATATTGAAATATACCAAATTGAAATACTGCTGGATCAAAGGGTATTAACATTTTGATTGTCCTTTGGGCATAGTTTTTGGTCAAATCTTATTTAATCCAAAAGACTCAGAGTAGACTCAAAACAATTGAAAGTGAAGTTTAAGCTTCCCCTACACCAAAAGAGATCCTAGACTTTTCTTAGAATAAACTTAAAATCAGTTCCAGAATTATTACAGACAAAGACTTCTCGTATAACCAAACCTTTTGGACACCTCCAGACAGGAACAAATAATTAGTTTTAGTTCTTCTTTTCCTCTCCTCCCTCAAAAAATCTTGGATTTAATTTATCCTGACTTGAGTAATAGAACTGGGTTTGTGGCAAAACAGTATTCACCTCATAAAATTCTCTATAACATATAACCTCAGAGCAAGTGTGGGGCTGAGGTTCAAGGGATGAGGCCAGAGGTTTTCCAGGAAAGTTTATTGTACAAAGTCCCTTTTCTTAGATGGCCTATTAGCCATTGGGACTATTGATTCACTTTTTTCTTTATTCTGTATGCATCACCCTGATTTAAATGTGTTTCTTGTAAACAACAAATTGTAAGATTCTGGTTTTTAGTCCAGTCTGTTATCCAGTTCTGTTTTATGGGAGAGTTCATCCCATTCACATTCACAGTTAAAATTATTTACTCTATATTTCCTGCCATCTTATTTTTCTCCAGTTATACTTCTCTCTTTCCTTTCCCCCTTTCCCTCCTCCCCAGTATTTTGCTTTTGACCACCCCCTCTTACAAAGAACCCTCTTCTTTGTAAGAGGGAGAGCCTCTCCCTCTTTCTATACCTTTCCCCTTCTATTTCTGTTGTCCTTTCTATTAGTTCCCCCCTATCTTTTTTCCTTTCCCCTCTTACTTTCCTATAGGATGAGACAAGTTTCTCTGTGAAGCTAAATGTGGCTGATATTCTCTCTTTGAGCAAAATCTGATGAGAGTAAGAGTCACACAATGCTCACCCCCCTCCCTTCTTTCCCTCAACTATAATAGGTCTTTTTTTGCCTCTTCATGAGATGTAATTTACCTAATTTAAATTCCATTTTCTTTTTCTTCCAGTTGAATCATCTTTCCTCCCCTAGTTTCTTTTGTAAATCATCACAATAGAATCAGATTATGCCTACACTCTCTAAGTATACCCATAATAGAGATAGAGATCTCAAGAGTTAAACATATCATCTTCCCATCTAAGAATAAAAGCTTTTTAACTTTTAAAAGAAAATTATTTTTTCTTTCCTTTTTTACCTTTTTATTCTTGAGTTCTGTATTTGAAGATCAAATTTTCTATTCAGCTCTGGTCTTTTCATCAGAAATAAATGAAATTCACCTGTTTCATTGAATGTCCATCTTTTTCTGAAAGGTAATGCTGGATAGTTGATTCTTGGCTGTAACTCAAGTTCCTTTACCTGTCAGAATATCAGATTCCATGCCCTTGGATCCTTTAAAGTGGAAGCTGCTAATTGTGGCTCCTCGATATTTGAATTGTTTCCTCCTGGCTGCTTGCAGTATTTTCTCCTTGATTTGATAATTCTAATATTTAGGTATGATATTCCTTGGAATGTTCATTTTGTGTTCTATTTCAGGAGGTGATCAGTGAATTCTTTCAATGGCTATTTTACCCTGTGGTTCTAGGATATTAGGGCAGTTTTCCTTGATGATTTCCTGAAAAATGATGTGTAGGCTCTTTTTTTCATCATGGTTTTCAAGAAGTCCAATAATTCTTAGATTTTCTCTCCTAGATATATTTTCCAGGTTAGTTGTTTTTCCAATGAGACATTTTACATTTTCTTCTATTAATTCTTGAAATCTGATTAAATCATTCATTTCCATTTGTTCAACTCTAATTTTTAAGTGAACTATTTTCTTCAGTTAGTTTTTTTTTTAATTCCTTTTGCTTTTGGCCAATTAAACTTTTAAATGATGTGGTTTGTTCATAGCATTTTTTCCATTTCACAAATTTTGTTTTCCAACAAATTGGTTTCCTTTTCATATCTATTTTGTAAGGAGTCATATGCTTTTTTGATTTCATCAAATCTATTTTTAAGGAATTTTCTTCAGATAATTTGTTTTTCCTCTTACAAACTCTCTTGCAAAGTTCTCATTTCCTTTTTCCTTTTATCTTCTAACTCTTTTAAGATCCTTTTTTAATTCTTCCAAGAGAAATTTGTGAAATGGGAACCAATTCATATCATTCTTTGGGGCTTTATCTGGGGATGATTTGTCTTTAGGATCTTCAGGGTTTGATGTCTGTTCTCTTTCTCCACAAAAGCTATCAATGGTCAGAGTTCTTTTTGCTTTTTTTGCTCATTTTTTAAAGGTTGAGGTCTGCTTTTAGGGCAAAGGGGCGACAGCCACTTTAGGTTGCCTTGGGGCTGGTGCTGCTGACTGACTTCCAGTGCTGGGTAGACATGTTCAGGTGCTATGTTTTTCTGAGGTTCAGAGGCTCACTATTTGCCCTTTGTATTTGCTTTGAACATCTCACAGCTAATCTGCTGATCCATTGGCTTGTAACCCGGACAGAGTAGCCTAAGAGCCTCCCAGGAGATTCCCTAGTGAATGGACACCACAACGCTATGAGTCTCTGCATAAGCTGTATCTGTGCTTGGCCTCCTCCCTCCACTACCTGATTGAAACAGACTTTTTCTGAAGTTCTTTCAAAGAACCTTCTGCTGGAAATTTGTTAACATTCCAAATATTTGTGAGTTATATCACTGCAAAACTAGTTCTACGGCTTGATCTGGTATTGATCTGAGGGACACTGGGAAGAGCTTAGATAAAAACAAGTTTACTCTCTGCCATCTTGGCTCACTGTTCAAGTTTAGTGATTGGTTTGATTATAAAATATAAATATATATGTTGGCAGAGGAAATCTAGAAAAAACTTCTAAGAATTATGAATTCTTGGGAAAGAAAATGAAAAACTTAGGGACACAAAGGGTTTTTATCACTAGCATTGATCCTTTCAATTCATAGGCCAGGATTTCAAAAGGGCAATACAGATTTCTAAAGTTAATAATTAGTGAAGAAGACAGTATCTGGGAATGGGATGTGAATTTCTAGATTCCAGCCTAAGATATAGGAATAAAAATAAATGGAAGCAAGGGAAGGAATCAGATCTTAAGAACAACATGTAGCATATTTTTAGCAAAATTGTACCAGATAAAATAAAGCTCAAAATAAACGGCATTCAGGATACTACAAGTGTTTATTTTTAAGCTTTTCTTGGTTGAGGGGAGAAAAGGAGGTTCAATGAAGATATAAGACTTTGTCTTAGACTAAGTGGGAAAATAATTGTAAGGGTCCCTCTACTCACCAAGAGGGTCTTAACTGGACTCTTACCATTCCCGGTCTTCAGATGTCTCTGGCAACTCTTTTCTCGAGCTGTGATCTATTCCCCACAGAGCACCCAGGACACACCAGTTTGATTTATATAGCAAAACGTTTATTTAAGCACTACATATCTCTTCTAGCTCTCTCTGGTCACTCCTTAATGGCACCATTACCCAGTCTTATATATGTTTCCCTAGCATCATATCCTACCCAGATTCCCCTCTCCTTTGTCCTGCCATGTTACTGGTCAGTCCACAACAAGATCATCAGTTTCTAAGTAAACATGTACTTTGGTTATCCCTGTACTTTTGCTCCCTTTGTCTCCTGTGCTCATCCTATACATGTGTCCATGATATATGCCACATATACCTTATTCTTGCCAAGTATATAACAAATAATGATGGAGAGAAGAAAATTATTCAATTGTTATTGTGTTTATTAGAAACAGTAAAACAAAATTGACTAATAATGAGCTAATATTTAGAATAAATGAGGAAGTCCTATTAGAACATTAATCTTCCCTAGATAAGTTTAAGTCATCAGACCTAAGTGAGTTACATACACCAGTCTTTAAAAAAATCATACAATCACTGGCTCATATAATTTGAAATTTGAAATTATTAATAGCCATCTAGTTGAAGTCATACTCAAAAAAGAATAATCATTAAAAATCAAACAATCAGTTGTTTTGCCTTTATTTGAAGATTAACCTTGAGAAAAAGATCCATTTTCTCCTGAAGTAGCTCATTCCACTTTTCAATAGCTCCAGATTAGGATTTTTTTTTCTTTATGTGAATCCTAAATTTGATTCTTTGTAACTTCTGATTATCATCCCTGGCTTGACCCTCTGACACTAATCTTTATGTGGTATCAACTGAAGAACCTTCATTAATTTAGTTGTCTATTGTTTAGTATTCTCCACTTTATTATTATCCTTCCTAAACTGTGGTGCCCATTGCTGAACACAATACTGGAAATGTGGTAAGAAAAGGGTAGAACACAACATTATGCTCCACCTTATTCTTGGAAGCCACAGGCATCTTAGTATGCCCCACAATTATATTCATTTTTAGGATGCCATACCTCATTATTAATTCATATACAAGTTCCAGTCCACTACAACTCCCAGTTTCAGATAAACTGCAATCTAATCATACCTTTCATATCTTTTCCTTTTAAGTTAATTTTTGAGCCAAAGTTTAAAACTTTGCATTTAGCCTTATGAAATTTGGTAATTGTGCTAGATTGTTGGGATTTTTTTCATTTTAATAGCATTTTATTTTTCTAATTACATGTAAAGATAGTGTTCAGCATTCACTTTTGTAAGATTTTGAGTTCTAGATTATTATCTCCCTTTCTTCATTACCTACTCTCTCCTCAAGATAGCAAACAATCTGATATAGGTTATACCTGTATAACCATTCTTAACATATATACATTCATATTAGTCACGTTGAAAAGAAAAACCAGAAAAAAAGAAAAAAAAACCTAATAAGCAAAAAAGGTACAATAGGATGCTTTGATCTTCAGTTAGTCTCCATAGCTCCTTTCCAAGTACAAAGATTAATTAAGAATTGGGAACTAAAATGCTTGCAAGTTTAAGCTCTGGTCCCCCAAGCAAGATGTCTAAAACAGACTTCTTCCTCCTTTCTTTTGTGCATTGAAAAATGCACACCAAAAGAGTGCATTTAGTTAGCTCCTTCACTGATACCCTAAGATGAGTATAGGATAATATGATACATTTAGTAGGTTTAATATTTGATGAACTTAATAACAACTTCACAGTCACACTTTTCATGCTTTTCAAAGTTCTTTTCATCCATTATTTAATTTGATCATCTTGAGGTTGTTATGATAAGAATTGGGTATATTTAACTTGGAGAGGAAATTTGGAGTTGAGTGGATACAAATAATAATTTTTAATTATTTGAAAGACTATCACATGGAAAGAGGGTTAGACTAGCTCTGCCTAGGGGCAGAACAAGGGGTCAAAGGCAGTAGGGAGGCAATATACACTAGATATAATGGAAACATTCCTGACAGTGACAGCTGCCCCAAAGTAGAATGGTTCACTCTGAGAATTATAGTTTCCCCTAATTGGAGATTTTCTAGTTGAGACTTGATGAACACTTCTTAATAATGATTTAGAGGAAATGGAAATATAGGCAAAACTGAATCCCAAGGAATCTGCAAGTTCATTTAACATTAAATTCTTCAATTCTAGTAAGTGGTTAAAGAAATTATTATTATTCCCATTTAACAGATAAAGGGACTTGAGTATAGAAATGATAAGTAACTTGATCAAAGTGAAATATCTAATTAATATGTACAGTGTTCCACTAAAGGAAGCTCTGAAACTATGGAGTCATAAATGGAGTGTTAGTCATATAGTCCTTGGCTCAATAATCAATATGACTATTGAGGACAATTGGTAATTTTCCTCAATGAACAATTAATTGATATTTTTAATAGAAGTCTAACTTTCATACACAATGAGTTCAGGGTACAGAAACTTGATCTGACCATATGTGTGCTTCCCTGGTTTGGTAAATCCACTATGAATATAAATATTTGCCCAGCTGTTGTATCTGTAAAATTTGAAAAGATATAAATTGCTACCCATGTTTAAGTTCAATAAATGTTCCCCAAAAGATACTTTTTATTTATTGGTTTTTATTCCTTTCCTTCTTACCTTTGTGTTCAGCAATGCTTACAAGCCGCCAGGTAGTATGCAGCCTGGTTGATGACCCCTTTCCTTTATTCTGTAATTTCTATTTTCTGTTTATTTTCTAGAATTATAAAGCTAGGATGGCCCTATATTTTGCAGTTGGGAAAAGTGAGATGGAAAGAATTTAAGTAACTTGCCCAAAATCATAAAGATAATAAATGGCACCATCAGAATTCAAATTCAGATACTTTGATTGCAAACATAGCACTTTTTCTACAATAGGACAGCTATCTCAAACCTAGTGGACTTCTAAGACTGGCCCCAAAAATCTCCAGGTAAAATTGATGACATTTCTGTGGAGGTAAAAAAAAAAAAATGCACAGCCTGCAGATCTAAAAATAGACTGTGACAGGCCTACAATGTATCATACTGAAACCTCTTTGCCATGGACTATAATCAGGGCTTTTTTTAGTTGAACTTGGAAGGTGAATTATTTCAGCCTTTATCTGTACTTCATCTTGGCAGCTGGAAAAAAAATGAACAGAAGAGGGCATCAGGGTCCTTACTCATATCATTCTAATAGTGTAGTTCATTAAAAGGCAAATCTGAATTAGAGTTTTTATGTGAGTCTCTAAGACTTCCCCATAGGAACAAGTGAACAGATGGGGTACACATTTTAAATAAGGATGAAGAAAGCATTATTTTACTGCTTTTGATCCCCCTAACCTAGATTCTCCAACCCATGCTTCACCCTCATTCCAAATAATATTTTTTGAGCCTCAAGTTATGCACAAAGATTATATTGTCAATGAATTAGAAAAAAAAATCTGTGTCTTTGCTTATACTCTTCTCTAAGTCACCTACTTTCCTCTTCGTGAGCTGGGCTGTATTTCTACTCATCCTACAAATTCAATGTCACCTCCTCCATGAAAACTTCCAATGAACTTTGATAATAGCTAACAAAAACAATTAACATTTATTTAACTCTTCCTATGTGCCAGGCACTATGCTAACTGCTTTACAACTATTATTTTACTTGAGAGGTTTAACACTTCTAGAATTCAGTTAACCCATACTGATCTCTTTTGGGGGATACTGGTACCTGTGATTTCATCAGTATAACTCCCAGTTTGGAGACTCCTTCACGCAATGCAGATTAGTAACTCTTCTATAATATATTATCTCAGGTAGGGCTTCTTAACTTGGGATTTGTGAACTTGATTTTTTCTGTATAATTATATTTCAGTACAATAGGTCCCCTTTGTAATCTTATGAATTTTATTTTATGCATTTAAAAATATTAATTTGAGATCAAGACTATAGATTGTACCAGGTTCATGAGAGATCATTATACAAGAAAAGCTAAAAACTCCTGACTCAACAGGGTTTTCTCAGGCATTGAGAGGTTAAATGAAAGAGTCAGGATTTGATTCTAAGTGTTGATTCTAAAACTCCAAAGTCAGCCTACTCATCAACCATGAGATGCTTCTCAATCATGGGGTGTAATGTATTATAGTTATCTGAATATCTGAATATATGATATCACCTTTACAAGATTAAAATCTCCATGAGGACAGGGATTTGTCTAAGCCTGTACATCCTAGTATCCATCCATATATCACTGCACTTTTATATAGAATTGATATTTAATAAATATTTGGGGTTTTTTAGGTATAAGGAATGGACCTGTGCTTTTATTGCTATAGGAAACTCCCAGATGAGGAAACTCTCTGTACCAAATCAGATATATAGTCTTTTGGTTTCCTAGAGCACTGAGGGGTTAAATGATTTATCCAAAGTCACACAGCCAGTAGCTGGAAGAGATGAGATTTGAACCAGGGTCTTTCTGTTTTCAATGCCATCTCTCTTTTCACTATACCATGCTGCCTCTTAAATTTCTTTTATTCTTGAAATAAATTTGACTTAAATGCTATTTACTTAAGAGAAAAAGAAGTCATAGTTCCTTCTAAAAACTTAAAATTTGCAGTGAGTATATAGGTGTGTACTCATGTTTATATATGCATGTCAATCAATTAACAAAATATAAAATACATAATTATATAATATATGGATATACACATAAGAATATCCTAGTATGTAATACAATATGTGTATATACATATGTACATATTAATATGCCTATAAGCATAGATACCTATATGTACATACATTGCAATGCATTTTGTACATATACATATTGCATGCATACACATATACACATCTATAGGCCCCCATATATATATTTACGCATATTGTATATAGAGAAATATACACACATAAACCATACCCACACATGTGTACATACATGTTCAGACAGCATCTTGTAATGGATAGGGAGCCAGCCTTATTTGAAAATCAACATTATTAAATAATCTGGAATTTTTTATGTTTAGATGAATATAGCATTAAATATTATGTTAGAATATGATTTGTAATTGACATGATTTGATATGGTATGTGATTTGATCAAATATATGTATATATTATAAAATAAAGAATATTTGTCATAAAAATAATTCTCATTCCTTTCAATTTCCCAATTTCCCATTATTTCTATTTGTTTTTTTTATACAGTAGAATTTTTATAAATCGATTTGTCACTTACCTTGCCCAAAGTGCATCTTCTAAGTAGTAGATGGGATTGATATCTGTAATATTAGAGGGAATTTCTACACTGAACTGACCAACAATCTTAGGAAAAAGAAGTGAAATAGAACTTTTCTTATCACCTGCTTTTTATCTTTCACCTTTCCTAAGAACTGGGAGAAAAAGATACAAAGACAAAACATAGGTGCCCATTCAAATTTTCAGGGAAAAGAATAAACAAAGGGCGCACAGGAAAGGATTTCTTTATATAGTTCTCCATCTACACACACACACACACACACACACACACACACACACACACACACACAATTTGAACAGGAAGAGGGTCTCCTGATCTATCAAAGGAGATATATAAAATATAACCCTCCCAAAAATAAATACATAAATAAAACTAAAAATGTTTCATTGAAAGTTTATCATTAGTTGCCCATTGATTTTTTTAAATCTCTTGATCATAGAAAGGGTCATTTTGAATAGAAAAATAGAAATACCAAAGGAAAAGTATAGTGATGGCTGCTGAATGGACTCCTAGTAGAATATAAACTCTCTGAGGACAAGATTGTGCCTTTTTTTCTTTGTATTAATAGCTTAGTATAATACCTAATATGTTAATAACTACTTGGTGAATTAAATTTAATTGAATTTTGTACCATTGATCCTAGGTTTATTGTTAGTCCTCTTTACTATCAGAAGTTAAGTCAGAACAAGGAATTTTTGCATCTGAATTTTTGTTAGTTCATTTTTTAATGTTTTTGTACTATATTTATGGCTTAATCAGTATGAGGAACCTGTGATGGGAGAACTTACTCTATTCTGAATCTATTTGGCAGTTTCTAGCCTTAAAGAATTACCTGGGAATATTGAAAGATTAATGATTTCCTAGGGACACATGACAAGAATCAGAAGGTGGACTTAAACCCAAGTTGACATGATTCCAAAATCTACTCTCTATTCACCATGACAAGCACCTCTCTACATTTTAGGTAATGTTTGAAATTGGTTTCTCCATCTTTACAAATTAGACATTCTCTGTGCCACTGTCCACAAGAGTATTTGAACATTCCTGCAACATGACTAATTACAAAATAAATGTCTTCATTTAAAAAAAAAAAAAAAAAAAAAGCCATGAAAGGAGAGGATCTTTGTGGTAAGTTTAAAACATTTGATTTCCATGAAATATACAAAACCAATTCAAAATTATAAGAATAAGAGCCATCCTCCAATTGATAAATGGCCAAAGGCTATCATTAAAATGTTTTCAAAGAAGTGGAAGCTATCAATATGATGAAGTCCTGGATTACTAGGTAGGGTTGGGAGAGAAAGCCTGAAGTATCTAATAAAATTTTCCCTGAGACAAGAAGAGCAGAGTACTGATAAGTTTATAGTTCAATCCTCTATAATACTCTGCCTCATGATGTCTTTCCCCTTCCCCCTCCTCCATGCCACATGATGTCTTTCCTTTCATTCCTCATCATGCCTCTATTCTTTCTCCTTCTTATAATTAACTAACTCTTTTAGGATGCTAGATTCCTTTTAGGATTTAGCCTGCCAGCTAAGAGCATACTCCAACTTCATAGGGTGCTCCCTTTCTCCTGCTTAATTGTGAGTTCCACTAAGGAACTTGTCTTTTCCATCATTAATTGTTAAAAATCTCTTTCCTTGATAACTACATGCTTTCCCAATCTATTTCATATTTACCATTCCTGATAGCTATTGTAACCTCTTCTCCTAAATAAACCTACCAAAAGACCCAAAGAGAATAGCCATTGTGAATTTTCCACATGACTGAACCCCAATATTTGGTGCTATGAAATTGATGTCACATCAATTTTATCATCTGGTGCTAAATATCAAACACATAATTTGGGACTAGGAATTGCTACCCTGAACATGTCAAATAATTACATAAAAATATTCTAAATCTTTACTAGAAAAAAAAATGAAAATGGAAAGAACTGAGATTGTACTTCCAACTCATCATATTGGCAAAAGTGACTGAAAAGGAAATGACCAATGTTGGAAGGGTTATGGGAAAACGGGCATATTAATGCACAGTTGGTGGAGTTGTTAATTGGTTCAGTCATTCTGGGAAGCAATTTGGAACTATTCTCAAAAAGTTATCAGGCCTGCAAACCTTTTCATCTAATGGTAAAATTAAACCATTAGTAGCCCAATAGATACAAAGATATCAAAGAAGGCAAAAAAGAAGTGAAGGGGTGTCCATCAATTGGGAAATATCTATATATAGTTCATGAATGAAATAAAAATGCTATTGTGCTATAAGGAATGATGAAAGAGACAGTTTCAGAAAACCTGGAAAGACTTGCTTGAACCAATGGACAATAACATAAGTAGAACCAGAACAATTAATAAAGTAACATTTTAAACACAATTTTGAAAGACTTAAAAATTCTGATCTATTCAATGACTAAGCACAATTCCAGAGGACTGATGGTAAAGCATGCTATTCATCTCACAACAGAGAAATAATGGACTCAAAATACAGTATGAGACACACATTTATGGGCATGGCCAGCATGGGACTTTATCATAAAAGTTTTGTGTTCTTTTCTCTCAATGGGAACAAGGAGTAGAAAAGAAGATTAGTATTTTTCAATTGGAAAAAATAAAGAAAATGTACATTTATAAAAAGTAACATAAAATGTATTTTGTTGAGCTCCTTGCCTTTTACACTAATAGGTAGTTATTTGTTTTTCCAACTACTCATCTTGGTTTTGTTTGATGACATGTGATTTAATAAGAGACAGAGATTCAAACATACAGACACATAGAGAGACAGAGGGAGAGACAGGAATAGAGAGAGATACAAGAGATAGAAACAGTGAGAGAAACAGAGACAAAGGGAGACAGAGAATGAGAGAAAGAGAGAGAGATAGAGGCAGAGAGATTAGAACAATTAGAGCCTCAACATTTAGGGGAATAAAAATACTCTAAGTTATTAGAATGTCAAAAATCTGACTTTTTTAATGATTTCAAATTAAGATGCCACAAAAGAAATGTTAGGGGATTCCAAAACATATATATGGATTATGACACCTGGCTAAATGCTTATTACAAATAATTCAACAGAACTTTGTGTCTTGTACTCAGATATTTTGATAAATATAATAATAAAACAACAACATGAAATGTTTTGCAGGCAAACCCTTGACAAATAATTGTGGCACTGAACTCCTATAAATCACCTTATTTCTCAGAATAGTGAATACATCCTTAGACTTGAAATCAAGAAAACTCAGTTCAAATCTTACATGACCCTGAGGAAACAACTTAATCTGGGCCTCAGTGTCCTAACATATAAAATTTGAGAATCAGACTAGATGGCCTGTAAGATCCCTTACAACTCTAAATCTTTGATTCCATGATACTCAATAGATGTATTTATACTTCAGTCTCCTTGCAGATATATAGTGGCATAATGTGGAAAGTTCTAAAAAGATATAAAGTGAACATGCATACATTTACTATATGCCAAGCACTGTGCTACTTAGTGGGGATACAAGGAAAAGCCAAAAAAAAAAAAAAAAAGTCCCTGCTCTTAAGGATCTCATAGTCTAATGAGAAAGAATAGACAAAAGATACAGGTAGGATAATTTAGAGATAATCTTAAAAGGAAGAACTAACATTAACAAAGCTCAAGAAAGACTTCTTTTAAATGGTGGGATTTTATTTGGTACCTGAAATCCTACCTTCTACAATCTTGTGTATATTTTGAATTCTATACATAAGTTTTATTGTTCACTATTTCCCAAATTTCTTCATGTATATAATGCTGCATTAAGTTCAATTTGGTGTGCATCAGTGCATCAGGCCAGAGGTTATATAGAAGAAAAAAAATATTTGCCCTGACAGAGCTTACAGAGTAATCCATATGGTTTATTGAATAAAGCATTGTTTTCTTCTGAACATGTGAATTTATTGTGCCCCCTCCTTATTCAAATCATCCCAAACTTTTAAGGATCAACTATGCTCTAATTTCTTTTTTTTATGTTTTTCTCCTCTAATTAGAGCCTCAACTATTATTTCCCTTTTCTGAATGCTTTTAGAATATCTAGTCTATACCATGCAATTTGGCATACTATTTTACACTGTATCCTGAAACCACTTTTCCTGTAATGGCATTTATGCTATTTTCATCTCCTCCAACTTGATTGTTTTAGTTCAAGGGACAATGATTAATGGTTCTCTTGTATTCCTACAATAAGATAATCAAATTTTCATTGATAGTTTCAAGTTTTTGGTGAAGGAATTTTGGCCAAGACATTTCCAAAGTCTCAGTCAAGTGAAAGAGCAAGGGATCTGGATCTGAGTAGAAAATAGACTAGGGATTCAAACTATATTCTTGTGTCCTATAAAAGAATTACAGAAGATGCAATTATATCAATTAGCATGTACCTGCCCTTCAAGAAGAATGCTATCAGTGCCTCCAGTTCCTTTTCTTTCATCTTTTATTAATCCTGTAGTCTGGTTTCATACTCCAACATTCAACTGAAAATGCTCTCTCCAAAATTATCAATTTTCCCCTAAAATAAAAATTATTTATTCTTTATTATTTTTTAAATTTTAAGTTCCAAATTCTCTCCATCCCTTCTACTTCTCTCCCACCAGAAGGCAAGCAATATGATACCAACTGTACATATGAAGTCATCCAAAACATAATTCCATATTAGTCATATTACCAAAAAAAAGGGAAAAGAACTAAAGAAAGTGAAAAAATTATGCTTCAGCCTGCACTCTGAGTTCGTTACTTCTCTCTCTGAAGGTGGATGGCATTTTTCTAAACACCTTAGAAGTATCATGGATCATTATCTTGATCAAGTAGCTAAGTATTTCATATTTGATCATCATTATTATAACACTGTTACTGTGCAAAATGCTCTCCTGGATCTGCTAACTTCATTTTACATCAGTTCATTTAAGTCTTCCCAAGTTTTTCTGAAACCAGCCTGCTCATTTCTTTGTGCATCTGTCTTTTTTTAAATTTTATTTACTTGCTAATGTATTTATTTATTCAAAATTTAAATACAAAATAGAGAAAGAAAAAAACTATATAATGTACACAGTAACCCTTCTTCATTCCTTAGAAAATACTAACTATGCCATATCAATCATAGACCACAATTAAACAAATAAAACCAGAAGCCCCTTAATTTCCCAATATTCTCCTAATCATCATTTTGGGAATAGATATAAATATATCTTCTTTATACACAGTTGTTTTCATGTGTCTCCCCAACTAGAGTGTGAGCTCTTTGAGAACAGGGACTGTCTGTTGCCTTTCTTAACTCCAGTGCTCAAATCAGAAACTGAATAAACCGTTAACAAATGCTAGACCATTTGATTCAACAATTTACTCTGCCCCACCTCAGCAAAGTAAAGTAATTTCTTATCTTCTCAATAACAAATAACAACAACAAAACAGAACAACCCTCCTCCCTTAAACCTGTCTGGACTTTCTCCTGTCATCATCTTTATAAAATGTAATCCTGGGTGATATTTGCATATCTATCTATCTGTCTATCTATCTATATATATATATATAATTTACACACACACACACACACACATACATATACATAAATATATATATATATATATATATATATATATATATATATATATATATATATATTTGGTCCCTGGAGTGGAGAAGTTATACTGGATGAGAAGGAATCACAGATCAGGCAGGTCTCTGTAGAAACAGAGACCATCTGGCATCTGCAATATATTTCCACCTTTATTCCCCACAATGGGGTTAAAGGGGTGGAGAGACAAAGGACAGGAACAAAGAGGGCGGATGCCCCAGGTTCTCTGGAAGTTTTCGCTGGTTGTAGCTCTCAAAAAAAAAAATAAATAAATAAAAAAGGCTCCAGTCATCCATCAAACCAAAAGTGTGCAGTGACCCCACGCAGGCCTACAGAGTTGGAAAGTGGGAACAGTCAAAGAAAGACAAGCTGCTTTCCTTTAGTGCTTTCCTAAGAATTCAATGCAAATTGGTGCAGAGACCAGCGTGGATCAGGAGAGGTCGCTCTTCCCTCAGAGCAGCCATCCCTTAGCTGGCAACACCTCCCACGGTCAATGCTTTCCCAACCCAGCCAACTTAAAACAGCCCCCGGGCGAGCAGGAGGGGAGAGAGCAGAGCCTTGGCAGGAGCTGCTGGTGGAAGGAAGCTGCTGCACTTCGCAATTCCACAGAGGCTCCTGGAAACTCCTATATCCCGGGGACCGTAGTGGCTTGTAAAAGGAAAAGAGAAAGGAGACCTGGAAGCTCCGGAGTGTCCAAGTCGCAGCACCACCCCCGGGGACACCTGTTCCTCTCCCTCCACCCCACTCTCCACCCCTTCCGACCCTGCGCCACCCGGCGCGCCCAGGCACGCAATGAATCCAGTGCTGGGCAACCAGACTGAAGCGGCCGGGCTCTTCTTGGCCAACAGTAGTGACTCTCTGGAGCGGGTCCTGCGTTGCTGTACCCAGGCGTCCGTGGTGACAGACGATGGCTTTGGGGAGAGCGGCCAGGACGAACGGAGTCTGTACATTATGCGAGTGGTACAGATAGCGGTTATGTGCGTCCTGTCGCTCACCGTTGTCTTTGGCATCTTCTTCCTCGGCTGCAACCTGCTCATCAAGTCGGAGGGTATGATCAACTTCCTGGTGAAGGATAGGCGACCCTCCAAGGAGGTGGAGGCGGTGGTGGTGGGACCTTACTGACCACCTTCCACTCCTTCGCCACAGCTTGTTTCCCCCTATCCCCGTCCTACCCACCTTGCCAAACCCAACTGCGCCTCTCAACCATCTGAGATCTGGCGAAAGAAACTTATTGGAGTGATCGCCTCCTAATAATTCTTCGGCTGCTGCTTCGGTCACCGTCTCTTCTACTTAAGGGATGAAGCGATCTATTAGTCTCGCTCGGTTCTTTGAACGCCTCCCACCCTAAGAAGAAACCTCACCAACCTCTGTGCACTTCTGGGATAGTCCAGCAAAAAGTAATGAAAGAAAGGGGTGGGGAGGATGATGGAAAGCAATGGGCAATAACTTTCTAGTTTCTGGGAGATGTCCCGTCGCCCGAGATCACGGCAAAGGGAGAGATACGCATCTCAGCTTGCATGTAGGGACGGGATCTTGGGGAGAAAGCGGGGAGGGGTGGTCTAGTCCCCCTGACAACGATCCGACTAGTCGCCTGGCCTGGAGCCGCGCTTCCGAAAATGTGACCTATGTAAATACAACGCGACAGACTTCACAACAACGACACGCAAACTAAGCAAAACAAACAAACAAAAACAAAAAACACTCCCAAATCCAGTCCCCTCTCCATTGGAAGGGACAATCAGTAACTACATTTTGATTGTAGCCCATTGTTTTAAGGGATATTTTGCTTAAATAATAATTATCATAAAATTTTGATAAGTCGTTTTCCAACCCTTTTTGTTTGACCGTGGGTTTAGAATTTTGTCTTTTTGAGGGAGAGGAGATTAATGTGGGGGATGGGATTAGTGGGGGAGAAGAGGGGAGAAGACGGGAATTAAGGGGAAGAAAGGAAAAAAACAAAAAACAAAACACCCGCGAATGTGAATGTTGTGAATTGTCTTCTACTGTCGCTTTTCTTATTTCCATTGTAGTGTGCAAGGCTGGCCTGGAGCTGGCCCATGGGGTTCGGGGAGCAAAAGGGGTAGCATGTGAAAGAGTACTGCACGGGTTTACACAGCAAAAGTACTTTGATCTGTGGCACAATTTTTATTTTTTTTCCTTTATTTAAATTTTCTGTAATAAATGCTTATTCAAAAATGTTCCCTTTGCTGACCTTCTGGTGGTCTTTTCGCGATTAAGTAAAAGGAGGGTAAGGAAGAGGGGTGCGTTGGTGAAAGAGAGTAAAGGACAGTGGAGTGGGCTTGGGGAACTCAGGTTAAGGTTACAGATCAGAGGGACTGGGCAGGTGAATGAAGAAAAAGACAGAACAGTGAAGCAATCTGACATTTTAAAGAATGGCAAGAATCCTTAAACATGCTATTAAGCAATGTAAGGGCAGCATTCTTTTGTTTTTCTATTAAATCATTATCATCATCATCATCATCATGTTATTTATTGTTGTTGTTGTTGTTGTTATTGTTTAATATTTCATTTGGATTCTGTGAGCTGAGTCAGACAGGACTTCAAGAAAGCTGCCATGGGAGGGTCAGACTTCCTTACAATGCTCCAGTGGGAAAACAGGGCTAATAAGCTAATGAAAGGAGAGATAACTTAACTTGTCTTCTGGGAAGGTGATTTACCCCAGCTAACGTCACCAAAAATGTTTTATAGTAGTTGATGAGATTTTTTTCTTTTTGCTGGTTGGTTTATAAAAAGAAGAAAAACTGGACTACACACATACACACATACACATTTCCCCGTGGCAAACTATTAATATGAATTCTTATAATGCTTGTTGGCCTAATACTCAACATTTCTCTTTCTCCTTATAGAAAAGGTTAATGTGAGTTTTGGGAAAGAAGGAGAGACAGAAAGTGAGACAGAAGGAAGGAAAGAAAGAAAGAAGGAAGAGAAATGGACACACAAAACAAACACACTAAATACACAGACACACAGACATGCATAGATACGTAAACACACAGTCACACAGAGAAATACAGAGACACAGAGGTGGATTTAAATTATGTATATATTATTTGATAAAATGGAAGAATCCCAGAAAATAGAAGTTAAAGGAGTTAGCCAAGGTCCTGAATACCTGAGTAGGCATGGAATTTATAAATCAAAAGTTAGGAAGGGAGAATAGAAAAAGAGATGGAGCTATAATTGGCCAGTCCTATGCATAGGCCACATTTAGGTCTGGGCATTTGGCACAGTTTAGATGACAAGCAACAGGAATCAGTGACTTTTGAAAGCACAATGGAAACAGGAACCCTTTACTGAAGCTTAAGCTTCACAATTTGTGCTGTTAATCCTTAAAAATGGGGCAGGGTCCTGGAATGCTACAAGAAGATAAAGGATCTATTATTAATTCCATAGGATTAAGGAACAGTATAAATGATTTCACTGAAGAGATTTTAGGAGTGACACTGCTTTCTGGAAATGTTTTTCACTCATTCTAGAACAACTGGTATAAATAATGTCATTGACCCAATGACATAAGCCATCAAATGCTAGTCAGTGACCTGTCTGGTTGCCAAATATCCCTGTTACCCCTCTAGCAAATCTTGCCATTAAGCCTAAGGTGGTTAAATTTAATACTAATGGAAAATCTAGCTAGAAAAAAAAAGAGTTTATTGGCCTCCCTAGAGTTCTTGATATTCAAATGCAAAGAGCACATTTTTGAAATCTATTTTTATTACATTTTATGAATGGTGGGGCAGAGGAAAGTATGGCACTATGGTTAGGGAAAAAGCAAACAATTTAATTAACAGAGGGAGTTTGCTATGGTATGGTGTAGTGTTAAGAGCACTAGTCTTTTTTAAATATATTCAAATATATTTATTCATATAATTTTTTTTTAATTTAATAGCCTTTTATTTACAGGTTATATGTATGGGTAACTTTACAGCATTAACAATTGCCAAACCTCTTGTTCCAATTTTTCACCTCTTACCCCCCACCCCCTCCCCCAGATGGCAGGATGACCAGTAGATGTTAAATATATTAAAATATAAATTAGATACACAATAAGTATACATGACCAAACCGTTATTTTGCTATACAAAAAGAATCAGACTCTGAAATATTGTACAATTAGCTTGTGAAGGAAATCAAAAATGCAGGTGGGCATAAATATAGGGATTGGGAATTCAATGTAATGGTTTTTAGTCATCACCCAGAGTTCTTTAAGAGCACTAGTCTTGCAGTCAGGAGATTTCGGTTCTAATTTTGGCTTCTGTTACCTTGAGCAAATCATTTTGTTTCTCCTGACCTCAAGTTTCTCATCTTTGACATGAAATGGTTCAACGAAATGACCTCTCAATTCTATTCTGACCCTACTATTCCAGAACTAAAGATTTACCTGTTCAGAAGCTTACTGAGGAAAACTAAGTCTATTGCTCCATTAGTTTGAAGGGGGAAAAGATATATATTGAACATGTCCTTTGAGACTATAAATAGGATCATAGTTTGAAAACTGGAGGAGACAATTAAGTACAATCTCAATTTTATACCTGAAGAAACAGAAAATCAGAAGTTTTAAGTGACTTCTCCAGGATGACAAAGTTACTAAGGTCTTCCTGATTCCAAATTCAGGACCTATCCATTATGCCATATAGGTTGTGCTACTCTCTCAGCTTCACAGGATGTTTCTGTGTTCATTTTTCACTATTTTCAGTCAAAATCCAGTCAAAAACTAGTCATTTAGAAATAAGCAGGGTATAGCTAATTGAACCCCTTTGTATCCTGCTGAGTGGGTGATGTCTTTGCATAAAAGGACATTTGGAGAGTTCCAGCTTGCCTAGGAATTTGAAATTCATTTATTTGCATATGGAATATATATCCCCTTTAAAATCTCACCAGATCTAGATTTAAATGTGATGGGATGCCTGAAACTTGGGGTCTGACCAGAAAAGACTTTTTTCTTCCTTTTTTCCTTTCCTCATTTTTGTCCTTTATTGAATCCTTTGCTTCCTCCAGGCCATTTCATATATCCCCTACATTTATTATTCAGTCTAGATTTTCTCCCCAGGTCTTTGAGATTTTGATACCAATAACTCCTGTGAAACTTACATTTTATTTAAGGTAGGTCTATATGAGAACATAGATATGTATGAACATTTATAGTCTAGGATATATGCCTCACAACAAAATTCAAAGTGCACAAAAATTCACAGCCTTGGGGATTACTTGCCTCTAGCAATCAGTTTTTATCTTATCTGTGGTGGGAAAAAATGGCCCTTATATCCATTTGTTACTTAGAGAGATGCCAAGTGGTTCTGGTTTTTATAGATGTGCTGACAGGAGCAAGAAGCTTTTTACACCCATTATGTCCTGATGGCCACACAGCAGTGGTTTCTCAAGGCTCCCAATCTTCCTCATGCCTGTCTGCCTTTGCCACTATTTTCCTTCATCCAGTTCTAACAGCTGTATGAAAATGGCATTTTATCAATCTATGAGCCTAGGGGGTGATAATCCTTTCCCACTGACACATTACAAGGTACAGGGGGATTATTCCACAGTGAGAGTGATGTACTTCCTAATTCCTCCTGGCTAGTCTAGTCCCCAGAGACTAAGGAATATAATAGACAGATGGAAGAAGCCACATGATTTTGTTATCCTGCTCTCATTGCCAGGACCTTAAACCATAGATAAGAAGTCCAAGGAGATACATTTCTTCAGATCTAGATTTAAAAGGTGATGGGGTACCTGAAACTTGGACTTGATTAGTCTAATAGGTATCCTGGGGAAAGAGCTCCTAGGAAAACAGTATGTCTAAGAGGCATAACTTGTAAATCAACAGATGTATCCCTACACATTGAGTGACCTAGCTTCCTGGTGACACTCTTTGTTTTACTGAAATTATCTTCTGCTTGAGTAACTTTATTCTTTCATTCATGTATTATTTTATATTAGAGATAGAGCTAGTTTGTCTCTTTGCTTTTCAGAACAAATGTGTGAATGAATCAATGAACAAATTAGAAAGTATTTAATAAGTGTTTTCTAAGTGCATACGTATTTGCTAAGTGCTAATAATAAATAAAAAATTGAAGATTGTTCTTGCTCTCAGAATGCTTACATTCTACTAGGGAAAGAATATCCACAAAGAATGAAGCAGTTTAGGGTGACGTACTGTGGTTTGAAAAGCTACAAAGAAGAGTAAATAGATATAGCTTTTTTAGCAGCAAAAGCAGTATTGATGTGATTATAGTTCCAAAAGTGGAATAGCTGAGGATGAGGAGTGGTTTCTGAGTAAATGGCCTGGGAATAAGTCATATTTGGCATTAACTGACCTGATACAGTGACCTGTATATAACTGGTATATACTGACCACATATGTGAAACACCAATCAGCAGGATGTGGGGAGAAGGCCCAGTAGAAATTCTGAGAGTAAAAGGGTTAAATCCTCTAGAGTATGTGTGAAGAGGGGGAAAAAAGCAAAGGAAAAACTGGAATGCACTGTTTAGAGAAATCTAAAGGAAAGAAAAGCAATCACTACTTCTACCAAGCCAAAGGTCAGTTCTGCTCCCAGGGGACCCTCCTGGTGACTTGTCTCCTCAGGACTCAAAGCCCTCTCTTCTCCCTCTCCTCAACCCTGTGGAGCTGTTCTCTGCATCTGGCTCCTGCAATGGGCAAGCAGCATTCTACATTATTTTATTCTCTGTGTTGGAAAGAACTATTGTAGCCTTGACAATTCAGAAACCTAACCTCTACTGCCAATCTGACATTAACTTACTGCATCACCTTGAACAAAATTCTGGCTTCTTTATGCAAGTTTAAATGCAGTTTAGATTATTTTATCTATAGGGACTCTTCAAATTCTAAGATTTAGTGCTTACTACTCTATTTCATCCCTTGATGTACTTTATAGTTTATTTCATTGTAAATCTGGAACGTGCCCTGGCTTTCATATTCTGAATACCCTCAGAAACAGGAGATATTATTTACCAATGAAATGACTTTTCAGAACCATTCTGAGCCTGTGTAAATGACTTCTTTAGAGATTATTGACAAGTCTCTATATATCCCAAATGTTTCTTTACTCACTAGGCAAAGTTTTAAGAAGTCAATATAGGAAAGAGGTAAATAATATATTTGCATGTAATTCTGATCCTAAGCCAAAGTTTATGTATATTCTTGTTGAATACAACTATGTAGGCCATTCTGGAGGCCAATTACTAGGCTATTCTTACCCCAAGAGAACATTTCCCTCTGGGGCTAGTAATTCTTGACAACAGCTGCCTCACATGCAGTTTAATGTCATACTTACCTCCCAGCCGATTTGATGGGTCACTCTGGGGTTTGTAATGCCAGGAACAGATTGCAGGGTTTGGTCTGTTCCATAAGATGCAAGTCTGGTTTGAAAGCCTGTTGAAGCAACAAGCCTGTTTCAATCCCCCAAATGGGAATTGGTGAGTCTTTTATCTACCTGCCAAATCTCATTCAGACAATTTGCAAAACAGTTTAAAGAGGATGTGTTCTAAAGTCTATTCCCACAGCTGCAAGTGTTTTCCAATGTTCACATTTAAATGTTTGAGGCTAACTCATCTAGATAGCCAAGGGCTTTTAACCTTTTCTCCAGTATTTTTCTTGCATTAGTTTAGCTATCAAATTAGTCTTATAGGCCCTAAAAGTATTTTCTCAGCATCATTCATTTATGTATGAAAATTTTGGAACAGCTAGATTTAGGAAGTGACTGCATAATTCATAACACAAAATTACCTACATAATTTATGATGGCACCAGTAATGACAATGATATTCTGAACTTATTTTGCTTTCAGATGCTCAAAACTATTCAAATATTGTTATTAGGATAACAAAGATAAGAGTAAAATCTACTTGCTCTGTAGAGTGTTTTGAATTTACTTAATTATGCTGTCCTATGCACATTTTTTATTTTTATTGTCACTTTATAACGTGTCAGAAAACATGTTTTTATATATAAAGTATTTTTATAGTTTTTTTTTTTTATATTGTGGTGCCATATTTAGTCCTTATAATATGATTTACTGAATTTATTTGATAGGATTTATTATATTTTAACAGTTTAAAAAATTAAATCTGGAGTCTATAAAGGTTGTTACTCATTTAAAAGCAGGGGATTATAGGCATGGGACATCACATAGATTGTTAGTGTTTTGACAGTTAGACTGCCAATGTTGTAGTTAGATTTACTGAACTGATTTTTAAGCTCTTTTTAAGAGAAATGGATTGCTGAGGGGGGTGAAAAGGGATATGAGAGTGATATAAAAATAAAAGGTATGAATAATATTTGTTAAAGAAATCCAAGTTCCAAGAAAAGGTTAGGGATTATGTGAGAAAAAACACAAGAAGTTACATGGAACTACATACAATATCAAGACCCGTGTCTGGAAAAGATACCCATTGGCCTTTATTCCCAGAGTATGTCTATTATCAATGATAGCTCAATCCAGCAACTCAGTAGTGGTGGTCCAGACTTCATTATCCTCAAAGATAAATAAGTCTGAGAAATTCTAAATGAATCACAAAGGACTACTGGTTTAAGTAGGTATTATATATATATATATATATATATATATATATATATAAACACACACACACACACACACACACATACATACACACACACACACACACACACATATACACTGTTGAGGGAAGCATGAACTAGGAAGTGAGATGGACTCTCAAAATTCAAGGAAGGGAAACACCATAGCCTTAATCAAGTCAGAGAAACTCTCAATAGGAAGGGGCCAAAATAATACTACCTTTTTTTTATATCATGGATTATTTTTGGTAGTCTGGTGAGTTCTTGTTAGAATAAAGAGTTCAAATAAAATATAGAAGATTACAGAGGAAAGAAATTATATTAAAGTAGTTATTAAAATATTTTAAAAACATGTTTATGATCCCAGAATAAGTAATAGAGGTGATGATTATATATGCAGATAAGGAAAAAGACAAGACACAGGACTAACCAGACTAGAGCCACTGGAATTTGCAACTGAAATTTGCAAATATGTATATATTAGGTGATCACTACCAGAGATCAGTATAGGAAAACAAAAACACAAGAAAAAATGTTTAAGCTTTCTTGCTTTTGAGCAACTAGAACACCAAGTGCAACTAGATTCAGTAATCCAAAGATTTGAACAACATACTGGTTTTTAGAATTAGTAATTATCTAAGGCAACAGACAATTTGATCCACAGATGAGGAAGATTTTCTTTTTACAAGAATCACAAGAAGTGATCATCCAAACTTAATTTTTAAAGCACTTCATTCCACTTTTGGATAATTCCCATTATAAGGAAGCTTTTCCTTTGATGCAGCAGAAGTCTACCACTCTTCAAATTTCACCTCAAGTAAATTACATTTAATCCCGCTTTCAAAAAATTGACTTTCACATACTCAAAGTGAGGTATCATACATTTCCAAGTTTTCACTTTGATTTTATATTTTGAATATATACTTGATGATCTGTTACTTTGCCCTTGGAATCAGATTTGCCCTAAGATTTGGGGGAGATATTCATTATATTTGTTTTTACTGAACAAAGAGAATTTCCTTCTCCCCTTATAATATAGGTTTGATAGCTCCATGTAGTGACAAATCTTGTTTTGGGGAAGCTTAACAAGCTCATTTCACCATATTCACATAACTTGAACCTGAAGGCAGATTTCTCTTTTATTAGACCTTGAACTTGGTCCTACCTGAAAGATTCAGGAAGTCAAATTTATGGGATTCATGGGTCCTTGGCCAAATAGTAGAAACAGAGAAAAGCTGATGTTTTCTGATAATGATAATGATGGTGGTGAAGATGGTAATAATAATAACTGATTTGCAATTTGTAATATTTGCAAAGAGATTTCTATATATTGTTGCAAAACAAACTTCTGAAATATAGATGTTATCACCATTTTTACTAATGAAAAAACAAAGGCTTAGAGAAATTGATGATTTACTCAGAGTCACACAACCAACTATTAAGTGCTAGAGACAGAATTTGCCTTTAGATCTTCTAGATTCTAGCATTAAGTGGAATATTTTACACTTTAGTGAGTATTTAATGAAGGTTTGCTGAGTTCAATTGAATTTTGCAACTTTTCTTATCTAAGTACAGGACTCTGTGGAACACAGGGAGTGTAGAAAGTGGTTGGAAGGAGGGTTCTCCCCCAATTCTGGGATGTCCACAGATAAAACTGTGGTTGGCAAAGGATAGAGGTATCAAACACAAGATAAGTAAACATTCCCAAGTAGAACTGAACCAGGTTAAAATGGAATTTGGAAATGTTCAACAAATTAAATAAAAATACAATAAAACATAGCAATGTATTTTGAAATTAAATTAATATAGTGGTCCTCAGGGATCCTTAGGTAAAGTTTTGGGACACCCCATTTTATTTTAATTTGATAGTAATTGTGACTCTTTATAAAAAGGAAAAAGATGCCAGCTTTGCCAAACGGAATCTACCTTGATTTTGTATCTAGCTTACATGGTATTGTGTCAATCACCCTTGGATAAGATTCAAAAGAAGAGAGAGTAGCCAGATAATAAAGGGAAACTTGAGAAAAGAATGACAACTAAGTTCTCTATAAAACATGTATCCAAAACCTGTATTAAATGTTAGAAGTTGACTTGTAAATTGGTTTAGCTATTCTGGAAAGCAGTTTGGAGCTACATTATAAGGGGGTAAGTAGTTGAAATGTCCATAGTCTTTGACTCTAAGGCCCCACTATAAAACATTTATCTCCAGATGGAAAGCAAAAAGAAATGTCTCATCTATACAACATTATGAATAGCAATTTTTTTGTGGTAGCAAAGAATTGGAAAGGGAAAGGAAATTTCCACTGATCAGGAATAACTAAGTATACTATGATACATAAATATAATGAAATCTTATTTTACAATAAGAAACAAAAACTATGAAGGATTTGGAGAAGCAGGAGAAAACATGAAATGATGCAAAGTGAAATAAGAAGAATTAGGAAAGCATACATACAATAAATACAACAATAAATGAGAAACAACAAAAAATGTGAAACAACACTATAATTATAAGTAATAAGTTTGACAATAAAGATAAGAAACTATATTTTCTCCCATTTTTTGTAGAAGTGGAGGACTATAGGAGTGAAAAAATATGCAATCTGTCCTGAACTTTTCCCCCTAATGCTGTTTTATTTCTTATACCAATTCATCCTTTTTTGGAGGGTAGTGGAGTGAGAAATGAAGGATATAAAAATAAAATATACGAATAATTTTTAAAACTTACAGTTTCCTTAATTGTGTAACTTTCCCCTTTTTCTTATGCTAACTAATTGTATGGTCACTATTAGTGCTAAAAATGTTTATTTGGGGGGAATAAGGGAAGGAAGAAGTCACTTTTGCTCACTTATTGTCACCTAAACTAAACGGTAAAGAAACCTAACCACAAAGAACACGGGATATGGAGTCACAAGGCCCAAATTTGGATCCTAGTTTTGCTATGTACTAGATGTGTGTGTTTAGCCTCTCCAAGTCTCCATTTCCCCATGTATAAAATTAGGGAGTTGCACCAGATAATCTGAAGTCCATTCACTTAAAAAAATAAAAAAATAAAAAAAAGCTGTGGCTCCTATCAACCAACTGAGAATGTGAATAAGTATGTATGTAGTACTTATTGTGGAAGCAAAGGGTCATATAAGAACAGAGGTGACAAGCACAGAGTCCCACCCTCACTAAATCTTTTTTTTTTCTATTTATTTGTTTTACACCAGCAATAGCAGATCTTTCCTTTAGAGGTGCCTCCTTTTCTCCCTCCTTGAACAGGATAAACTACTCTGAAATACGCATTTATTTTTAAAAGACCAAAACTCCAAATGTCTGATTGGTTTGGTAAAAAGAGCCCTCAGGGATCTTAAGTGTCTCCTTTACTTTATTTATTTTCCTATAAATTGAACAGTACTATATAGCTTATGTCCTATAGTGTATTGATCAAACTCTACCCTTTCCTTTCTCCTGTTCAGTTCCCCAATTTCTCCATTACTGGTATACTCAATATTTTATAAACATTTGAACTCCCTTGCACACCTATCAAATGAAATTAAATAGTATGCATTTTCAAATTATCTAGGTTATTTGTTTCCACAAAAGATTACACACACACACACACACACACACACACACATATATATATAAAATGTATTGTCTCCATATGATCATCATTAATTAAAGGACTTTTTTTTTGGTTTGGGAGATTTTGTTTTTGTTGTTTTTTTTATCTGACTTCTGAAGTTTCCATTGCTCTAGTATCTTAAGCTGTGACTGATGGTCTTCAGTGCAGACCTAAGACATCTTGTAGATCTCAAAGGACTGAAACATCAATGATCATGTTTAATAGAAACATAGCTTTAGGAATTGAAATAAGTAGAATGAGAAAGGAGCTTCAATCTGAAGAAGGCCCATAGAAATAAAAGAAATTGTTAAGTCATTAGGAAATCAAAGTAAATTACCAAATTATCTTTGTTTCCTCTTACTAATTACATAAGAGGAATATTTTCTGCTATTGACAGGCCATTGGCAAAGAGAGATTTGAAGAACAAAAGAACACATTTAATACAGTAAGAAGTTAAAGCCCTCAAATCCTCTTCTTAGAGCACTTTGATTTCAAAAATTATAGAGAACTTATAGATACCTTACAGGCCATCAAGTCCAACTTACTCATTTTATAGATGAGGGAACTAATGCTGAAAGAGTGATTTATCCAGTCACAAAACTAGCAAATGTCTGAGGCAGAATTTGAATTCAAAATTTCTTCGTTCCTAATCTGACACTCTACCCACTGTCTGGCTTATAAATTGCTCACTTATTCTAATTTATCTGGTAGATGCTCTGTTAAGAAGAATAATATCTGATTTTTATACAAGATGTGAGCATTTGTTAAGCACTTGCATTCATTATGCCATTTAAGCATCAAAATAATTTTATGAAGTAGATAGTATCACTTCTGTTATGATTCACATTTTACGTATTGGAAAACAAGCTGAGAGAGGTTAATTGCCTTATTCAGGGCCAAACACTTAACAAATATCAAAAGAGGGAGCTAAATTTGTAGGGCTAACCAAGCTGTATCTTTTGTGAAAACTTGAACAATTCAATGCAATGTAACCTTGGTCCTATAACTACTAGAAACCCCATCTCCTTCAGAATCTACTTTGTTTCTCTGAGTATTAATCAAATGACCTTGTCATATTAGTATTCCTCTTCCTCACCCTCAACCATCTAAATAAAAAGGCATACTTGGAGAGGATATATAATAAGTGTCCCAAAACTCTTAGTGCAGTTTTAAGCTTTAAAACTATTAAATTAAGGCTTAAAAACCTACACTAAGACTTTTGGGATATTATAGTAGCTCCTTTTGTTATAGCAAAGAACTAAAAGCTAGCAAAGGATACTTCTCAATGGGGAATGGCTGAGCAAATTATAATATGTGGATATAACGAAATATGATACTAACATAAGAAATGATGAAAACAATGTTTTTAAAGAACTATGGAGACACCTTTTCAACTGACAAATATAAAGTACAAAACACCTAGAAGAAGAAAAATACAATAATGTAGAGGGCCACACATAGTGGGGATACTCTGGGTAAGGTATAAGACCCTTCAGCCCAGAAGAAACTTGCTGACAATATCTGGTTTGGCTCCCCATTTCCCTTTGGTTCCCACGTCCATTCCTGAGAAGTCAGGGAGGGCATGACCACCTGTGTTCTACTTAAAGCAAGGGATTCTTATAGCAAGAGGTATTTTACATAGCAGGGTACTTGTAGTTAGCACATAGTCAATGTGATTGATGAGATAATGGTTTTCTAGTTCGAATACACTTAGTGTGCTATAATGATGTAATCATAATGAGGTATTTAAGGGCTGAGAAGACTGGAAATGAGACATTCCATCTTTGACCATCCTCCAAGTGGCTCTCCTGTTTCCTGCACTCCTCTACTACAACCAGGCTGGTCCCAAGATCCTCCAGAGAGCTAGGCCAGACACTACACAATAATAACAATGTTGTTTTAAAAAAAGAAAGGACTTTGAAAGACTGATCAATGCAATGAGTAACTACCATTCCAGATGAATAGTTATAAAACATGCTTCACACTCCCTGACAGATGATGGACTCAAGGTATAAAATGAGACAGTTTTGGACATGGTTAACATGGGAATTTGTTTTGCTTGACTGTCAATAATAGGTAATAAAAGGCAATAGTAAAAGAGTTGACTCTCAAAAAAGAAAGAAAAAGAAAGTCAATGAATTAAAGTGATTTTTTATTGCATAGAAAAGAGCAAAAGAAAACACAAATAGGATGGTTATTAAGGGGGAGGAGGGAAGACTGCAATGCATAGAATAATGAATTTGGTGTCTGCAAGATTTGCCTATCTCACTTAGTAGCTGTATGAGTTTGAGCAAATACGTGATTTCTTTGTCAGCCTTAGTTTCTTTATCTGTAAAAATGGGGATAAGAATACAACTATCTTGCAAGGAGATTATAAGGATCAAATGAGAGAATATCTTTAACATGCTTTGCAAATCTTAAAGCATTATGTAAATGAAGCATTATGTTTTATCATCTATTTAAAAAGAAAAGCAAGCTGTATATAAAATTTAGTCTCATGTACAATTCTCTTTTTCTCTTTTATTTTATATGAGGAAATATTCATTTTGTTTGATATTGCCTAAATTCATTATAAATACAAAAAATACACAAAACTGTGGATGATATTTTATTATTTTTGCATAGAATCTTTAAAAACCATAAACAATAAGCAGTTCAGAACAAAATTATCCCATGACTGTGGCTTACAACTTTTCATAGACATCATCTACCCCCAAGCACTACATGGAACATTCCAAAGACAGGAATTCTAGGAAATATACAACTCACTTTATTTAATCCTTCACCCTTTCAACCTAAAAAAAAAGAAAAAGAAAATACAACAAAACTTCAATACATGTTTGGCATGTGTAATTTAAAATGATAAATCATTAAATGTTGGATTAAGTAATTCTGGTTCTGGATTTTGACTTCCCTTGCAGCATAGGTCCTTAATTTACCACAAAGTTTATAATCTGGCTCTTTTCTATTTGCTTTTTTGTCACTTTCAGGTATTTTTGATTATTCCTTGACATTTCTGCTTTATCATTTTAGGAATAAGTGAAATGTGCATACAGAGGTAAAGCCAGGAAAGAGCTGGCTACCATTCTACTGTATCTTCTCTCTGACCTTGAGTTCTTAGCCTAGGAATATGTCTCATCCTCCCTCAGGTGTTCCATATATCTTCAACTCTCACCACTTTAGCATTATAGATATTACAGTCTTTAGATAAGACACCTCACTTTTCTTCTTTATGTTTTTGTCTGTGTGGCCATATAGTAAAGGGAAAAAGCCCTAAGCAAGTAATCAAGAGACCCTTGTTCTAACTTAACCTGCTCACTGTCTGTGAATAAATCAATTAACTCCTGTAGATGAACAAAACAGCAATAATAGCATCTGCCTAAATTCTCTCACAAGGTTATTATGAAGATCAAAGGAGATAATGATATGAAGTCTTCTGAAAAGTATAACACATACATTTCCATGTCCTGCCATTCCCCAGCACCAAATTTATCTTTTCCAAACCTTCCCATTTCTTTTTCTTAATTGCCATTTAACTGAACTTATTCCAAACCACAATTGCTTCACCATTGGTTTTTAGAGCTACTTGCCACAGAATGTAAGCATCCTCACCACTTATTTTTCAGACTTCCCAATGGTATTGTTCTCTACTTTCCTTTCTTGTGAAAATTACACTAGATTTGACCTAAATATGACCTTCTTTTAAAAGATCCACACCTTTTCGTACCAAGACAAGCATCAACTCTTGCCTTATTTACAACCAGAGTCCAAGGAGGGTCCATAATAGTGTATGCATCTGTCAACCATAAGAAGACCAGTATTTGCAGAGTTTAGTTCTTATTATATAGCCCATCACAACAGATAAGCATATTTCATTTGCAGTAATCCTGCCTAGGAATGAAGGTGGATTTTCCAAGCAGAGTATCTCCGATTTTACAACAGGGATATATACATATATATGCATATATGGGTCTTTTTTACATGCATATATGTGTGTATGCGTATGTACATATGTGTATGCCTATATACATTATATATGTCTATATATTTATATATGTATATAACAAACTTCAGAGAGGTTTTCACTTCATTTATATATGATGTCTTCTTTTGTGCATGAGACTAGCTCCAAAATATTTAATATTTATCTGAGGATGTCAGAGAAAGGCAAAATTTTCCTACCTTCAAAATAAAATTATTGTAAAGCACTGTATTTCAGGCATTTGTTTTATTATCTAGCCAAGCCTTGATTGATTACTTTATACACAGCAACTTGATGATTACTATTTTTCTAGAACAGTTTTTCTCTATTATCTAATAATGGGAATGTCTTTGTTTCTCTGACTTCTAATATTTTTATATCTTAATGTCTGGCTATCCTGGCAAACTTCATTATTCAGGGATTAGGGAACTTTGCTGCTATTCTATTCTATTTGAAGTGTCAATTACATCCAACATTATGAGTTGCTATCTTTCTAGTTCTGATTAAGCTTGCCGTATTTTACTTTGTTTTATTTCTAGAACATATGGGCTTGGTTTTTTTCCCCTTAATTATTAAAATCAGTGAGACTCTCTCTCAGTAATTAGTGTTTTCTGGGGGGAGTGTAAAAGAACAGATTTTTGATGAGAGTCGGGTTATTGGAAAATAACTGCTTAAAAAAAAAAAACAACCACTTCATTATCTAATCTAAGGAAGTAACCATAACATAGTATAGAGAAAGCTGGTCTCAGAATCAGGAAGACCAGTCCTGCTTCTAACACATATTGACTGGTGCTTCTAGGCAATCACTTAACCTCTCTGCACCAGAAAACTCTTAAAGATTTTTACTTGCAGAAGAGGTACCAGCCTGCACAAGCAATACCCTCGTTAAGAATTCTCTCCATTAATGAAATCACAGCTCCAGTAAACAGGAAATCAAAAGTAGTAAAGACTGCATAGTGTAGTGGCCAGATTTCTCAGGACAGTGTTATAAAGGCCTAGTTTCAAATTCTACCTCTAATATTTAATAACTTTGTGCTTGATTCTGGACAAATCCATTAGCTTCTCCATAATGAAAGCAACTTCCCAAGACTTATTGTCATAGACATGTTGCTCTCAGTTGGTGAAGGAAGTCCTTGAACTAGTAATTCCTTATACTGAAGGAAGCAGCATTCCTTCACATAACCATGTCTCTGACTAAGTACTAAATACAATCATCTTATTTTAGGAAAATCCCGTATTAAAAGATACACATTTATAAATGAAGGAATTATTGCTCAAATTATAAATAGGTTTGTTAGAATTAAATAAAGGATTAACTAAAAAATTTATTTCAATAACAACCTACTATATTCCTTTTAAAATTTAAAAATTTCATTCAGGTTAAAAAAATTCAGATTCACAAACAACTTCTTAAAAATATTTGCAAAAAATAGGAAATTATTCCTATCTATCTTCTATACAAAGTAGTTATCTGCTAAGGAATAAAAATATTGAATTTCACTGTGCTATTTCAAGCAAACACATGATTACTTCACTTAATACCATACTTTTTCTCTAAAAGCAAACAATGACTTCATTGAGTTTATTTAGATAAATATGAACTAGTCAAGCAATGAAATGAATACTGATGCTGTCATCTATTGTGGGCTTAATCCCGCATTTCAGGGAGAGGTTATAGTTAATCCCCTCCATATGGGGGGAGAATGTTATAGCAATCTGGAACAGAATGATTTCAAGAGAAAATGAAAGTTTTCAGTTTATGACTTTTGAAGGCCCAGAAGGAGTGATTTAAGTCTGGAACAGGGTAGAGTGGGAGATTATGGAATCATGATCCCTAGAGGTCTGCAAGTACAGGTTCAATACTCATTTATATAGAATGGTGAGATGGGTCTGGAATAAATAATCTTTTTGGTGCTCCCATGTATCAATGAAATTACAATGAAATGACAAGGCTCAAAGTACTTGGTCAGATTCAAAGCTATTTTGCCTTTCTGTTATCTATTTTGAGAGCAAAAATACAGCTACAGAATTGGATAAGAAAATTAAAAATAATTCTTTTAAGGCATTCTTCCATCATTCCCAATATCAAAGCACTAAATCTCATTCCAAATCATTTACCTGCACTTTACATTCTGCTATCCCTTAAAGCTTTGGTCCCATATATCTTCTCCCATATCTTTCACAATTAAACTCTTTGCCACTATTTTCTCACATCCCTCTCTCCACTCAATACCTTGAAATCTGACTTCCACACCCACCATTCAGATGAAACTGCCCTCTCCAAGACTACGGATGATCCCTTTATTCTTAAATTTAGCAATCTGTTTTCAATCCTTCTCCTTCTAGATCTCTGGGTAGTGTTTGACCTAGTTTACCATCCCCTCTGACTAGATATTGTCTCCTCTTTGGATTTTCATGACACTTCTTTGTCATGATATTCTTCTTGCTTATCTGTCGAACACTTCAGTCTCCTTTACAGGATTATACATGACCCTTTCTGGGTCTTCTCCTTTTCTCTATATGTTTTGTCAATGATATCATCTCCTAAAAATTCAAATATAATCAACATTCAGATGGCTCCAAAACCAATGTGTCCAGTCCTCATCTCTCTCTTAACTTCCAATCCTTCATCTCCAACTACTTGCTTAAAATCTCCCACCTTGATGTTCTATTGAAGTTTCAAATTCAGTGTGTCCAGAATAAAACTCATTATGCCATTCATGCTTCCTTCTAATTTCCCCACTCCTGTCAAAAGCACCGCTATTTTACTCAGTCATCCAAGTTCATAACCTAAGAACCATTCCCCTCTTCTTCACTCTCACTAACATCCAACCGTTTCCAATCAGATGATAAATCTTGTCAATTCTACCTCCTTAATACCTATCCTTCTCTCTATTCACAATAGTCTCTTATAATCCCTTGATCTATTACAATTGCTTTCTAACTGGTCTTCCTCCATCCAGTCTCTTTGGATTCCTCTATCCAGTTCTCTGATTCATCTTTTACAAATCTGCAAACTTCTTTCTTCCTCAGATTAAACATGTCATTCCCCTGCTCAGGAAGCTTTGCTAGATATTTAGAGCACTTGCAGTCTTGCTTCAATCTACCTTTCTACATATTCCTTCCCTTTATACTAGAGTCCAACCAATTTACTTACTATTCCTCTTACATGGCATACCATCCTTTCTTTAAACTTTTGCACAAATCATTCTATATGCTTGGAATGCTTCCTCTCCCTTCTTCCTCCCTTTGGAATCACTAGATTACTCTAAAATTCAGTTTCAAATGCTACCTCCTTCAAAAAAAATGCTTGCTAATTGACTAATGTGAAGGGAGATAGTCATCTTGTGTATGAAAATCATCGCACATATATTTTGCTAAATAGATTCTTAATTAAATTTATGTGACAGGCAGTTTTTAAGGATAAAACTAAAAATGCAAAGTGATCGATTCATTTTTCTGGAAACTGTCCTCATGAGCTAATGGCTGTTATAGGGCTAGCTGGTCTTTTCTTCAGTAAGGGATTTTAATCAGCAAACATTAAAAAAATTCTAATGAAACTAGTTTGAGCCTTAACATAGTGAATTTCTCTATTTTCAGTGAGTGTATTTTGGGTATCCTTAGCATCATCACTTCACCCACTCTTTTTTTCACTTCTGAAACAATTTTTGAGCTTTTGTTCAGACAAAGTCTCAGATTAATTGTAGATAATCAAAATTCACACTCCCTGGAGGGATTTTCAACATTATTGCAGCAAAATTTCATATTTTCTCCACTTAGATCCACGTAAGGAGTCTGCAAGTTCAAGGCTATCACTCTATTAGCAAAAATGTGAACTTTTAACTGAGCCATAGCAACCTGTTATGCAGGAGTGACTAAAGAGTAAATGACTACTATGCCTACATGTTGTGATTTAAGGGGCTTGGAAAGGCCCCTGCTCCAAAACATCTAATCTCTGAAGTTAGAATTGTCATCCTATGTTCTATTGTGGTGCTATGTTCCACAAAAGGTCTTATTTTTAAAAGGACATGTTTTCTCAAGCCTTATAATATGGAAATCTAAATTTCTAAATGTGAAATTAGAAAGGCTGAGTCTAGTAATAATTATTATTATTAAAAACAACATTAATAATTACTAATAATTACCTAATGCTTTAAGATTTCCAAAGCACCTCATATCCATTCTTACTTGATTTGAGAACACTAGGAAATTAGGAATAGAATGGAGGAGCCATCCTACCTTTAAGCCAAGCAGATTCATTTCACTTCAACTCAATTCAATTCAGCATACATTTAGAATTTAGTATTTAGAGGGGGCAGCTAGGTTGCATAGTGGTTAGAGCACCAGCCCTAAAGTCAGGAGGACCTGAGTTCAAATCTGGCCTAATATACTTAACACCTCCTAGCTGTGTGACCCTGGGCAAGTCACTTGATCCCAACTACCTCAGCAAAAAAAAGAAGAGGAAGAAGAAGCTGATATTCTATGTATTGGAGGAAAGTTATTGCTAGACAGTATGAACACAGAGAAGCAAATATAAAATATATAAAAATAAATATAAAGAAATTGTATAAAATATATAAATATGTGTATACACACATACATACATTTGTATTTCTGAGATATATATGTAGATAGATAGATAGATAGATAGATAAAATTTCCATTTGTTACATTTGCCTCTAGGCTTATACAAATGATATCTCTCAACCAAGGCCACCAAATAAGCCAGAAGCTCTCTGTGTCTCTTCTTTCTTTTTTTCTTTAGTTTCTCAACCAACTATAATGCTAAAAGACCCAAAGAATAGATTTAGGAATAGAAGCAACAAATATACCTTACCTCCCTATCAATTAAAATAATGAGATCTCAAAATATAAAAAAAGTGATGAAGTATCAGCAGCCTACATCAGAAGTAGACCTTTTTTCTCTTTATGAGGAAAACTGGGAAGCCATTTTGCCACAGTAATCCTATATCCTGGGACCATTTTATTGTGCTTGCCAAGATCTGGATTCCTCTCTGAGTCATTGGCCAGTATAGGACTTGGAGAGTGCCCAAGTCTCCATATAAGGAACATAAAAAGAATCATCAGCATTGCCATTAGCCTCATTATCCATGTTTAAATTTCTTGTAACTCCAAATAACCTTCAGTGTTTGGATCCACATATATGTGTGATTTTGTGTGTATACATATATAAATACATATGCAGAGAGAGAGAGAGAGAGAGAGAGAGAGAGAGAGAGAGAGAGATTTTGTATGTAGGCTGTCTCAGTTCTTTAATATTGCCATTAATTAATATAAATGGCAAAAAAGCACTTGTTTGCTGAATGTTTATGAAAGATGACAGGAGAGTTTAATCACCTCTTCTAACTCCAAACAATGCCTATGAAAATCCAACTAAATTAGAGGATGAGAATTAATAACAGGGGAAAATCAGAAAAAGTGGTGAAGATAATAATTCTGAGAGGCACAAATGATTTATCCACCATTGCCCCTTCACTGAGATCAGAACCACTCATCTTCTTTTGGGTTGCTGTAGTTCTAATACCCTGAGTACCTCAAACCAAAGCTAAATTCAAGAAGGCAAACATGTCTAGAGGAATGGAAGACAGTTCAAATTTTTAAACCTCGGAGCTTAATAAGCTGGGCATCTGGGACTATGTGGGGAGTAAGAGATGAGAATCAACCTTAACAGTGTGTCATGCTGCTAATCCAAGACCTGATCCACTTGGTAACTGTTTCATTCCCCAAAAAAAGATTGGATGTGAAGGGGCATCTTATCGGCATCAGGAGTGTGAATGCTATTAACTCCTACTCCCTCCCACATAAGACTGTGTCTGGGGTAAGAACTAAAGGAAGAGATGGATATCCTGACCTTGAATAAACACTAGATCAGTGACAGTATATTCTCTTCTGCTATCTCAAATGCACATTGGTATAAGCAAGACCATTGTGATATATATGCCCAAACATAAATTCTTGTTCTCACATCTTAACCTCTGGGGGAGGGTGCTGGATCTTTGCCTTCCCAATATTTGAGTCCAGGTCTTATCTTCCATCAATCAAAAGAACAGAAGAGGGATGTGCAGAGGTAACATCTATGTATACAGGATTGAATAGGAGAGACGAGTGGAGATGCTCTGACCTCTTCCATTCCTACACAAATTATCTTGAACTAGTTAACAAGTATACTTAAAAGAGCACTATCCTATATTTTCCTCAGCTTTCATAGCCAAATTACTAAAAAGAACCAACAGCTCTCTTCTTCAACTAACCTTTTTTTTCCAAATCACTTCTTTCCCTCTTGTAGTCTGATTTCTGATCTTAATGGTTCAATTGAAACTTCTCTTTGCAAGATTAGCAACTGATCTCTAAAGCAATAAATCTCATAGTCTTTTCTCTGACCTCATTCTTTGTGATCTCTCTAAAATTTTTTGACATTACTTGACTATTGCCTTTTTCTGGACACTTTTCTCTTCTTTCACCTTTCTTGACACTGGACTTTTTTGGTTCTCCTCCAGTTCAACTGACTGATTCTTGAAGATATCCTTTGCAAGAAAATCATTCATGTCCCACCTCCTCCTCATATGTACTTTCTAAGAGTCTGTCCTGGGGTCTCTCCTCTTCTCTCTCTAAACTTTTTGTTTTACTGAGCTTATCAGCTACCATAAATTAATGATCATCTCTTCATGGACAACTACTAGTTATATATTTAACTGGAATTCTTCTAAGTCCCAAACACTTATCACTGTCTGATAGATATCTATAACTGGATATTCCAAAGGAATTTAGAATTCAGCATATCCAAAATAGAATTCATTTTCTCTATCCCCTGAATCCACTTCTCCTATATTCCCTCTTTCTTTGAAGATACCACCACCGTCTTATTTACTCAAATTTGCAAACTAAGTCATTTTTGGTTTTTCTCTATACCTCTCATATCTAATCAATATCAAATCATAGAAAGTCTAACCCTATATTATTTTCTGTAGCCACAAATTTCTCTCTACTCAGGTGGCCAACACTCTTGTTCAGGTCTGCATCAACTTTAGAAAGAAACAGCCTCCTACTTGGATTACTAGTCCAGTCTCTCCTCTCTTCAACCATCTCCCACACAATTAACAAAATACTCTTCCTAAAGCATTTATTATGTCACTCAAGAGCTGTTAGTAGTTCTTTGAAGTCCCATGATAAAATAAAATTACTTTATTTCTCATATGAAGGCCTGAACCATTTGGCTCCAGGCAACTTTTCTAGGCTACTTTCTCATTAATTGCCTACACAAACAAAAGTGAGTCTGTTTTTTGTTCCCTGAACTTGGTATTCCATCTCCTGTCTATGCCTCTTCAAAGTCTATCCCCTTTGGTGGGAATGTTTTTTTCTCCTCCTCTACCTCTTATAAACCATAGCTTTCTTCTAGAGTCAATTTATATATCATCTCCTAGAGGAAATTTTCTTCAATCCTCCTATTAGTGTTCTTTCCTCATTAAAATTGTCCAAAATTTAAATGTGTTCACATGCCTTATCCGCTTGACAAGAATATATATTACTAAATCATTTATATTCTTAGCCTTTCAAAATAATTTTGTATTTATTTATTTACTTATTCACATGTTTTTGTCTCTCCCCTCCACCATCCTCCTCACCCTGGGCCTTTACAACATATATGATCCTTGGGATCGGGGTTTGTTTTCATTTTTTTTTCTTTTTACTGCAGCCCCCAATACTGTGTTCAATCAATATTTATTAGACTGAATGGAGGGCAACTAGACTGTATGGTTGGTTGGTTGATTTTTAATTTGTCTTCATATATGCAAATACTTAGTATATTACCTTGCAAACAGTAGGTTCTTAATACTTGTTATATTGAATTGAATTGGAAGTTATCAGATGATTCATATGGGTGAACTCCTTCCTCTATACTTTAGCTGGAATTATAGCAAGTCTCTTCTCTCAATTCAGAGTGTATTTTGTGTCACTTTAAGCTTAGGGGAAGGTTCAATGTACTTGATATATGTATGTATGTATATGTGTTTGTATATATGTTGAGATCTTTTCTAATCAAATTATTTGTTACGCTCTTTGATTAAATGTGATTTTTTAAAAATTATTATTTCCTCTCGATGATTGGTAAAAGTAAATATAATGAATGAGCATTGACAGACAAATGCCTTGAACTTGGATATAGCTTTTCTGGTATCAAGTTGCAAATAAACTTCTTCAAATAAAATCTCACATGTTTCTAAAATAGCTTGTTCTAAGATATCAATAGCTATTTTAATTGGGAAGGACTTTCCCTTCTGCTGAAAATTTAATTCCTTTTCTTTTAATCCTGTTTTTGCTTTAGAATTATGTTGCTATCTCCATGCTGGCATTTGATTAAACAAAGCTGAAGGTTTCCATGATTTCACTGGTGTGGATATTCCCTACATTGACTCAGTTCACAACCTCTCTACCACATTGGAATGCAACCTTAGTATGTTGCCATGAATAAAAACTTTACCACTATGTTGATAAGTTTTTTCAAACTTGACTATGCTGGTCCTCAGATGTCAGAGCAGTCCCATAGTGATAGTATCCCTCAATCTGTGCTCAGCTGGCATAACCTTTTAAGATACAGAGACATCTACACATCACAATGAGGCACTGAAATGAGACTTTAATTGCAATATGAGATTTATTGTAAAAGATAATTAAATGTGCTCTTCATGAATTCCTTTGAAGGGATAATTCTCTTCTAAATTCTTTTTTATAAAACACAAGTACAATATGCTTCAAAATAACAGGGTCATAAGATTTAGAAATATAAGGAACTTTGTAAATAAATCATCTTGTCCAGCTCCTTCAGTGGGCAAAAAAGTTCAAGGAGATGAAGCTACTTGTCTACAAATAGGAAGTAGAAGAAATGGGAATGAAATCCAGTTCTGACTCTAAAGCTGTTGCTCTTTCCCATACTATATTTCCCTAATTGTTTGAGCATGTTATTAATAACACTTAGAAAACTTTTTTCAGGGACACTATAGGTCTTTGTAGATCCTAGAATAGCCTAGGACAAGATAAAATACTTTCTTGTTTATTCATTGTTTAGTATTCTCAGCATCATTTCTTCTTCTATTAGCATAGATAAATTGAGGCATAATTTGTCATGCAAGGTCTTTCCAATAATGAATTGAGTGAATCATTGGATGGAATTCTGAAAATGGTGATTCTGGAGGCTATAGTATCCTCAAAATGCTTTAAAAATAGGAGAGTAATTCTTCACTTTATGATTGTTTCAGTGAGCTTGCTTGGAGGCAAGGGGAAATGGACATCCTTTTCTGGGATTCTATTAAAAAGTCAAGCTATTGCTTCTGCTGTCAATAACTGTTAACTTTTGCTTTCATTTGACAGCCTTCTTTATTATTCACTTTCTTGATAAGCAAGAACAACAGAGACTTCTTGATTGTATTTATCTTTAAAGGCAAACATGTCAACTTTAGGCTCACCTCTTGCAGAAGTCCTATGAATTATAATATATCTTAAATCTCTTTGGATGCATAAGGTCAGAAATATAGATTCAATAGTTCTGATGTAGGGTTTATTTTTCTTTTGATTCTTGTGACTTAAGGATTTGGGAGAGAAATCACTTCTGTTCCTAACTCCAGATGCATTCATTTGGGTGGTTGATTAAAGGATTAAAGGAACCATTGTTTCTACACTGGGCAACACTGCATCAATCTGTCAAGGAACATAAACTACCATTGATTCGGCTTTGCTGTATGGAAGGATGAGAGGGGAGGAGTCCTAAAAGAATTTGTCCAGCTTTTAAGAGTCATGAGCAGAATCAATTACATCTACATTTGCCCAGGGAATGAAGGCATAAGAAGCAATAAAACAGAGATGAGCTTTACAGAATAGTCCACAAGAACCATCCTCTTCATTTATTTTTAAATTTTAGTGCTGAGACAACAAATGGATTCTGACAGTCTGTATCTAAAGTAGATAGACAGTTGCATTGAAGGGCTCCAATGAGAAATTAGGTAATATGATCTTTATTTTATTCCGGTGCAAGGAAAGAAGGAAGAAATGGAGAGAAGGAAAGAAGAAAGAGAATTATTTTTAGCATGAAAATAATAAATAGTTGGATATCTTATCCACAGACACCTATCACAATGAAATAGGACACTCAAGCACTTTTTTCCCCCAGGGAATCTAAAATTAATGATACCTTTAAATCTAAATACGTTGCCAAAATTCATCATAAACTCAATTTTTTGTACAAAAATAGTATGGGCATCTCTTCTTCCACTACAGTGTAATGTATACTCTCCAATAACTTTTGAAAGAGCAGTATGAAGCAAATTAATTCATAAACAAAAAATGCATATTGAGGATGCATTGTGAACCTTACACTGTGCTAGGCTTTACCTGGAGATACAGAGAAAGCATTTGATATAGTACTGTCTTCAAGGCATTTGCTGTCTCATTAGGTAGATAAAGAAAATACCATTTAGCATTTAATTAGTCTGTTTCAGACTAATTAAATGCTAAATGTATGACTATTTATACAATAAAAGTATTAGAGAGAAGAAAAAATTATAAGCAGAAGCAGGAAGAAGCAGAATTTAAGAAAGAGGGACCTTTGAAGAATGGATAGAAATAAGGAATTGGGCAAAAGAGAGCATTCTACAAAAGAGAAATTATATGATTAAGGCACAAGTCCAGAACATGTGAAGAAGCCAGTATAGACTAGATTGTTTGAAAAAGATGGTTTATATAAGGGAATGGTAGGAAGAAGGTAAATGACTAAAGATGGATTAGACTATAGAGTCTTTAAAGCTAAGCATAAACACTTTTAAAAGATAGCTAAGGAAAAACTGAAAAGGGTAAAAGAAAGGAGGACACATTTCAGATTGTCCTGAAATGCCTGTAAATTCCTTTTTATCTCCATGTTAGATTAAGATGATTTGTTTCTAGCAGAGGATTGTTTTATTTGTCTAAATCTGCTTATAGTTCAAGACTACTTTAAGAGACAAGTAGGTACTTGCTTAGGATAGCAATGGAACATATTATATTATAGTATTATATATATATATATACATATATACACTATAGTATAATGTATATTAGTAAATACTTGCTCAAGAAGTATATACTACATATTAATAATAACAATCACTACTATACCTTCACTATATTATAGGCATTTCTCTACCTTGTATTGTGAAGCTTGTCAAAAGCTCTCTCTGTATAAACAGCAATTTGTATTTACCAATAATTTTGGAAACATATACAAACTGAAAGGTACCATTAACCACAGACACCCTTGAAAAGAGTGTTTCCCTTAGTTCATTGGGCACTTGGTTGCAGAAATAGAATGTTGGCTTGAAGTAAAATCTGAGTTCAAATCTAGTCTCAGACACTAGCAGTTTGACCCTAGGCAAGTCATTTAATCCTTTTTGCCAAAGTTCTCTCATCTGTAAAAATGAGCTGGAGAAGGAAATAGCAAACCATTCCAGTATCTTTGCCAAGAAAACCCCAAATGGGGTCACAAAGAGTCAGATACAATTGAAAATGATTGAAAAACAACACACAGTCCATTTCATTGTGAACCACTGTCTCTGGATGGTCCAAATGGAAGTTCTCCTTCTTAGGGGATAGTATTGATCAGGATGTGTCCATAACCAATAAAGACAGCCTGAGTAGCTTCAGATAAAATTTCACTGCAACCATTTCTCTTTTACATTCCCTTTCTAAGGTATGTCAAAGATGCAAAGCTGATTTAACACGCATTACATCTACTTTAGAAGAGAGTTTATTCTGTAAGTGTATGAAGTATATAGTAAAAAATCATAGATTCAGAGTTTTAAATAATATTACTTGTCATCAAATCCATCCCCCTTTATTTTCTACATAAAAAAAATGAGGTCCAGAAAAGCTGAGTGATTTTCCAAAATTCCTAGATAATGAGGAACAGAATTCAGATTGGAATTACACAGCTTCTGACTAAAACCAATGTTTTCACAATCTCCTTTTGGAAAAATAGGAAGCTTCTCTCTTCCTCAAATACTTCTAGCACCTAAATTACTAATGAAGAAAATTCCATCATTTGAAGCTCACTTATTTGATTTAAAATGTTGCCCTCCCCACCTTTAAAATAAAAAATCCCAAAAAGAATAAAACATTGACCCTTACTAGCCACTTATACCTATGCATGTGAATTTGCATGAGATTAAAGTTTGATTCAGAGAATAGAAGAAAAAGTATGAGAATACAGAAGAATAAAAATGTCCATTGTTGAAAGGTAAACCACCAAGAGAAGGAAATGAAATCAAAAGAAAAAATGAAAACCACTGAATATTTTTGAGTTCATTATTTTGCTTGAAAACTTTCAATGGATTTGTTCTCATTATTCCCTCTCAGTTTGAATGTTCACATATCCCCATTAAACAGTTTATTGATTTGCTCTAATAACTCCTTTACTATATCCAGGCATACCTTGAGTACTGCACTATTGTTTCTCCATGCTGTATGGGATGTTCAGGGAGGACAGGACAAGTACCTCTGGAATGAGGGCTTACTGAGCCCTTTTCAGCCTGCTCATCTACCCAATTCTCTCCTGTGGCTCCAAGAAGCTATAGCAAATGTATTAGTCACACCCCAAGTTGAGGGCAACCAACAAGCCTCAAATTCATCAGTGAGTTAAGAGGATGTCCGTCCTAAGAACCTGAAGACTTCTCCCTGTGGAATGAGTGGATGAGAACAATTTGTTCCAGTGACCATGAAGGTGACAAGTAGATGCTGTGGAGTGCTTAGAGCTTGGTCGGACATCTCAGACTCCAAGGTCACCCACTGCATCCCAAGCCATAACTAGTGCTAATTTTTTTTCTTGCCACTGAACTTCAGTGATGCTGGAAAAGAGAATGGAGGCTAACAACTTGTTGCAATTCCCCCTCACTTACAAATCAAAACATTACCCTATGAGGTCATTGGTCCTCTTCAAAAAGGGATAAACAACATTGTTTCTCTATAGTTGCTAGCTTGAATTCCATAGCATCTATTTAGCCTATTAATTTCATGATTATAAATATCTAAGATAGAAATTGAATAGATTAACACCATATGAATTTCAAACAAAGCATTTGGCTTGTGATTAGAAGAATAAAACAGACTATTACAGGGAAAATATCTTGGGAATGGGAGAGTGGAACTACAAGTATTGTAACTATAAGCATGATTATGAAATAGCAAAAAATATAATGTAAGTTTGGGTCCACTCTACAGAGTGAGCCAAGGATTCATTGTAGTCAGGTCCTAAACCACAGCACAAGGCTGACTTCTCTAGTTATTCCTTGGAATCCTTCTTACCAGCTGATCCTCTGAGCTAACCTAGATGATTATGAATCACAAAGGTCTAAATCTGCTTTAGCCCCTAGAACTATTCTGTGAATTTGAAGTAAGATCATTCAACTATTATCCAGACATTTGCCTGTTGAGTATTTGCAGACAACAAAGGGAAATAAAATAAATTCACAGATGATAGAATCAGACCTGTATGAGAGATCATGTTGTCTGAACCCTTTGCTTTACAGATGAGGAAACAAGCTCAGGAAAGTTCAGTGTCATGTTCAAACTAACACAGGTAAGAAGTGGCAAAATTCAGATTTGAACCCTTTTACTCTGACTTCAAAGGCAATGCTCTTATCATTTCAATGTGTTTCTTTTCCAATAGCACTTTTCTGTATTTAAAAAAAAAAGTCAGTGAGTCCAAATTATTGCCAAAAATTCATCATCAAAGAAACAAAGGAACCTCATACCCCATGTTTAGATGTAAATTAGGGAGGAGAAGTAGCTCAACATTTTGATACACAGAGATGTATTTTAGATTGAAATGTATTCTATGAGTAAGAGCACGAAATTGTTTCTTAGGTTTCAGGTAGTTAAATTTCATTTAATCACCAAGGAGATTCTCGGTTTTTCAGCACAACGATGCTAAGAATAGAATGATTCTACACCCCATCAAGCTTTCATCTCATTTCTTTCCTCCCTTTCAACAAAATTCCTTGAATAAGTATTCTATACCTAATTCCTCAACTTCCTCATTACCTCAGAAGTTAGGAAACAAGCATATATTAAGTGCCTATTATGTTCTAAGCACTATATTAAGCTCTTAATCAATAAAAAGCTCTTTCTCTATTGCTTGCAAACATGCCCATGTCTTCCCCATCTTGAAAAAACCCTCCCTGGATATTTCATTACTGAATTATCCTATATCTTGCCTGATTTTGTAACTAAATTCCTCAGAAAGGTGGTACACAATAGGTACTTCCATTTTCTCTCCTCACTTTCTTAATTCTTTCAAATGGTCTTTTCTTATTTCTCATTCTCCTTGACCTCGCTACAGACTTTGATGATATGGATCACACTTTCCTCTTTGAAACTCTCTTCTCTTTTAGTTTGTCTATCTATTTGGTTTCTTTTTCTCTGTCTTCTTTCTGGATCTTCTTACAGATCACTCCCACTAACTGTAGGTATTCTTCAGGGTTCTTTCCTGTGACCTCTTCTTTTCTCCTTCTATACTAATGACCTCACCATTTCCCATAATTTAATTACCATTTCTATGCTGATGATTTTCAGATCTGCCAACCCAGCCCCAACCTCTCTGCTGAACTTCAATCTCATATTTCCAAATGCCTTTCACTATCTCAAACTGGTTGTGTGATAGATATATTAAACTCAATATGTACAAAACAGAATTTTCACTTAAATTGTCTTCTCTTCCTACCTTTCCTATTACACAGAGGCAATGTCACTTTTCCAGTATTTGATGCTTATTACTGAAGAGTCATCTCGGACTCCACATTACCTCTCACATCTCATGTCCAACCTGTTGTCAAAGCCTGTTAATTTTACTTCTATATGATCTTTCCATTATCCTCCCTTCTTTTTTATGACATAGCCACCACTCTGGTGAAGGTCCTCATCATTTCACACCTGGACTACTGGAATAGGCTGTTTATGGATCTGTCTACTTCAAGGGTCTTCCCAGTCCAATTCTTTATCTATTCGACCCCCAAAATGATTTTCCTAAAGCATAGATACGATCATGTTGTTCTCTTACTCAATGAACTTCCTAACAATTCCTGAGTCAAATATAAATACTCTGTTTGATATTCAAAGCCCTACATAGCCTAAACCTTTCCTATCTCTTCAGTTTTCTTACATCTTATTTCCTGATATGTACTCTTTGATCTAGTGACACAGGAATCCTGACTGTTCCATGAACAAGAAACTTGTGGATCCAGGCATTTTCTCTGGCTGTCTCCCATGTGAGGAACATTCTCCTCAACTCTGACCTCTCTGACTTCCTTTAAGTTCCAATTAAAATTGTCTTTTATAAGAAGGTTCCCCAATCCCTCATGATTCTAGTGTCTTATCTGTGCTATTTCCTATTTTCTTGTATTTAGCATGCTTTGTATGCATTTGTTTGTATGTTCTCTCTCCCATTAGATTATAAACTCCTTGAAGAAAGAGACTTGTCTTTTGCCTCTTTTTGTATCCTTAGAGCTTAGCACTGTGCCTGGCACATAACTAGGTATATAATAAATGTTTATTGCTTGAGTAATGTCATTTCATTTGATCCTTACTAATGCCAAGAGATGAGTATCATTGTCATCCCCATTTTACTGTTGGGGAAACTGAAGTAGACAAAATTTGAGTTACCTTGGGTCAAACATTTCCTGACTCCAAGCCTAGCACTTAGCATTGTCACTTAGCTGCCTCAACTTTTTTCCCCAAAGAAATATAGAAAGAACACTAATCCTGGCATTAGAAGATCTGAATTCTAGTCCTACCTAATGAGGTTAATTAAATTCTTAGTTTCTCAGTTCCTTCATCTATAAAATAGGTAAATAATATGCTTATCCATAGTACATAGGTGCCTAAGTGAAATAATAGAGAAGGGAGAGAGGGAGAGGAAGAAGTAGAGAAAGAAGGAGAGAGAGAGAGGAAGGGGCAGGAGAAACAGAGGGAGAAGGAGAGGGAGAGGGAGAGGGAGAGACAGAGATAAAAAGGGAGACAGAGACAGAGAGAGAAAAAGAGACATAGACAGACAGAAAGGGAGAGAGAGAGGGAGAGGGCTTGAAATTAAGAACTGAGTTCAAATCCTGTATAAAACTCTTTGTAGCTATGTAGCAGTCAGTTAACCTCTTTGAGTCTCAGTTCTTTTTTAATATAAAATGAAGAAGTTGAACTCAATGACTGCTAAGGTCTCTTCTAGGTTTAAATTTATGTTCTCTATTCTATGATCCTATATAAGGAGATAAATAAATAAATATATATATATATGGATACATGTATAAGTTTGAATATAAGGATATACAAAATAAAGTGCAAGGCAAATTAGGAGGTAATTGGAGGACTCAATCAGGAAAAACTTCATATAGAAAAAGGAATTTAATGTGAGCTTTGAAGAAAACCATTGAATCTGAGAGACATACAGCAAGTAAGTAAATTCTGGGAATGAAAAGGTATGAATGTGGGGAACATCAAGAAAGACAGTTGGCTGAACTGAAGAATTAGTTCATAGAGAAGAATAATATATAATAATGCTAGAAGGATTAGTTGGAGCCAGACTATGAGGGGCTTTATATGCCAACTAGAAAAGTTTGTATTTGATCACAGAGGTACTAGGGACAAGTATTCTTTGCACTGCCTATCTTATAAAACTGGGAGGAAAAGGGAACAATTTTTTTTAAAGTCCTGGTGTATGGCAAATACTTTACAAGTATTATCTTATTTGATCCTCACAACAAATTTAAGAGGTAAATGCTATTATTATCTCCCCTTCACAGTTGAGGATATTGAATCAGATAGAGGTTAAGTGACTTGTTTAGGGTCATATAAATAATGACTACCTGAGGCAAGAGTTGAATTGTAGTCTCCTGATTTTAGGTCTATCCACTGAACCATAGAGTTGCCTCTGTTGAGAGAGAGCACTTTGTGAATCATAAAGCTCTTTTATGGGAATTACTTTTTTTTTTCCATTTGTTTGTTTATTCTGTTCTCTAAAATCTAGTTACTATTTCTACCATGCTACAGATTTTCAAGAGAAATCAATGACTATTGCCAAATCCATAGCCTCAGGTTTTTTCCTTAGTTCTCATCCTTTTTGATCTTTTTTATAATTTATGCCACGTCCATCTCTTTGTAGAAAACTCCCAAATCTGAATTTCGAGGCTTGACATAACACATTGACAGGCACTTAGTGATCATAATATAAATGCACATTTCTACCCACCTCCTTCTCTTCCCTACCTCCACCTCTTGAGCTTCCAAATCATATTTCAAAATACCTCTCTACCTGGATATCAGTTCCTTAGAATCCCAAATTTAATTAATGTTTAATTGAATTGGGATTATCTTTGATTATTTCTTTTTCCTCATTTATGCACATCCAAACAGTTGTAATTCTTATAGTTTCTACCTCTACAAATTCACCTATCTTTTTTTTTCCTTTCTTTTCTTATTGCTAATATCTTAATCAATAGTTCACAAATCTTTTTAAATGAAAGCTACATCAGAGCAAAGAATATGACTTATCTAAGCTCTTTATTTCCATCAGTATACTTTATCATACTTTACCAAGAACTACTGCTGAACAAATATTTGTTTTATTATGGATATAGACAAGACTTCTAAATTTATTGGTGTAAGGAACTCCTGTAATTATCAATGAATGTCAGCATCTTGTAACTAATAGTCTTAGAGAATTGACCAGGGCTCTGAGAGGAGAACCAGTATGTATTAGAAACAGGACAGGAATTCAAATCTTCCTGGCTCTGATGTCAGCTCTACTTATGCAACATTGACTCTCTTATCAGTTCATAATATAGAGTTTTGTTTTGTTTTGTTTTCTGTATCCCTCTAGAAGATTGGGAGAATAAAGTGAGAAGGGGAGAACAATACCTTATTTAAGCTACAAATCTCCCCCAGCTCCTAGGATAGTACTCTATATGAAGTATATTTTTAATAAATGTTTGTTGAAAATCAAAGTAGAAGTATCTAAAATGATATCAGGAACTTCTGACAAAATGAATGAATATCTTTTGGAGAAATGATCAGAATTAAAGACAATGATGAACTTAGGATATTCTCTGAATTAATTAATTACTTGTGATTAAAATCCATTAAACCTTTCTATATTGAGTTGAGGTAAGACTCCTCCTGGAAAAGTATATTGTTTTCACTTTAGAGCTTTAGGCTGTGACCTGAAATGGAGTATTTAGAGGAGAGGGACTGATGTGATCAAAAAACTGGGAAGGAAAAAAGATATAAGGGTACATAGTCCACATTAGATTTTCCCAATAACTGGCCATTCTGAACTAGCTCAGACTTTACAGTGACTCTCCAAGCTATGCTATTGTGATTTGCTATCCTCCTTGCTCTGTTTAGAAATTATTTGAAAGATTTAGCTAAGAAAAATTCATCTGTCTAGCTCCACCATCCCTCCCCCCCATCAAAAAAAAAGAACAGCCAGAGGCATGCCCATCTTTGGTCAGACTTCTGTCCTAGCTTTCAGATAGCTTCTGGGTATGAGTTTAAGTGTTAGCTAAAACTGTTAAAGACCTAGTAATATGAGATCCAATTATCTGAAGGAGTCAGTGCTCATCATCTGGTCCTCTATCTAAGGAATCATCCAGACCCTTAGAGAAGCAATTAGAATAACAATATCCAGTAACTAGGCTCTTTCTCACAATAGAAAATGGGGATCTTACTATTACCACAATTTATTTTTGTCTCAATCAATTTCTCTTTTCTATTCCAACTGACAGAAAATTGTGACAATAAAATGAACAACAGAGAAAGGAGAATAAAAGGTATGTGAGAAAGAACAAGATAAGAAAGAGCCTCTTCTAGTGGATCAGAAGTAGTCATTAAGTCTATTTTCTACTCTTAGACTTTCAGCAATTTTTCAAAATCCTAAAAAATAAAGAATAAGACATGCTTCCCTAATGCTTAGAATGTAGTAAATGCTTAATAGGTGCTTGTTGACTGACTGAAAAAGGAATCAGGTTTGCAGTTGTTAATTGAATGGATGACTGACTGGAGAATGAGTAAAAGTCTCAAAGTCAAGCTGACTAGGGTTTAAGTTTTGTCTCCTGCCTATTTTTATTGTTGCCGTTGGTGTTGTTGTATTTTGTTGTCTTTGTAATGCCAGTGCTTAGTACAATGATTGGGGGTAGTCAGAACTTAAATGTTTGATAATTGACTGACCTACCAAATTTGCAGAGAAAATGCTAAAGGAATTAATTCCCTTCGTGAATAAAGTCACACATTCAGTTCCTGTTCCTTAACTTTGTATTAGGTGTTGGGGATATAATAACAAAAAGTGAAACAGTCTCTGATTTCAAAAATCTTTCTTTCTAATCGGGAAAGAAAACATATATTGGGGAGTGGTAGACAGAGATTGTTGACCTAGGAAGTCACCAATTGTAGGAATCACAAAAGTAAACAAATAAGCGATAAATAAATGAAAAGCAGCTGTGTAGCTGATTGCCATGCATTTTGGGTAATTGATTTGATTACTTCCTTCAGAGATAAAGCTAGAAATCAAGAAGGTTGGGGGAGGATTACAGGATTTGGTAAATGTAGATTTCAGGTGAGGCGGTTGAATTAGATGCAAAATTTATTCAGATTAGCTGAGTTTGAACTCATTAACGAAAAAGAGTCATTCATTCCCAGTGTGGTGTCGCAAATAGATTACCTTCTCCAGGAAAAAGGACATGTTCATAAAGGTAACTGTTCTAGGTAGACAGGAACAGGTCAAGCAGATGACAAGATGCCCAGATATACCTGGGATGTGAAGGATTGATGGACCCTATTTAGATAAAAGCATGTGAATTCATCCAGGTTCCCTAACAATACATTTGGAGTGGAAATCTTTTAAAAGGTATCCATCACCTATTGTACCACTGGAGACTAGATATTCTTATTAAGTCAAAGGTACCTATAGATCTTGGAATAATTGAATTTTGAGTGAAAGTTGAAAGAAGATTTTAGAGTCCAATTAATTTGTGAGTATACTTAGAAAAACAGTTTCTCATGTAATATGAGAACACACAGATTTGGTGTTGATTTTTTTAAATGTTCTTTTATGCTTAGCTCAAAGAAATGGTTAACTAAATTACTGCAGAGGGGGAAATGTCAACCCCACTCAGAACAATATGTTTAAAAGAAAAACAAAGGACAATGCAAATTTGTATGGACAAAAATACAAGCAAACGAGTTTTGGGGACAAATTGTATTTTTTAAAGATAACTACTCTAATAAGGACTCAGAGGAACACATAAAAATAGACTACTTTCAAGTTTTTCTTCTCAATTCCCTCACCCCGCCCACCACTGCCTTACTTGGTAGCGGCCCCATAGACAAATATAGAAAAATAATTTGTCCTTTTATTATTCATGCCATTTTCTTCTGGTGGATGTGACCAAACATGCAAAGCTCTCATCATTTTAACACAAATGGTGAGTCTTTCCATCCTGTTGCCTGAATTTAGAGAACTAAAGCTAAATGCATATAAAGACAAACCATGCTTTCAATTATCATGCTCACTTGGAATACCTGCAAGAAGCAGTCTATAAGTCATTTTCTGCAAAACTGAATAAAACCACTTTCAGTTTAAATTCAGTAGGAAAGGTTTCAGGCTTTCTTGTCATTTCCATTATAGTTCACTGGCCTTTGTGAGCCCCAAGAGGCTATTTTCATTATTTCTTCAGGAATGTAGATTCACTAACAATTTTCTATAAGGTAATAAAGGTTACCATTATTTCTCCCATTTCAACTTAGATTGAACCAAATGAGACTGCTTTAGAAGAGAATGGCTTAGGTAATCATATTTGCCCCATAATTTCGTTTTCTTGGATAATATTTAACAAACAGGAATGAACACAACATCTATAACTTCATCAATATCTTCAGGAATTTTCAGGTGAAAAATTCCCTTCTACCAATGGAGATAAACACCTGCTTTATAACCTGTAATCTTAGTGTAGGGATTCATGATTTATTTCTTTTTGTAAAATGTTTTGATAAGTATATCTCCACATATTTAATTTCTTCTGTAATCTGTAATCTTCTGTAATCTGTAAGAAATTTAATTACTATCTGTATCTGTAATCTGTATTTTACTTTATGCTTTTAAAAACATTATTCTGAGAAGGGTTCCTTAGTTTTCACCAGACTTTCCAAAGAGGTATTTATAATATGAAAAAGAAGAAGAAAAGTTAAGAATTTGATATAGAGAGTTTTCTAGAACACTGAGGAATTAAGTTTGATGCCCAGGGTCACAGAGTCTGTATATGTCAAAGACTGAACTTGAATTCAGGCCTTTTGATCTTTGAGGTCAGCTCTCAATTCACTATACCAAACTGCAAAATAGTGCGTTATTTATTGTTGTTATCATTGTCATCATTCATCCTTTGTTTTTGAAGAAGACCAAGGTCATCAACAGGGTAATGTCCTATAAGTAAATTAAATTTAAGTGAGGCAGAGCTGTGAAAAGTCATCAGCCTCATTTTCTCCTCCAGTCACAGGAGTAAAATATCAAGACATAGATCGAGATGAGTGGATGACATAGGTCTAGATGACCCTAGATGTAGTGGCAGACTTTGGCCTTTTAAAAGTAAGGTCTTTCCTAGGTCACAGTTTGTATGAGATAATGCCCATTCAGTAATTAAAAGTTAGGTAAGAATTAAAACAAAAAATGGGTTACTTTGTCTTCACAAAAGAATCAATCTGAGGAGGGGAATGTCCTCAGAATTTCTGGCCAGAACAGAAACAATTGCACTCAGAGTCATCAAAATCTAAATAATAAACCAGTGAGGTTTGGGCTGAGACTTATTGGTCACTCAATGAAAGCCGAATGATTTACATTTAAAGACCTAGTCAAGTAATTTCACTTTAATCTTAAGGGTCTTTATCAGTGTCTGCTTTTCTAAGGCTACATTTCAAAAAATCATAAATGAAAATCACATGAGAAAAAAAAAGTTAATTGTCCCAGTTTTATGATAAAATATTAAAAGAAATAGATAAGGGAAAACTCTAGCTCCTCAAACCCCAAGATCACTTGTGAAGTATGTGATTATTTATAGCCCTTTACTAAATGTATAAAGAAATTCTAATAAGTTTTCCTCTCATACCAATGCAAAGAATTAACTTGTTTCTCTTTCTTTTCTTATACCCTCTTCATATAAAGATTTAAGATCAATCACAAAATCCTATTTTTCTTTTCCAATGGTACTTTTTCCTTTTTGTTCCCATTTCAATCACGCTAATCCAAGCTCTCTTCAATTTACCAATTGATATATGTGGTTTGAGTTTCCCCCCCTCTCCAAATAACTTCCTATATTTCAACGAAATTAATCTTCTTAAAATACAACTTTTCATCAATAAATATTATAGCTCCTACTGGGCTTATACCCCAAGGAGATACTAAAGAAGGGAAAGGGACCTGTATGTGCCAAAATGTTTGTGGCAGCCCTGTTTGTAGTGGCTAGAAACAGAAAAATGAATGGATGCCCATTAATTGGAGAATGGTTGGGTAAATTGTGGTATATGAATGTTATGGAATATTATTGTTCTGCAAGAAACAACCAGCAGGATGAATAGAGAGAGGCTTGGAAAGACTTACATGAACTGATGCTAAGTGAAATGAGCAGAACCAGGAGATCATTATATACCTCAACAACAATACTGTATGAAGATGTAATCTGATGGAAGTGGATTTCTTTGACAAAGAGACCTAATTAAGTTTCAATTGATCAGTGATGGACAGAAGCAGCTACACCCAAAGAAAAAACACTGGGAAATGAATGTAAACTGTTTGCATTTTTGTTTTTCTTCCCGGGTTATTTTTACCTTCTGAATCCAATTCTCCTTGTGCAACAAGAAAACTGTTTGGTTCTGCACACATACATTGTGTCTAGGATATACTACGACATATTCAACATATATAGGACTGCTTGCCATCTAGGGGAGGGGGTGGAGGGTGGGAGGGAAAAATCGGAGCAGAAGTGAGTGCAAAGGATAATGTTGTAAAAAAATTACCCTGGCATGGGTTCTGTCAATAAAAAGTTATAAAAAAAAAGAAAAAAGAAAAAAAATAAAATAAAATAAAACAATTAGCTTCTATTTGCTCAAAAAAAAAAAAATAAAAAATAAATAAATATTGTAGCTCATAAACCTTCAGGATATACAATGCCTTCCATGTTGTCTCCTACATTAGACTATAAGTTCCTTGAAAGCACAAACTGCATTTTACCTTTTTTTGTATACCCAGCACTTAATGTCATGCCTGGCACATAGTAAAAGCTTAATAAATGCTCACTGGATAACTAACTAAAAGTTCCTAACATATAGAAATATACTAAATTCTTTAGTCTTGCATTCAAGGTCTTCTACTATTAAATTGTTCAGGCTAGCTCCCTGGAGGGCCTCAGGATCAATCAAAGTCCTTGATCTTTAGGGGGAGAAGTGAAGGAGGCAGGCAAGCTGCTACTCAACTTGCCAAAGATATATCCTGGATTCTGGAGTCTGGAGTCTCCAGCCTCTCTCCTCCTCGTCCTGCAGCCAAGTGACCCTCACCTCTCTCCCTCAGCCCTGCAGTCCTTGCATGTTCAGCAGGCACCAATCAGTAAGGAGAGCCATCATATTACCATATCATCTAAGTATACACTTATAGAGCCATTATCTCACATGGAATAGGTAATTAACCTTAAGTACTCTGCTGTCTGATTTAAGCACACCTTTTCAGAGTTTCAGTCCTCTACATACTATCATATCCCAACAGAAGTATCCAACCCCATGATGCTCTGCTCCAATCAACCTGGTCTATTCCTTATTTCCTGAAATACAACTTGAGCAAATCAATTTGCTCAAAGTGCTCTCTTTCCAGAATTCTCCCCCTATCTTTTATCCCTGTGTTTATCTAAGTCTTATTCTTCCTTCAATCTCCAAATAGTCTTCCCTTTTCTAGAAGACTGTCAGCTTTCTCAACCCACAGTAGTATCTCAATTTTTTAACTTTCTTAATCCTTTCTCTTTCCAAGATTCATGGCAATTAGTACATGCTATATTTATTATTATATTGTGATTTATTGATGTCATGTTGTAAATGTATCAAGAATTGTAATCATCTCCTTATACCTCTTTTTATGGCATTCACTAGCATGATATCCTATCTATAACCATAATATATTTTCATCCATGATGATCAGCAAAAATATCTGTGTTGTTTATAATGATCTTCAGCAGTGAAGCTATAAAGAGGATTTGTGATAATAATTAGAAACTAGTGGTAACTAGTACTTCAAGATCAAGATCAAGATCATGACCTTACTCTTGACAAAATTGCTTATAGAGACCTTTCCTTGTGCCTGGGTACATCCATGTGCATGTGTGTCTATGTATTTGTGTATGTGTACTGATGTGTATGTTTAATATACTGAAGGTTCCACACTAGAACTTAGCTTGTGTCTGTCACTCTTTATAGATGTCTACCTCTTTTTCCCAGTCATACATATCTTTGATGAAATATTTAATGCTACTTCTGAGGAGTAAGTTATCGTTGGCACTATGCATAGGAGTCAAAAGTAGTATCTTTTCATTGAACTTTGTATCATATACAGTTTTGATTCTTTTGAGAGTTTGGTATTACATGATTAATAATAACAGATTGCCTTTATATAACAATGCTAGACACTGTGCTAAGGACTTTAAAAATATTTCATTTGATCTTCACAGAAACCTGGTTTGGTAGGTGCTATTATTGTTCTTATTTTACAGTTGAGGAAACTAAGTGAACTAAAGGTTAAGTGACTTGCCTAGGTATAGTTGGTGTCTGAGTCTGAATTTGAACCCATATCTTGCTGATTCTAGATCTAGTATTCTATATATTGTGTCTTCTAGTTGTCTAGACAGGATTTGATTCATAGCCATTCCATGATTTGAAGAAGATGAACCTTAGTATCATTCAGCATAGTTTCTTTTTTTACCTTTGTTTTATTAAAGCTTTTTATTTACAAAACATATACATGGGTAATTTTACAACATTGATCCTTGCAAAACCTTCTGTTTGAAATTTTCCCCTCCTTCCTCCCATTCCCTCCCCTAGATGGCAGATAGTCCAATATATGTTAAATATGTTACAATATATGTTAAATCCAATATATGTATACCTATTTATATAGTGATCTTGCTGCATAAGAAAAATTGGATCAAGAAAGAAGAAAAAAACCTCAGAAAGAAAACAAAATTCAAGCAAACAACAACAGAAAGAGTGAAAATGCTGTGTTGTAATTCACACTCAGTTTCCACAGTCCTCTTTCTGGGTGTAGATGGCTCTCTTCATCACTGAACAATTGGAACTGGTTTAAATCATCTCATTGTTGAAGAGAGCCATGTACATCAGAATTGATCATTGTATAGTCTTGTTGTTGCCATGTATAATAATCTCCTGGTTCTGCTCATTTCACTTAGCATCAGTTCACATAAATCTCTCCAGACCTCTCTGAAGTCATCTTGTTGGTCATTTCTTACATAACAATAATAATCCATAATATTCATATACAATAACTTATTCAGTCATTCTCCCATTCATGAGCATCCATTCAGTTTCCAGTTTCTTGCCACTACGAAAAGGGCTCTGGAACAGTTTCTAAAAGAAGATCTAATGAAATCTTTTGCACATACTCAAATCTTGGTCGTACTTATCTTCTATCATAGAACCTATCCAATAAAATGGAAACTCAATTACACTGTCTGCTAGCTACATACCATGATTTTATTTTTCATTCACTTTGGTTTTCTATTATTGATAGAAGCTTAAGCTAATATTACTCTTTTGAATAATTTTTAAATTTCAATGATATATTTTAGATTTCAGAGTCTTTGGATTTCAGTTATTTTAAAAATACCATATCAGCAAGGGATTCTCCCAGGCTTCAATATCTATGCAAGATATTCTCCAAGAAAATAGCAAATATTTTAAATCATCATATATCTTCCTATTTGATACTAATACTTAGCCAGGCATTTAAAAGCTACCTATATTCTCATTTTAATGATTTTTTTTATTTTAATCAAATGCATATAACTTGTTTGAGAGCCTTTACAATTGTATTTTGTTCTATCAAGTCAAGTGCTTTTTAAAATCAACAAGCAAGAGAAACAGGTTCTAAAACTCCTTGAACCTGTCAATCAGCTGTGTCACCACACATATCATAACGAAATCTTATCTTCTTTTCATATTTCATATTTCCATTAAAATGCATAGATCATTCTAACAAATTTTTATTTTTGTTATTTTGTGAAGATGAGAACATTAAGGTCACAAATTGCTGATCTCTTTCTAGTTGTTTAATTTGGGATAAAGGTGTTATTCATTCTTTTAGAATGCTCTTTTCTTTGAGGCAGCTATTACGCATTCAATATCTATGCAAGTACCATTATACATTCTGCCAGTTCCAGCAAAGAATTTTTCTGTACGTGTCTGGTCACACATGAGTATAATTTCTGATTTATCTTTTTAAGTATTATTGTCACTTCCTCACATGGGACATTGGATTTGAGGTTGTAAAATCCAAATGTGGTATTTCCATCATTACTCTCTCTAAGAGTTGGCTATTTGGGAAACATAAGCAAATCAGTTCCATTTGATATATGTTTTCTTACTTTTAGTCTCATTAACAAATACATTCCAGGATGGGATAATCTGGTTTAACCCAAAGCTTACATCAACATCTCTTTATGATCATTTTCTCAACTGGTCTTTTCATCTATTGTGAGGTGCTACTGCCCATTATCTTCCATTATCCTTCTGCTTAATATTGCACAGATGAATTTGTACTCAACACTAGTATTATCTTTAGTTATTGAGGCTGTCAATTTGGTAAAATTTTTTTTCCTGACTTGGGCAATTTCTGTGTTTTTTGCTATTTTTGTTTTCCATCAGTCAGACTTCTCTAAGAAATAGTGCCAGGGGTACCTAGGTGGTGCAATGGGTAGAATACCAGCCCTGACATCAGGAAAACTGGAGTTCAAATCTGGTCTCATACATTTAACACTACCTAGTTGTGTGACTCTGGGCAAGGCACTTAACCCCAATTGCCTTGGGAAAAAAAAGAAATAGTGACAGTGATTTTTTTCATCTACTTAATATTTTTCAGAGTCAAGGACTTATTCAACTATTTAGTTGCTATGTCCTTAAATTCATAAGGTTCCATTTATAATTGAATAGATCAATGGAGGTGTGGTTCAATTTATCTAGTAATGTTTCTTTGTCTTGGTCATTAGCCAAAGGAAAAAACTTAATAAGATCAATGTTAAATTAATGTCTGTAGTTGTCTTAGAATTTGTTCTTAGTATCATCTGAGACCTTTTCAACTATACCCCCTAATTACTATTGTCTCATATCTGTCCTTCCTTATTCAGCAAAAATCCTTTTAAAAGATTTTTTCACATCTTTTCCATTCATTTTTCCAACCCACATGTCTTCCAAACTTCCCTATCTTACAAACTGTCAAGGACACCCAATCATCTGAGTTCAAAACCTCAGTATCATAACTAACTTCTCACTTTCATTCATTATACCCATACAATTGGATGTCATATATTGCTGTTTCTATCACCAAAACATCTCTCATATATGGCCTTTTCTCTCCACTAAAGTTTTTAGCAAATTAGTTCAGGACCTCAGCAGTCAATAAATATTTTAAGTACTTCCTATATGTCAGAAACTTGGCTAAACATTGAGGATTAAAAAAAAAGACAAAAAAAAAAAAAGAGGCACTCACAGTTTAATGGGGGAGAAAACGTGCAACTGTGTATAAACTACATACAGTACAACTGCAAGTCACTTCTCATCTAGAATATTGCATCAGCCTCCTATTTGGCTTCTGCATCAAACCTCTCCCTATTCCAATCCTTTTTCCACACAGCTACTGAAGTGAATTTTTAAAGTGTAGATATGACCATGTTTTGTCTATGTTCTACAAACTCCATTGGCTCTATATTATCTTTAGAATGAAACACAAACACTCATATTTGATATTTAAATCTCTTCTCAGCTTGGTTTATTCCCGCCTTTCCAGACTTCGTACAAATGACCTTCCTTTTTTTCATTTTTTGATCCAATCATACTGGTCTACTTGCTGTTCCAAACAAACCATACTCCATCTACCTTCTCCATACCTTTGTCCTAAATGTCTTCATGACTAATGAATTCCCTCTTTACTTCTATCTCTTTGAATTCCTAATTTCCTTCCAAACTCAACTCAGGTGTTAAATTCTTCTTAAAACCTTCCTGGTACCTTCAGCTGCTAGTGTACTTCCTTCTCTAATTACCTTGCTTTCATTGTGCATATGTTTATATGTAGTTATATTTAAACATGTTGCCTCAACCAATAGAAGGGTATTTTTTTCTTTATACTCCCAATGCTTTCACATTGTTTGGCACATGGCAGGCACTTAATAAATAGTTATTGAGTTTCTGGATGAGACAACTTACTCTATCACTTCAGGTGTGCACTTTTTCTTCAACTTCTTACTGTAGCTAACTCATCACTATGAAATAGGGATGTAGTATAAAAACAGAAATTTTCTCTGCTATCTCACCATCTTGCCTCATCTATATCCATCATCTCTGACCTCTGAACAGTTCAGTCAAGTTTCTGGTGGCCAGGAAGGATCCCCTCTCCTTCAAAGTCTTTAAACTTATCTACAGTATCTCTCCCTTGCTGCTCTAATTGTTTCTTGTGTTCTTCTTGTCTCAACCCCTACTTGTAGTAGGAACCATAACCTAAGGTCTTGTCCATGCAGATTAAGCTAGTTTTTCCTTAATAATTATTAAAAGTGTCCTCAAGATTTAATTATCTTAGCCAACTTAAACTAAGACTCTTGAGATGGCTTCTTGATTTTTTTTACAAAAAATCGCAAGGAACTCCAACTTGAAGAGCTTCAAGATGAAGTTTAAAATCTCTAAATAGAAATGTTTTGGAGACATTTAGAAATAGTTGACTTCAAATGAATTTCCACTCTTACTTACAGAATAAGAGCAATAAATTTTGCCACTGAATGACTCATCATACTTCCTAGGATATTATATTACTATAATTTATATCCTTGTCAAGTCAACCTTCCCTTGATTCAATTTGTTTCCTATTTCCACTTTGGATTTCACATTTTATTCCATATTATGCCCTGCATCTATAAGACTCTCTTCTATTCACTTAAGTCAAGAATTTTTCACTTTTTTTGCCTCATAGATCTTTTTGGCATTCTGGTGGGGACCAAAGACTTCCCCGGAATGTTTCTTTTTAAAGCATTAAATATCTGGTCATGGCGGTAACACCTGTAATCTCTGCTACTATAGCACTAAAGCTGATGAATTACTTGAATCTGGATGATCTAAACTTCAATAGAAAAAATATCAATCAGGTGTCAGCTACAATGTCATTACCAATATAGTGAACTTACAGGTTCAGAGGGGCCATTGGACTGCCTAAATGTAGGCAGCCCAGGTTAGAAATAGAATAGGTCAAAATTTCCATATTCATCAGGATTGGGCCTGTGGCCACTCTAATTCCAGCCTAAATGAGATAGGAATGTAGTATTAGCTTATTAGTTCTTAACTTGAGATTCATGGATTTATTTGTTAAAAATATTAAAATATTTGATAACAATATTTCAGTGCAATTTGTTTCCTTTGCATTTTATTTTAGGCATTTTTTGAGATGGGATATCCTTATCTCATTTAATGAAACTACTTTCTTGTGCTCCTATCATGCATAATGTCTGAAGCAGTATCATTTGAATTTTTTAACTTCCTTAGTGATAAAATTAAAGAGCCAAAAAAAAATGTTTTTATAATTGTGCATTGGTTTTCTTGTAGTTTAAAATATATACTAAGTAGCATATTTTATCATAATTTAATATTTATTTAGTGACAGCAACAAGATAGGCAATGTCCAGAGCATTCATCTAAACAGAGTTTTCATCTAGAGTTTTCAACATAAAATTAGACAAACTCAAGGTGCCGCTGGACTTATTCAGTGACACTAGTTTTATGCTTTTTCATCAGTTTCATATTCCACTTATATTACATCAATATTATTAGAGTTGAAAAAAAACCTCTGTGATATTTAGTCCAGTTCTCAAACTTTTTGTTCACAGAGATTTGTTCTGATTCCCTTTACATAATTTGCACAAAGAATTTTGTTTTAAGTATATTTATTGCTATTAAAGGCATGAGAAATTAAAATAACTTAGAAATATTATCAAAATAGTTTTGACCTGACAGGTTCCCTGAAAGGATTTTAGAGATTCTCAAAGTCCTGGAGCATAATTTAAGAATTGCTAACCCCATATAATCCAACCTCAATTAACAGAAACCTACAAATATGATATACCTTGGCTAAGGCATACTTATTAGGAAAACTAGAATCAGAAATTAAGATCATCAGTCCTTAGCCACTACTCTTTCCATTATATCATATCACTGTTAGTTTTGCCAGGAACAAACCTTTTTACTGTAGTTTATAGTTGCTAAATTTTATTCCACTCTTATAGACAAATGCATACCAAACAAATCATAACTTCTCTGACTTTCAGTTTTTTTAGCTGTACAAATAGAGTGGAGGGAGTGAGGGGACAAAAAGAGAATGAAAGAGGGAGTAAAGGAAATAAAGTAAAAATATTGCAAAAAATATCAAATTGCATGAGTTGGAAAGAACTTTAAAATAAATTATCATAAAGCAAAAATGTTCAACTCTATTCAACAAATATTAAGTGGGGGAAAGGAGCAAATATTTATTAAGTTCCTCTTGTATGCCAGACACTATGCCAGATACTTTGAAGAAAAATGTAAACATGAAACAATCTCTTTGCTAAAGTGGCTTACATTCTATTTGAAGAGTGGAGAACAATGTATATACACACATATACATACATACATATATACTTAAATATGATACTGTATATCAATATGTTCTATATTTAATATGTTATATTTTACATTTTTAAATACAAAGTAATTTGAGGCTGGGAACTGGGAGAGGAATTAAGAGAGGAAGGAAAAGAAGGAAGGAAGGGTAAAAGCATTTATTAAATATATATTTGTTCTAAGAACTGTATTACAATGGTATACTAGTGAATTATACAAATACTATTTTATTGGATTCTCAATACTCTTGGGAGATAGATGCTGCTATTACCCCCATTTTATGATTGAAGAAAGTGAAGCAACAAAGATTAGGTGACTCGTTCAGTCATATAGGTTGCTGAGGCTGAATTTGAACTCAGGCTTTACTGATTCTAAGACCAGTACCTATCTATCCCTTTAACTTACTGGGGCAGAGGACAATCAGAAACGATTCAGGCTAAGAAGTGGTATTTGAACTGAGTCGTGAAAGAAAATATAAGATTCTAAGAGATGAAGGAAAGGACAGAGAGCAATCTAGACATAGAATACAAACTTTGTAAAAGCAGAAAGTCCTGAGATAAAATGTCACCCACAAAGAAGAGCAAGTTAATCAATTTGGCTTGGAATATCTTGTAATTTAATAGGGATCTATGTGAAATCAGTCAAATAAAATGAGTTAGACTCTGCTTGCCAAATGGAAGTTTACATTTAATCTGAAAGAAAAGAGGGATCCACTAGAGTTTATTGAGCAAAAGCATAAAATAATAAAGCTTATACTTTGGGAATATTGATTCGGTAGATATATGGAGTATAGATGAAAAAGAAGAAGCTGGAGGCCAGGGATATCATATGTTAATGGGCCAGTGATATCTATCCTTGCTTTATATTTTTATCTAGAATTAGGAATCAGCTAAAATCATGACTCAAGTTTTGGAAAAAGAAATGATCATTAGAAATCATCTGGTCCACTTGACAATCAAAAGAGTATAGAAATAAACAGTTATCTATCTGTCTTTCATTTGTGAAATTCCTTGACCACTGGGGAAAATGTGTGGAAATGATGATGATTACTAGCTGTGACATGGCAGAGATTTTTGGACTTCTGAGATAAAGGGAGAAAGAACCATAATTTAGCCAATCTGAGGATCAGGAAGCAAGCTTTGAAAGAATGTTTTATCAATAACAATTAACATTATAATTAGGCAAACATCATTTATTTTAAATAACCCAAATCACTAATGATACTTGAGAAACATATGATGTGATCTGTAAATTCCAAATCCTGAATTTCTTCTTCCCTTCATTCCTACATAAGTGTTTTTAGTCAAAGGGTAATCATCGAAAGATGGAATAAGTTTATTATTTTTACTTTCTTTTTTGCATTCTTTTTTAATTAAAGCTGTTTATTTTCAAAACATATGTATAATTTTCAACATTCACCCTTGCAAAACCTTGTGTTCTAAATATTTTCTCCCTCACTTCCCTCTATCCACCCTCCCCTACTCAGTAAGCAATACAATATATGTTGAACATGTGAATTCTCTTATACATATTGATGAAATAAGTTTTGATACAAGTTTTAGAAAGCTCTATTCCCCATATAAATCTCACTAGTTTTTATTTAAAGGATAGTGAAACATCTTTGATACTTGATTGGCAAAGATGGCAGAGAAGATTCTGTGAATATGTCAGAGTAGGTTGGTAAATATCAAGCTATCCTTATTTCCCCCACAAATAGAACTAATTCGTGCCTCAGGACACACATAGACTGGTGAAAAACTTGGGACTGGTGAGAAGACTTGGGACAGAACTGGGATCCTCCTCATACAACCAGACAAGATCTGAAGAAAGACCCTGGGCAGGGTATTAACTGGTCTGAAGTGCAAACAACCCTGGATTAGCACTGCAAAAACATCTGGGTGTGGCTGGAGCCTCTGCAGGAACCACAAAGATTTTCCAGGACTGTTTGTCAAATGTAGGCTTGAGTCCTGGAAGGCAGAATGAACTTTGACTGATTGAGAACACTAAGCCCAGCTGTGCTACTGAGATGCAGCGCTGAGCAAGAAGGAACCAGCACCTGGTGGATACAGAAGCAGTGAGGCAGGGACACTGCTGGCTGTGGGAACTTGCAGAAGGGTAGAACTATTGGTTGGGGTTTCTGGTCAGAGTGGAGAGCTGAAGGGAAGCTTGAGGCACCATTCCCCCAACTCACAATTAGAGATGCTTATAATAATACCTCATTAAAAAAAATTAATCAACAAAAAAGAAAGAACCCCACCACTGAAACATATTATGGGAACAGAGAAAATATTAATTCATCTTCAGAGGGAAACTTTTAGTAAAATTTAAACAAAAATTTAAAAAGCTTCTACCCTTAAAAGTAACATGAAATAGCTCCCTGTCCAAAGAGAATTTATAGAAGAACTTAAAAAAGGATTCAAAATCAAATGAGAGATATTGAGGAAAAACTAAAGAAAAAGAATTAAAACCATCCAAGTAAAACAAGAACATTATGAAAAAAAATTAACCAGTTAGAAAAGGAGGTAGAGTTTCAAAGATGAAAATTACTCTGAAAATTAGAATCAAGCAAGGGGCAGCCAGTAAAGCCATGAGCAAGAAATAACAAAACAGATTATAAAGAATGAGAAAATAGAACAGAGTTTAAAACATCTCATAAGAATAACAACAGATATGGAGAACAGATCAAGAAGAGAAAATAAAAGAATAATTGGACTGCCAGAGAGTTGTGATCAAAAATAGAACATTGACACAATAATGCAGGAAATAAGGTGAGAAAATTTTCCTGGAGTGACAGAACATGAAGGGAAGTAGAATTAGAAAAAAAAATCACTAATCATCACCTCAAAGAGATCCTGTGTAGAAAATACATAGGAATATTATTGCCAAATATTGAAACTGGCAGATCAAATAGAAAATTTTGCAAAACAAAAGAAAAAACAATTCATATACGCTGGAGCTACAATTAGAATTGTACAAGACTTATCAGCATCTACAATAAAAGACCACAAATTTTAGAATCATATCTACAAACAAGCAAAAGAGATAGGTCTGTGGCCAAAAATATCACATCCATCAAAATCATCTATAATTTTGAATAAGAAAAAATGGATATTCAACAACTCAAACTTAATAGAAATTTTAATATATAAGAACCATTATCAAAGGGCAATTTTAAGAAACTCAACATAAACAAACAGTTTAAACATGGACAAATTGTTTATATTTTTTACATGGGAAATGTACACTTTATGTTTGAGATCTACATCAACAATAGGGCAATGTCAAAAGAAAGGTTGGCAGAGTAAAAATAGTTATTATGTTATACAAATGAGGTGCGGAGGAAGAATAGACACAGAGGCATTATAGAGGGGAGGAAATCTCAAATTCTGAAAACCTACTCTCATCAGGAATGGGTTCAATATACAACACTACTTATATACCATAAAGGGTATAGCACCCTCCAAAATCTGTAAATAAATAAAAATAAGAGAGGGATAGGTGGATGGAGAAGCAAAGAGTAAGGTAAGAAGACAAGGAAAGGATTCCCGGCTAGGGGAAGGTTAAGTAACAGTAAGTCAACTTATGGAGCAGAATTTAATGAAATAGTCATCAGGGTTAGGAAAGATGTGCATAAGTGAGATATGTGGGTGAATGTATGTATATATATATATATATATATATATATATACCTATATATGTATACATAAATATATCTTTTTTTAACTGTGACTTGCTTGGGAGTGGGGGGGGGGATGAAAGGGAGATGTATGTGTCTATGTGTATGTATGTATGTGCTTGTGTATATTCTACATAGGTATATATAAATATATTCTTTCTTAACTATAGCCTTCTTGGAGATGCAGAGGAAGGAGAAAAAGAATAAAGTAAAAAGTTATGCAACAAAAAACAAAAGAACAATTTACAATGAAGTAAAGACAGACACATAAATATAATTTCTTCTACTAATACATATATATATATATATTTTTTTTTTCTTAAATTGGTATTTGTCATTATATATTTTGAATCTTCCCTGATGTTATACTGGCCACATAATAATGTCCTGTTTCTTTTTATTTTGTTTCTTTTTATTTTGTATTGCTTTTCGGTTTTTCTTTTTTTCTTATTCTGTTTCTTCAAATAAAATAAATTGGGGGAGGGGGAAGATACTTGATTGGGTCAAGGAATTAAAGGCTCAGGCTGTTGACATCACTTCCTGGTTTCTTATAAAAGAATAATGAAGAATCTTGTATAGGTACATTTTGATGCTTGCCTGTGGACCACAATGAGCAGCTCAAGCAAAGGAGATTTGCTCTACCAAACTGACCCAAGATACTTTCATTACCTATTCTTGTTTAATACCTTTCTTCTCTGTGGTTAAGTAAATCTGCTTTTGTTAACTTTTAAATAAATGTCTCCCTGTGTTACAATATTAAACCTAAGCTAGCAGGATTTAAACTACTTGTCTGAGTCAAAGCCAGTTCAAAATACTAAATTAAATGCAAACTTATTTGTTTTATTTTTTCTTTTACATAGACGTTTTAACAATACTGTAATTTTTAAATTCTGATTTGTGGAATCAAATTTATTGAAGCATTTAAAGACTTATCCTTCCTCTGCCTTTCCCTTAGGTTTTACTCCTCTCATCTCTATCCTGGAAGAATTAGACAGAAAAATAATCTTAAAAGTAATAAACCATGGAAATAGTAAAAACACAACTGGCTGAGGACTTAATCACTCTGAGGAAACTTTCTGGCTCTCTTCTTCTAAACTCATATTGGGTAAGCATTGTTTATCTCATTTCTGTAGCCTTGTTTTCTTTGGATAGCATGAAGATCTCACCTGATATTCTCTTATGGCCAGGGTCCATTCTCTCTATAGCCAGAACTGTGGCAAGAGACCGTAGGGGATGGTTCTAATTTCTTGTCCCCAGGTAGGACTCCAAGCAGGCTTTAATGCTAGTAGGCTAAGCAGGAGATGGCTGGGCTGGGTCTCCACCGTTCTCCCTGATTTTTGACTGGATTGTAACCTGTAATCTCCCCTCTCCCCCAGTTAATATATATGCTGCACTCATCGTTTTCTTCCTTCTAGACTAAGTTTCCCTTGGGTAACCTGTACTGGGGCATGCTATTGTATGAATACTTGCATATTGGTCTGTTTCCTAGTAGTGTCTAGGCCCGAATGTCTCCTACAACATAAATAAAAATAGTCACCTCGTGATTGCTTGAAAAACCTTAATAAGGAGCAACCTATTAACTCCTGAGCTAACACATTAACTCTCAAGCTAACCCATCCCACTTTTGGACAGTCTAAACTTTGAGATAGTTTTTTTCTTCTTATATAAAGGGTTATTTTGTCTTTTTATAACTTCAAACCATTGTTTCTAATTCTTCTCTATGAAGAAAAGCAGAAAAATTTTAACTCTTTTTTGCTCTTCAAATACATAAAGGCAACCATCATGTGCCTTCGCTCACCCCATTCTTTTCTTTTCCTTGTTAGCCATCTAAAATTTCCTTTAATTGTTTGTGGCATATTTTCATATCCTCCCTTTACAATCTTGGTTGATTTCCTCTTTATGTTTACTGGTTTATCAATATCCTTCCTAAAAGGTGTTTTCCTAAATTAAATATGATAATCCAGATGATGTCTGTCTAGAGCAGAATACAATGGAACTATCACCTAACTGGTCCTGGATATTATTTCCTCCTCAAATGAAATCTTGGACTTCATTTGTTTTCTTGGTTGATGTTGACTCATTGAGCTGAAAACATACCAAATATCTCTAAATTTTTTAGAAATGAACTGCTATCTACTTCTTGTACTTCTAATCTATGTGTAATTTTGGAAGACATCTAGTTTAACCAGTATCTAAAAGATTGTTAAAATTTCCTCCAATTTTAATTTTTTTTATTCAATGTTTCAAGTTTTAACTCATCCAGACTTTTTGAGCCCACTTTTGCCATTCAATATTCTAATTTTTAACATTATATCATCTCAAAATTTGATATGCATGACATCTATGCTGGTATATATCACTGTCAAAAAGTAAAAATAATATAGAGACAAGTATTAATGCACAGGACACTCCAATAGGCTATTGTACACTTAATAATCACTGTTTGATTCAACTATGCAATTAATTCTAAGTTCAATTAACTGTACTATTTTCTAGTTCTATCTCTCAATTTTTTTTACTACGTATAAAAAGTATGGGAATTTTTCTTAAGTGTTTTGCAAAGGATAAGTAAACCATATCAGTATCTTTCCCCCTGAATTGCCTAACTATTCACCCTACCCCCTCCAAAAAAAAGACTGAGGGAGATAAGGTTAGGCTGGCATGATCTGGTCTAAATAAAACCTTGCTGGTTCACCTTCTGTCTGTTCATTATCCTTATCTTTAATAACAATGTTCAAAGTGCTTGGCATATATAACATTATAAGCAGCAAAATCATCAGTCTATAATTTGAGGACTCCAATTTTTTTTCTTAAAAATCAAGATAATATCTCCTTTCCTCTTTCAGTTTCCTTGTTCTCCACAATTTTCTACAAATTTTTGACAGACAGGGGCTCTAGCAATCATAACTACCAGCTTTTTTTTTTCAATATCCTGGAATATAGTTTATATGGACCCATATGGCTTATTGAATGAAAGAAAGATACTACTTTTTTTTTTTTTACTGTGGTACTCTTTTTATTATCTCCCTCCTTAGTTATTCTTTCCTTCTAAGTTTAAAAATCATTCTGCTTCTTGGAGAAAATGCAAAAAGCATAAGAATTAGATAGCCTCATCTTTCTCTGCTATTCTTTATCATGATCTCATCCACCCTAGCATTAGATGGAGTTATTGTTCTTTGCTCCAACATAGCTTTCAAAAACATTTTGTTTTCCTCGGGTTTCACCTAGGCTTAATTCATTCTAAACCCCAGAGATATTAATATTATATATATATATATATATGTAAAAATTGTTCATTTAGTATGTGGACATTTTACTTATTATAGAAAGAGGATATTAATGTGGGAAAAACAGCTTGAAAGTTCTGATGAACCTAAAAAAAGAACAACAACTCTCAGATAATGTACAGAGGATATACCTGAATGCAGGTGTATGACAAGAAGTGAAAAGCACCGTGATCAACCAACTCTGTAACATAAGACTTTTCTGAGTTTTGAAGGATATAAATGAGAATCTATAAATCAAAGAACTGTTGTAGAGTTTGGGAAACAGTATATTGTCCGTGCCATACCTGAGAGAACTGTGTACAGTATTTAGGTTTTTACCCTGACCCATTAAAAATAGGAAACTGAATACAGAAGAGTCAAGAGCCAGCTTTTATAATACATCCCAGAGCTGTCATTGTGTGAAAACTGAATTAATAGACCAGCCCCCAAAAAGAAAAAAGGGGTGCAGGAGCCACAGCTTTGAGTCTACCACAAATTATCCCGCCAACATAAGTGTATCACATGGTCATTCTCAGGCTACAATAATATTGTTCCAGGGCCAAAAGCCCAGAAGTTCACAAGAGAAGCTGCTTATAGAAGATAAGGCATCAGAAAACAGAACATTTAAAAAAAACAGAAAACAAAACATAGAAAATTATTACTATTTCAAGCTAAAAGATCTGAGTGAATATAAACAGGCTTTTCAGCTACTTTGTTGAGAGCTATACTGTTTGGAAGAAATGTACCACTTTGTTGAGAGCTGAATGATTGAATAAAAGCTGCATTGCCTTTTGCCACTATTTATAGTTTCAAAGAAGGAAACCCTTTCAGGTATATCTATGTTGTAATTTATTTCCTTTACATATTTAGAAAGGGGAGAGAAGGGAAAGACAAGCTTCTTAATTATTTTCCAGGAATCTCTGATGATTGGAGGAGAAGCATTATTGTTAGGAGCTGTTTAGAGAAAATCTCCCATGTACAGAATGTTGGACTAATTGGTTTTGCTCTTCTGTACCCAGAAAAGAAGCTGATTTGGCAAATTGTAAACCTCAGGCTTAAAAATTTTGGTTCACTGAAATAGTATAATATTGATAATTTTTTGTTTAGAGAGTATCCCAGCACCCTGTGAAGGATAGCCATATGCTAAACTAGCTTTCTATGTTTCAGTAGCTTAAGAATCTCAGAAAAGTGGCTTTGCATAGCAGAATTGTGAAGACCAGAAAGAAGCAGAGAACAGAAAATCAGTTGTGTTTAACAGGTGATGTGTTATGCACCCTGACAGGACTTAGGATGATAAGAGTTTTAGGTCTAGAGCTAAAAGGAAACCCAGAGGCCATGTAGTCCAATTGCTTCATTTTACAGATGATGAAATAAGACCCAATTGGGTTGAGTAACTTGTTCATGATTATGCAGAAAGTCAAATATTCAAAAAAGATTTACACCAAAGTCAGTGTTGTATCAAGTTGCCAATACTCTCAAATAACCAAAGACATTAAAGCCTTCAATCCAGAGTAATGAGTTGCTGCCAGGAGCATAGATTCTCTACTCATGTGTTTCATGACTACATTTATATAAATATAAACTTATAACTCATCCCTCTATGGATACTATACCTTGGTAGGAGAGTATAATCATGGTTAAGTATAAATTTGCTTTTGCTATCTATTGAGTAAAGGTTATAGTTATTCTTGCTTTTGCCTTTAATAAATATTTTATATTTAAGAGCTAATATATGTTTAAGAACATTGCAACTACTTTTCATAAATGGGAAGCACTTTTGGACTCAGAAACTATAAAGGTAAATAGATAGAGATTTTTCCCTCCACAAGGATTACCTCTAAAATCTAATTTGATCATGGCTGTGATCAGTCTCTCACTTTGAGAAAATACCTCAGATCTGTCAATGCAAATGAAAGCTGAATTAATGGACCAGCCCAAAGAAAGAAAAAGGGGGTGAAGGGACCATGGTTTGTAGGGAATGATATCAAAGGTTATGTTATCAGTTTAAATGGCCATTCCCAGGCTACACTAACAATGTGTCCAGCGTTTGTTTCCTCTTTAATATCTTGCTCTTGCTTTTATATTGTCTCTTTAAAAAAATGAGTTGTGTTAATAACTCAGATGGCATACAGCCACATCATTTTTTTTAGCCAACTCAGGTTTCTTCTCATCAAAACTGTTTGTCTTCAAAATTTCATTTCTCCTGGACTAACTTTCCTTATAAAATTTTCATTTGAGGGATGCACTTTATCCTTTTTCTTAATGATTTGAAATCTCTTTCAAAATAATAATGCATGCAAATTATAATCAGCCTTTCTTTTCTTTTTCTGTCACTAATTCTAAGATCAAGGTATTACTTCCCTCCAAGATTGCCATCATTTCTATCTTAATTACTAGTTCCTCCTTGTTGGTAAGAATCAAGTACAGAATCAAAGTTGCCCTCAATGATTCCTTCAGCTTATAAAATGTGAAGCTATGATTGTTTTTTATTTATTATAATAAGTTTTATTGACAGAACCCATTCCAGGGTAATTTTTTACAACATTATCCCTTGCACTATGTGAAGCTATGATTAAGCAAGTCAAGAAATTATTAGTTATTATGATGTAGACAAGTTTCAGGATAACTAAAGCTTCACATTACAATTATACCATGCCTTTTTTGCCTGACTTGAACTGGGATTTCTGAATTTCCTTGTCTCTTTCTATTCAGGTACTTTGTAGGAATCTACAGACAATATTTTTTGGGTTTCTATTTCCAACAATCTTGAGCCAGGGAAGGCGGACATGTGTTAAAGCACATGAAAGACATGGAAGAAAATTTAAAGATAATTAAATATAATGTAGTCTGATGAAATGGATTCTCTCCTGGGAACTTAGTTATTCACAAACTGTCCAGTTTCTTTGGAATACTGAGAGGCTATATCTCTTAATCAGCCTCTATTGTCTCATAATGTGAGGCTGAAACTTAAATTGGCCCATTGGGTTTTTCATTGTCCAAAATCCCAACCTCTAAGACTATCTAGTTATCATCTTTAAAGTAGTCCTATCAACCTTTGAGATCTTGATTGACCTATCTTTAAATAGGTTAGGACTCAGATCACCAGATGGATTCCGCCTGACTCCTCTTTGATCTCATTTTTAATTCCCCAATCTCCTCCCTGATTCTTTGTCAGCAGCCCCAAATTATTATATCTAATCAGAAAGTCAATTTATGATATCAAACTCTTGAGGTTATATTTCCCCTATAAAAGTTCTGCTCATAGTGTAGATCTTTGCTAACCTCTTTTAAAGCTAGCATATGATGGGGTATTCCTACCTCATGGCATCTTCCATCCTGGTTAATTGTAAATTTCCCTAGGGAATTTGTCTTTGCTCTTATGAATTGCTTATTCAACATAGCTGCCTTCTGTGTTGCATTTGCTTGAGCCCATGAAGCTATTTCACTTTTAAAAATTGTCAATCTATAAGAAAGAAAGGAAGGAAAATAGGAAGGGAGGGAGGGAGGGAGGAAGAGAAGAAGGGAGTAAAGGATAGGAAGAAAAGAGGGAGGGAGGGAGAGAGGGAAAAAAGCAAGAAGTTTATCTTAGATCTAATATCCATGTGATCATGAGAAATCACTTCAGTGAAAATTCCATGAAACTTATAATCAGTTTTCATTATAGTATGAATGAGAAGTAGTATAGTATATTTTGAAACACACTATATTTTGAGTGAATGAATCTGGATTCAAACCTCAACTCTGCCTTACTGTGATATGTAATTTTGGGCATAGTATTAAAGCATTTTTCATCCATCTCGGTCTCAAACTATTTGCAGATGGTATTTAGCTATTTCTTAAACTGATATGAATCCTACTCATGGTTTGAATAGAAACACCGATTCCAGTGAAATCACTGAAATTCATTCTTACTCAGGCATCACATTCTGTGACTTATAGATCTCAAAATGAACTCTCAAGTGACTTCTGAAGGATTGTGCCTTAGCAATAGGATAGAAAGCATTAATTGGAATTAGAAATTTATGACCAATTCTTTTACAGGTTTTTTGTTCTACTCAAGTTATACAAAGAAAAGAATAGGGGCAGCTAGGTGGTGCAGTGGATAGATCACCAGCCCTGAAGTCAGGAGGACCTGAGTTGAAATCTAGTCTCAGACACTTAAAACTTCCTAGCTGTGTGATCCTGTGCAAGCCATTTAACCCAATTGTCTCAGGAAAAAAAAAGAATTACAAAATGTTTGAGTTGATAAATGTTCTTTAAAAGAAGAAAAATAGGTGGAAAATTCAAGGGATGGAAAACATAATTTGTGTAACATTACCTCTGGCCTTGATCATCCAGAGTGAAACTAACTATATTGCTTGCACAAGGTTCTAGGGTTCTTTCTCCAGTATTTTTGGCCAATTCTTGATTCTGGTGTGGTCTTCTCACTGTTAACTCAATATTTAATTCCCTAGGGCTATTTAACCAATTAATTTTGGTTCTCTTTTACAAAGGAGCATTTACTTTGAAGAACAGAGGTGCATTTTCCTCCCTCAATACCTACAGACAGGCTTTCCACTTTCTGGAGAGTATGGGCTAGTTCCCTAGAGAGCCTTGGGGTCAGCCAGAGTCAGGATAAATTAAAGTTCTTGGTCTTTAGGGGGAGAAGTGAAGAAGGCAGGCAAACTGCCAGGAGGCTTGCCAAAGATCTCTCCTGGATTCTGGAGTCCTGAGTCACCAGCCTCTCTCCTCCTCATCCTGCCGCCAAGTGACTCTCTGACCCCTCTCCTTCTGCCTTCCAATCCTTGCCCATGATTATTTTAACACCAAACATTCAGCAAGCACCAATGGTGAGAACTGCCATTTATCCAAACATGCTAATAGTCATTGTCTCACATTGAATAAGTAATTAGCCTTAAGGGCTCAGTTGTCTGATTCAAGCATACCATTTGGGAATTTCAGCCCTCTATACCTTTCTCCTCTGTAGCTAAGAGAAATGAGCTGACTTAAGATATTTTCTCTATAGTATTCATCCCACCAAGTTCATTTTCAAATGTAGCATGGTCAGTGTAGCAATGTGTAAATGAATCCACATTTCTTCTACTGATGGGCAAGGTCAAATAAGTTGCTCTGGGTTTTGCATCTCAACCTCTAGCTTCCAGAAAATCTTGCCATGTGCTCCAGCTTCCAGATTCTAATGTCTCACTTTCCTGTCTTTTTGAAGTTCACAAGATCATAGACACTTCCATTGTTTTTCACTTAAAATAAGAAAGAAAAAAACATAGGCAAAGAAGAGATGTATTTCTCAATAGGCCACCTATGCTTTCAGATTGGAAGTTTTTCCTCTTATATAACTGTCTCATTCACCTGAATAGCTACTAAGATAAATAAACCAAGCCTGGCACCATGTGACTAGTGTCTTTTGAATATACTCTGGTTCTGGTGATACAGTCAGGCAAAAAGACTTCTCACCACATGGACCAGAGCCATTTACAGAATGTCTACATATTTTTCAAAGGCTTCATGAGAATTTAATCAATGAAGCATTCTGCATGATAATGACAGGGATTGTTATCCAGTTCTCCATTACACTGGAATAATTTGGAAGACCTTTTGGCTAATGTCAATTATAATTAGTGATTTATACATATGGAATAAATAATGCTTTGGGAGGATAAGGGGAATAAGGCTCACATGAGTGCTATTGCTAGTGGGAAGAAGTGAATCCCACAACTATGGGGTTTCTTAAAAGTTGAAGAGTGTGTAAGAATCCCTGTGTTTAGGTTACTGACTCTACCTCCAACCTAAGTGCCATCCAGGGATAAAGAAGGAGAGGATGCACGCAGAGATGAGACAGCAGTATATATTTTGGCTATCACAGGAACAGAGTAAGAAGAGAGGTTGAGGAGGATAAAATATCATTTCTATGACAGCAATCTTAAAATTTTTCACATTGGAACAAAGTCCCTTTACCTTACTCTAGTTATGGCTCTAGCTATATACATCTATAATGTTCAAGTCAAAGCATAGATGAAATATAGTTCAGTAAATAATGAAATATTCTTTTTAAGTAAGGCAATTGGAGTTAAGTAACTTGCCAAAGTCCTACAGCTAATGTGTTAAGTATCTGAGGCTTGTTTTGAACTTGGATATTCCTGATTTCAGGGTTGGTACTTTATCAACTCTACCATCTAGCTACCCCCAGAATTTTCTTTAACAATTTTAAGAATATTAGCAAAAAAAAAAAACCTCTAAAAACAACTCATACATTGAAATTGAGGAAAGAATTAAAAAGTAGTGGTATAAGCACAAAGTAGCATATTATTGTACAAAAGGAAATAACCAGATGAAGAATACAAAGAAATATTGGAATGCAAAGAAATTTGATGAAATAATGCAGGGATAAAAGCAGAATTAGAACAATAACAGGCACCCTGACAATTTAGTAATAATAATCATAGAAACAAATAATTTAAAAATATAAAGTATAAAACAATTTTAAAGCATGCTTGTCAACCAAAATCTGTACAAAATAAATAGAAGGCTTTAATTTTTATCTTATTGAAGTTAATAGATTTATTTTTAAAATACTTAGATAATATAGTTTACAATTTCATGCATAGTTTTATTTTCTTCTGTTGATTATATATTTAATGTTTTCTTTGTTGGTGGTTCCTAAGCATTGAAGAAGAAAAATCAGTTATTTTACTGCTTATCTTCAATGTAAATCAACTAGTTATCAGAAATGGTGGAGAAAACACGGCTATTATTCAACATGTTGTTAATTAAAATGGTTTAATTGTGTTGTTTTTTTAATTTATACAATGTATTGTAATTTTATAATAAAATTAGCATAGCTTATTCATTTATATAGCTATAAAATTTTTAAAATGGTTCCTTCATAACAATCCTGAGAAGTATACAGTACAAATATAGTTAACCTGAGTTGACAAGAGCTTGGAAGGCATATCTTGGTCTTCTGCCTTTCAGTTTTATGAGAAAATACAGGATACTCTTCATCAAGAGATACTTGAAGGTAAGAAAAGACTCTGGGAAATTGCTGACATATAGAAGAGCTAGCACATAATCAAACTCCTATTTTTAGTTTTCCACACTAAAAACTTTGAAGAATATACCCTTCAAAGCTCTCTCTTGGCTGACCTGAGATATGTCACTCCTAGAAGAAACATTTGTTCACTGGATATTTTGTGTGATATTCGTCAGGGTTTCTGACCAAAGTGGAAACAATACTATTTACATTCACCCTGACTCAATCAGAGCTCAAATAATGACCAACTGGGACTTGTTCTGGGCCTTATTATTGTCAAATCAATGAAATCCAAAGTCATTTGGGTTTAATATATGGTCCATAAGAAAGAATTATGGTCCTAAAATATCTTGGGAGGTTTCAACCATCAAAAAAAAAAAAATTACACTTCTTCACTCCTTTGGTCAGAGCCACCACAGATATATGGTATTCGCATTTGTAAAACTTCTCTAATTTTTGCTTGTTATCAGCTTAGATAAAATGTTTTGGTTGTCCATTCTTTATGTATCATTTTTATGTACTTAGCATTTGAGGAGAAGTTACTCTAGATATATAGTGAGAAGGTCAAGATTTCTCTTCCAACTTCGGTGGTGGGTGAAGGATGAAACAAATAACTGATGAAACAGGTTTGAGTTTCCAGTCATCTCAATCCATTAAGCAATGTATGCCAATTGCATAAAAAATCAATGCCAGACCTCCTTAGCTTTGGCACTGGGCCTGGGGGCAGTGGGAAGGACAGACTCATATACATTAAAAGATAATAAGATAAAAAGAATGTATAAATAAAGGATATGATTACTAATTATGGGAAATATTAAGGACTTTCTGAGTTGAGAAAGGGATGAGTAAATTTCAAAACTTGAGGAGAAGGGGAGAATAAATAAGAATAATTCCCTGAAATCAGAAAAAGGAGTATTTAAGTCCCCAAAAAGTGTCTATAATCAATCAAAGGAACATGGAAAAAATAGTTAATTGACCAGTATGGGATCAGTTTTCAAATATGGATTGTTTGATATGTAGCATTGTGAGAAAACAATTTGTACCAATGTTCAGAACTAACTGCATTTCTGGTTAGCAGAACCTAGATCTTTAGTTAAGGATATCTAAGCAACAGGGAGAAGTAGTTCAGCTTCCAAACTATGCAAAGAAATATTCAATCAATACAATACAGTTTTCTTGCAATCCTCATAATTGAAAAAAAAAAAGTTTTCTTTTACACAGAAATTGGACTAGAAAAGGACCTAAGCTAGCTCCAAACCTGATTCACAAGATGAGTCAGTGTGATTTACTCAATTCCCACAGTTCCCTCAATTCCCTCTTTGAATTTATGGAGGAGAAGCCAGCCTATTCTTCTCATGGATCACTTATCTATAAGGTTATTCATATATATATATATATATATATATATATATATATAATCAGAATTGCATTGCCAGGCCAGAGATCAGTCTACTTAGAAGGCTCACAATGAACTAATTTGAAGAGAGGAGATTTACACATGACCAAGGTAACGAAGAAAATTCAGTAAACATAAACACCATAAAACACAAGGCCAAAGCAATACAATGATGATCATCAATATTAAACAACATCAAGTTTCCTTGTATCCTAGTAACCTACTCCTAATGTCCATTTAATTATCACATTTTGACTTGAGTTTTAAATGTCCCATGTGATCATCCAATGCTCGGAAATCTCTTCTTTTGTATATTCTAGAATAGGGCTCATTCTCAGGATAAATCTGAAGGAATCTCTGCTTCCTTGGTCTGAAATCACTTGTAGAGAATACTAGAAATTCTGCTAGAATTTGCCAGTAATAAGGTATTACAAATTAGAACAATCTCTTAAATTTCGTTTTCCAGTAACTAGTTCATGTAGTAAAAACCAGTTCAGGTTTTATGGTTTTGATCCTATTAACAACAGATCTATAAAATAAACATCAAATTATGAACTGAGATTTTAGAGAATTTTAGTTTTATGTACAATTTCTTGTTTTTATCTTTACCTAAATCCATTTTCTATTATAAATATCTAAAAAAAAACACATGATGATCTGATTTATAAAACAAACTTTCCTCTCTTTTAAAATTATTAGACAGATACTTTAAAAGGAAGAGATAATTTCACTTACTGTACAGTTTTCAATACAATTTTATATGTAAAATCCTTAATCCAATTTTGAAAACTTATTACTGAAACATAATCAAAATCTGAATTTCCCATGAGAAACACTTGTAAGTAACACATATAAATATGGATATGTCTTAGAGAAAACATTTTAAACTATTACTTTTTGAAAATTTACTATTTCATTTAATTAGAAAACTTTTTCATTGCATCTTTATCTTATCACTTTGGATCCTATTTATCTTTATTTATTTATTTGCTTTTAAAATTTATTTATATTTATATTATCCAAAATCATTTCACAAGTGGATATCATCTTTATATTATCATTTACCCCAAAATTCAGATTAATTTAAGATTTTTTATACTTGTTTAAGTTAGCGATGTTCCAGTTCCAGTTTATTAATAAATATAGTTTTGTACTCATAAAATGTCTATTGTTCACCTCCTCTGATTATAGAAATTTTCTATGAAAGGAAAAGAAGGGACATAATCATAGCAATATCAAGATTTGTCCCCTTAAAATCACAGACTAGCATGATACAAATTATAACAAGGGAAAAGTTTCTTAGCTCAATTTGTTTTCAGGCACAAGTTATATCTGACAGTCAGTGATGTAGTCAGAGGGTATCAATAGCCCATCTCAGGATTAAATTGATGGGAAAATGTTCTGAACACAAAAAAGTAGCATAATAGGTAAACTGAGTAAAGAGATTACCTTAGGCCATGCCAAGGTCAACCCTTCAACTTTTCCTATGAATTGACATCTAGCTATTAGTTTTTAGACTACAGCATGTTTCATTTTTCCCCTTCACTGGTGAACTATTGACTGCATGACAATTCACACAACCATCTTTGTAATCAAAACTCAAAACAAAATTATAATCTCAAGAATTGTTTCCACAAACAGCAAAATTTCACTAATCACAGCTTGGGGCTTGAATAGAAGTTTCTCATTCTTCCCTAACAGTTAAATTTTATTTATCCTTTACTTATAAATTAAAACTAATCACATTTTGGGGTTTCAGGCATACAACAAATAACTGAAAGTAGATTCATATTGATGTATTAAAGTTACCTCTTTGAATCACCCTATACATTTTCCCAGTTTTTCTAAGTGATAGTCAAAAATATTCAAATGAAAATTCATTCCATTATAAAAACTTGTAAATTCTTCCAATAGTAAGTTATCATCATTATTAGTATTATTGTTATTATTGTTGTTATCTGTTTTAATACAAAATATCCCATTAAATATTTGACAGTATTCAAATATCTATTTTATCACATTCTTATAATGGTTTTAATTTATAATATAACAGTGTTCAAATTTTTACAAAGAAGTTGCTTTTCTAAAATTTCTAATATGTTTCTCACAGCATTTCACAATGTAAGAAAAATGTTTAGAAACACAGCAATAACATATAATACCATATATTTAAAAAAATAAAAAAATACTAATCAGAGGATATCAATTCAGTTTAATTCATTTTTAAATTGTCTTACATAAAAATAATGATTCACTTTATCATTCTTGACATTTTATACAAATTATATCTAAAATTTGGCAGTCATAATATTATGCTATCAAAGAACTAAAAACAATACTTAATATTTAAATAGTCCTTACCATATGCTAGTCACAATTTTAAATACTTCATCTGATTCTTATATCTGATACTTATATCATCTGATCCTTACAGTATTCCTGGAAGATGGGTACCATTATTATTTTCCTTTTTACCTCAGTTTTCTGAGGTAGAGTTAAGATAACTTGCATAAGATCACATAGTTAATAAGTTGCTAAGACTAAGAGTATAATTCAGGTTTGTCTGTATGTGTTCATCTTTTTGTATTAAATGTCACAGTTAATAGAAGAACATATATTACCACTTAATAATTTAGTTACAGAACAAATATCAGTCAAATAACATCTGGATTTACAATGACAAAATCAAAATCTCAAAGTTTACAGTAGTACTTTTACCCTTCGATAAACTTTTTTTTTTAAATCATGCAAAGAAGCAAATAAATTCCTTTCATGTTCATAACCTAGCCCCACCCTCTCATTCCCCAAGCCTTTTCAGCTTTCACCACAGGTGAAAGATGGAGATTTAAAGCAACAATCTAACAATTCTCATCTCTTTGCTGTGCAGCTTAAGAGATTCTAAAAACTGGGTAATATACCATGAATGTTTTTCAGGAGCAGAATACTGTATTTTGTAATCAAATCCCAAATTATCTAAATGACTAATACTTATTCCATTAAATTTCTCCTTTGTAATTTAATGCAACATTTTATACAACCTCAATTAATTGCAATCCTATTACCTTTTGGGGTTTCTAGAAGTTTACAAATGCATGGCTTCTTTCTAATTTTCTTTGGTGATCTTGCTTCTAGTTTACATGAGCAATTAATTCTGTAACATAATACTTTAAAAATTCTAATTCAGTCTTCCCAAAAGACATTTCTAGTTTCTAGTCACCTTCCCAAAGATTATCTCTTCCATTTAAATTAACCTCTTCATTCTTTAATTAAATTTTACTTATTTTTAATTAGCTCCATAATTTAAATAATCTTTTCTCTTTTCATAATCAAAAAAAAAGGTCAACAAAATGAAGCTATTTTAGTTTTGGATAAATTTAAAATGCAAGTACATACTTTTTTTCCCCTTTTACCTTGGGATTATGTTCATATCAAGCATCAGATCAAGCATCACAGGGGAAAATTCATTTAACTGTTATTTACCCCTAAAACTTTCATAAAATTTAATTTTTATTTTTCTTAAAACAAGTTCTACAAAGTGGTACCTTCAAAATTCCATAAAGTATTTCAGCATGTTAAGCATCTGATTTATACTTCATCAATTATGACAAAGAGAAGAAAGTTCCTGGAATTACCTAAAGTTCCAGGAATTCTTACCAATAATTTTTAAATTATTAATTTGCAAAATTCCATAGGATTAATCTTTAATCTCTTTAATCTTCCAACCTCCACAATTTATTAGAATCTTTCACTCAGCAACAATTTTGACAAGTCAAACCGTGTAGAATCAAAACTTGGATCCCCAAATCCAACTTCCTATACAGAAGTGGAGAGGATGACTAAAAGAGAGAGCTCTCAAATTATCCCCAACTACATAAAAATCTAAATTATTCAGAAATTTGGGCTGAAGAAGGGACTTTTAATTAAAGGCTTTTACTCTCAGTGGGAGATAAGGAGACTGATGAGCGTGTTTGTTGTATTTAATCTGTGTTTTTGTTTTTTTGTCTTATGTCATGTCAAGTGTTATTTGTAGATTCTGCTATCTTAAAAGATATCGAAGGGAAACTACAGACAACCAGAAAGATTCCTAGAAAGCTGCAATTAAATTGTTTATTATGCTGAGGGGGATTAATGACATTTTATATTTGAAATAATTCTTCTAGCTATCTGTCACTTGAACTACATACTTTGTCTCAGTAATCAGGACTAATTTATATTTTAGGCTTTCAACAGGAGATTAGGTTAAAAAGAAAAAAATCTGCAAGATACTTTTTAGCCATTGCCAATTTGAGATTACATTTGAGATTATAGTCATGTAACAAAATTAGAAATTAAAAATTATAGGATGACTAAAAAGATTCTTGTTCTCAGAGAGGGCCAAAATGAACACAACTATGTTGAAGTCAAGATACAGTATGTCTGACTGTGAATGATTAAATCAATGTGAGCTCAGAAGGATATACCCCAGATAGGGCACAAATAGTCCAAATATATATTTGGAGAGGAGATTTCTCTAAATTTGTGCATCTCACATTTTTTTGAGGTACTACAATCCTGCTTCACTCATAGAGTACAGCACTTTGTTTGATGTGAGTGCACGATGTCAAGTGACCCTTTGCCAGTGTTTTCTATGTCATACAATCAATTCCAAAGTTCTGAAGATGGCTTAATTGTACCAGACATAAAACTATATTATAAATCAGTGGTCATCAAAACCATTTGCTGCTGGCTAAGAAATAGAATAGTCTATCAGTGGAATAGATTAAGTTAATAAGACACAATAGTCAATGACTATAGTAATCTAGTGTTTGATAAATCCAAAGATACTAGCTTCTTGGATAAGAACTCACTATTTATTAAGTCCAGGCTAGCTCCCTGGTGGCCTCAGTATCAGCCAGGGTCAGGATAAATTAGTCATTGGTCTTTAGGGGAATAAGTGAAGGAGACAGACAAACTGCCACAAGGCTCCTGGATTCTCAAGTCCAAAGTCACCAACTTCTCTGTTCCTTATCCTGCTGCAAAGTGACTCTGACCCCACCCTCTAATCCTTGCCTACAATTATCTTAACATCAAACATTGAGTAAGCACCAAACAGTGAGAAGAGCCATTTATCCAAAACATATGCTAATAGAGTCATTGTCTCACATCAAATAGATAATTAGCCTTAAGTGCTCAGTTGTCTGATTCAAGCACACCTTTTCATAGTTTCAGCCCTTTACAATTATTTGGCAAAAATTTCAGAGAAAATTGGAAATTAATATGGCATAAACTAGGCATTGATCCACATCTAACATCCCATACCAAGAGAAGGTCAAAATGGGTTCATGATTTAGATATAAAGAATGATACTATAAGCAAATTAGATGAACAAAAGATAGTATACCTCTCAGATCTGTGGAGAAGGAAAGAATTTGTGACCAAAGAAGAACTAGAGGACATTATAGAATGCAAAATGGATAATTTTTATTTTATTAAGTTAAAAAGTTTTGTACAAATAAAACCAATGAAGATAAGATTAGAAGGGGAGCAATAAAATGGAAAAATATTTCTACATTCAAGGGTTCTGATAAAGGCTTCATTTATAAAATATGTAGAGAATTGACTCAAATTTATAATAATTCAAGCCATTCTCCAAATGATAAATGATCAAAGGACACGAACAATTTTCAGAAAATAAATTAAAACCATTTGTAGTTGAATTAAAAAGTTCTCTAAATCATTATTGATCAGAGAAATGCAGAAATGCAATTCTGAAGTACTACTACACATCTCTCAGATTGGCTAAGATGACAGGAAAAGATAATGATCAATGTTGGATGGGATGTGAGGAACTGGAACACATATATTGTTGGTGAAGGTGTGAACTGATTCAACCATTCTGGAGAGCAATTTGGAACTATGCCCAAAGAGCTATCAAACTGTGCATACCTTTTGATTCAGCTGGTGTCTCTACTGGGCCTGGATCCCAAAGAGATCCTAAAAAAGGGAAGAGGACCCACATGTGCAAAAATGTTTGTGGCAGCCCTTTTCGTAGTGTCAAGGAACTGGAAACTGAGTAGATTCCCATCAGTTGAAGAATGGCTGAATGAATTATGGTATATGAATGTTGCAGAATATTATTGTTCTATAAGAAATGATCAGTAGGATGATTTTAGAGAGGCCTGGAAAGACTTGCATGAACTGATGCTAAGTGAGTAGAACCAAAGAACATTGTGCACAATAACAGCAAGATTATATATTGATCAATTTTGATGGACATGGCTCTTTTCAACACTGAAGTGATTGAGGGCAGTTCCAAAGTTCTTATGATAGAGAGAGCCATCTGCACCAAGAGAGAGTACTGTGGGGATTAAGTGTAGATTACTGCATGGTGTTTTCACTTTTTTGTTGTTGTTTGCATTTTGCTTTCTTTCTCATTTTTTTCTTTTTGACTTGATTTTTTTGTATAATATTATAATTGTGTAAAATATGTATAGAATAGTTGAACATATTTAACATGTATTGGATTGCTTGCTGTCTAGGGGAGGGGGTGAGGGAAAGGGAGGGAGCAAATTTTGGAATAAAGGGGTTTTACAAGGATGAAAATTATCTATGCATATGTTATAAATTTTTTTTTTAAAAATTGAAAAAGAGAGAAAGTTTCTATGATTTTGGTTATCCTAAATCTTATTCATAACCGAGGATGGCTTTTGAACTCAGAAGGAGAAAACTAGTTAGTAGAAGTAAAATGTGAAAGGCTAATCATCAAACTCCCTAGAAAGAAGGCTTATAGACTGAGATATTTTCATTGATGCAAGGGCAGCTAAGCATTACACTGGATAGAGTACTAGGCCTGGAGTAGGGAAGACTCAATTTCCTAAGTTCTAATCTGACCTCAGACACTTATTAGTTGTGTGACTCCTAACCCTGTTTGCCTCAGTTTTCTTATCTGTGAAATGAGATGAAGAAATAAATAGCAAACCACTCTAGTATTTTTGTCAAGAAAACTCTGTCAATGAAGAGTCAGGTTTGACAGAAAAGGATACAACAAAATGGGGAAAAAAGAACTGACACAAATGCCAGTACTACTGTTTACTTTAATTAAGCTGGATGAAGTCTGTTTCTTTCAGGAGGAAGGAGAGACCAAAGGTTACATAAATTTAAAAATAAATAAATAAACAAATGAAGGAATGAATAAATCAGTCAGTTAATGTGAGAAAAAGAATAAATTAATAAATGATAGAAAGTGAATGAATTGATTAATGAATAAATAAATTAAATTTTAAAAAGAGGGAAAGGGTCATTGAAACATCTTTTTAAAAAATGCAAAGAGAAAAGCAGGAAATCCTCAAAGAATCACAGATAAGAAGTGCATTTTTGAAAGTTACATGATGAATTTCTAGTAAATTTTGAAAAGAAGTAAGCTATATATATAGTAGAGAACTACAGTTTCATGTGAAGTTTTCTTTTATTGTACTGTGTTTATGGAGATTTTTTGGTGTTTGTTTTATTTGTTAAGGACTAAATTTAAAAATAAATAAGGTAGTATTTATATGAAATATTTATATGAAAACATAACATTACTACAACTTTTTTGTAGATATTTTTGTATAAATATTTACAGTATGTATAAATGACCATCACTATAACCCACCTACCTGAAGTTTAGTTAAAGAATTCTATAATTAACCAGTTTTACATTTTTCCCATTTCCAAGTTTTAATGATATGAAAACATTTTAAGACCTTCCCAAATATTTCATATGTGAAGAAAAGGAAAGAGTAGGAGAGTAATTCAAGTACTTCAAATAGCATAAGCAAGAAATGTTAGTGAGATAGCGTTTATAAAGTTGTGTTCAGACTTTCAATTAACTGAAATACTATTCCCTTATTTATAGCCTATTTATCTATTTAATAAGCTCTTTTTCTTTTTTATTCTGAAACAGACAATTTTCAGATGAAGAAATTGAAACTATTTGTAGCCACATGAAAAGGTGTTCCAAATCACTATTGATCAGAGAAATGCAAATTAAGACAACTCTGAGATACCACTACACACCTCTCAAATTGGCTAAAATGACAGGAAAAGATAATGACCAGTGTTGGAAGGGATGTGGGAAAACTGGGACACTGATATATTGTTGGTAGAATGTGAATGGATCCAACCATTCTAGAGAGCAGTTTGGAACTATGCTCAAAAAGTTATCAAACTTGTGCATACCCTTTGATCCAACAGTGTTTCTACTGGGATTATATCCAAAAGAGATCCTAAAAGAGGGAAAGGGACCCACATGTGCAAAAATGTTTGTGTCAGCCCTCTTGGTAGTGGAAACTGAGTGGATGCCCATCAAGTGGAGAATGGCTAAAAAAAAAATTATGGTTTATGAATGCTAGGGAATACTATTGTTCTGTAAGAAACGACCAGCAGGATGATTTTAGAGGGGCTTGGAGAGACTTACATGAACTGATGCTGAGTGAAATGAGCAGAACCAGGAGATCATTATACACAGCCACAACAAGATTATACAATGATCAATTCTGATGGACATGGCTCTCTTCAATATTGAGATGATTCAAACCAGTTCTACTTGTGCAGTGACAAAGAGAGCCAGATACACCCAAAGAGAGAACCTTGGGAACAGAGTGCGGAACACAACATAGCATTCTCACTCTCTCTGTTATTATTTGCTTGCATTGTGTTTTCTGTCTCAGTTTTTTTTTTTCTTCCTTCTTGATCTGATTTTTCTTGAACAACAAGATAATTGTATAAATTGTATAAATATGTATACATATATTGGATCTAACATATATTTCAACATATTTAACATGTATTGGACTATCTGCCAGCTAGGGGAGGGGGTGGGGTAAAGAGGGGTTATGCAAAGGTCAATGTTGGAAAAATTACCCATGCATATGCTTTGTAAATAAAAAGCTTCAAAATATATATATGTGGCATTAAGCTAGGTATATTTGTTGTTGATTGAGAAATTTTTTAAAAGCTACTTTAAAATAACTTTTAGTTTCCTAAATGATGCTTCTAAAGATTGAGTGCCTTGCAATTCAAGATATATTGCTATTGTTCATCCATCATTTCAAAACCAATGATATCATAGGTTTATGGTTGACTTGAATATGAATTGAATTTAAGTGAAGCCTAGGTTGCACTAAGTTGTCAGTTTCATTCTTTATTCCAGTTATCCAAGTCCAGTGAGAAGTTAAAAACTGACTGACATTGACCTTGGATGAAGTGGATAACCTTTACATCTTCAATATTTGACCAGGCTCTAAGTGTTCCTTAGCACCTGCTTTCATGGCCATAAGAAGAAATTGTTCTTATCCACCTACTCTGCCAGAAGAAGTCTTCACATCCTTGAAGTAAATACATGCCTAATTTACCAATGGGTTTGTGGCGTGTCCATTACCCTCAATTTAGAGTATAACTTTGAAGTCATAGTATCTGCATATTTATAGATATTTTACCTTAATTAATATAATTTTAAGTTTTAGAAAGTGGAGTTTCACACCTTAACCAATAGCTAAGCACTAATGTAAACTAAGTCATCAAGGTTTCATAATTCTAAATTGTTTCAATACTCCTAGGTAAATATGCTGTCTCTCTATCAGAAAACTTACTGAATATTTAATTCAAAGGTATATTTTCCATGTGTTATAATGTAGTTCATGTTCTACTACCTCTGGACTCTTGTGTTTTCAGGTTCTAATTATGGGCATTGCTACTTTGGTTTTTACTCTACTTAATCAGCCAACTGAGTCTCAAAGAATCACTCGATATTTTTTAAGGAAAAATCAGCCTAATTTGCATGGCCACACTCTGTCTCTTAGTGGTAAGACCCTTAAAATCTTATAGAGAACCTTTCATAATTTAAATGACTTAGGGGCTTTAACTGGTCAAAGCTGATCTGTGATATTCAAGAGGCTTGATAAAAGCAACCCTTTAAGAGGAAGAGAAAAACTAAAACAGAAGCACAACAAAAACATAACTGAGCTATTCCCTGAACAAATAATCAAATCTGAAGAATCTCAGGAAAGACCAAGTCTCAAAAGTAAAAAATCAGGTGCATGTGGCAGATGATGCCAAATTTTTCAGTTCATAGCAGATCAAACAATATACAAAGTTAACTTCAAGCAGTTAAGTAGAATATTAACCATTAGGAGCACCAGAGGTACAGCAAAGATGAAGACAAAGATACAAATTCTCATCAGAGGATAATGTTTTCTGGATCACCAATCAGGACTTTACTTTTTCTGGAAGCCCCAGAGAGAATACAAAATATTGGTCACATAAATGGCTTCTGAGGGACAATCCTCCTTCTTTTGGAGAGACTATTTAGACACTTTTCTTATGAGTGAAATGGTCCTGGGGCCTGAGTTTTGTGCTTTTCAGGTGTCTGTGTGTGTGTGTGTGTGTGTGTGTATGTGTGTGTGTGTGTGTGTGTGTGCAGGTGGGGTGGGGTGAAGAGAAAAAGAGAGAAACATAGAGACAGAGAGAGACAGAGAGACAGGGATAGAAATAGAAAGACAGAGACAGAGAGATATAAAGAGAGACAGAGCAATTAAAAGTATAACCCAACATGCTTGATATAGGAGGATATCTACATGGGAACTAAATAAACCCTGGGCTCTTAATATTGCTCACTAATAGAATTCTGAGTGGTCATCAACTTAACCTACAGACCTCAAACTCAATGAAGAGTTAGGGATATATTTATCCTAAGGATGTGAAGACTTCTGGCAGACTAGGCAGATGAGAACAATTTATTCTCAGGGCCATGAAAGTAGCTGAGGGAGCCTAGGGATTTTCCCTTTGGGGATTTACTCTTTCAGTGTCCTGAGAATTTGAGAAAAGACCTGGAGAGGTTGCTCCCAACTCCTCCCCTTTCAACACACACACACACACACACACACACACACACACACACACACAAATGTGTGCAAATATATGAATATATTTGTATATTATAATGTAATCATTATATTGTAAGCATCTTATGAATTGGAATTTTTTTTATTTAAAATCTATCATTTAGCATGATGCCTAGCGCATAGTGAATGCTCAATAAATTTTTTTAAATTGATGTCACACTAATTCCTATAGCATACACTCTATTAATATCTCCAAAATTTTCTTACAGAAATCAGTTTTGATCTGCACTTTCTTCATTCTGCATTTTCCATGTTTTTTTTTAAACTGAAACTGATTGGCAAGTAAAATCGTTTTTATTTTTTAAAACAAGAATAATAAAATTAATGAATCATTAATAAATAATTAAAAACTATAAAACCAAAGTAGCAAAATTAGACATGGAATAATATAGGAAATTATGTAGAGAGAGTAATATCTGAATATTTAAATGGATCTAAGATTTTATTGATATGTATATTATTTTTATCCATTCAGATTGCAACCCATTCATGTTTTCACATCCTCTGTTTTTCTCCTGTACATATTCTTTCTTAAATTCTTTAAAGAAGATCCACCCAAAATGCTATGGACCTTCCTATAAGGTCCTTTTTTTCAGACAGTTTCTCATTGATATTCCTAACATTACTTCTTGGTCATAGGTCATTAAAGGAAACATGTTTCATTTTACTTGTGCCTATCATGTATCTCTCTTCTGCTAACTGAGCCTGCTGAAAAGTTAATTCCTTGAAAATTATACTGTTCTATAATTTCAGTCATATAACAATGCTTGTAGAATATTTGTGTTTTTTTTAAAAAATAGATTTTGGTACCTAACAGCCATTGTATGCCTACCAAAGCAAGCATAGAATTGTCAGTACTTGACACTTTATCACTAAATAAGGTCAATTAAATTATAAAAGAATCCCATGGTAGTATAGTTATGGTTGGATATTGTACTTATTTTCCTTGTGTTTTTCCATAACTCTTCCCCATTTCACTATATCCCACAGCAAATGTTATAAATACCACTCCTCATGCAACATACAACCCACAACACTCCTGAGGTCCCAAACCAAATTAAAAATTTGTAAATATTTTACAAAATAAATAACAATACAATGAAAGACAGTTAATATCACATTGCAAAACTAAGTCAATATTCAACCTGCAAGGATCCTTATGTATGGGTTTTCCTTATTTCTATTTGACTTTGACATCACTGGCTTACAGTGTTAGCATTTCAATCTCAGAGACTAAGTGTGTTCTTGAGCATTCTATACATGACTAAGGGAATAAACTATGACACTAGCTTCCCCCAAAAAAATCTGCATGTAATATTTTGTACTATAATGAGATAAAAGTTCCTATTCATTATTCAAGTAGGTTATTTTAATTCTGTGATATATTGTGACATAATACCTTCACTTCTTTAATTCTCTTATGTAGAAACATCTTCGAAAACTGCTACATATATAGAAAATATTCTTGTTTATCATAAATAGAAATACCCCATGACATTAAAAAGTTATCCATATATTTAACATTTCACAGTACATCAAAAATGGAGTATAACTCAGGTAAGTGTTCTGACTATTAGGGCACCATAGCATTCCCTTCCTAAAACACAGGGAAAATGCTAGAACCAATAGGCTAGCTATAACAGTAGTGGAATTCAAAGGAAGTTAATGAACTGTTTTATTTGATATGAACAGTACTCCTTACATAGATTATTTTTGCTTATATTTTGATATGTGGTGTGATAGGAAAATATGGAAGCGCCAAAGAGTCTTCAAATCCTCTGCTAGCATTTAAGATTTTAATCACTTCAGTGCACAAAGGAATTGTTAAAATTTCTTTATTCTTAATAATCTGGGTAGTAATATAAGAGGGTAGATTAAGGATTGTCATAAATTATGATATAAAAGAACTGACAAAAAATCTTTTTAAATATAAAGTTAATAGATAATTATTATTAAATTCCATAAAAAATAGTTTGTAAACCTTGCTAGTTCTCCAAAGCAAAAGGAAATGTTATTTGGAAAGAAAATGATCAAAAAGTCTCAAAGTTAAAAACTTGATTGAATCTTTCAGATCCAGAGTTTTTCTATGGGGAAAAGATATTTTGTTTTGTCTATTTTAATAGAATACAGTTAAACATATAGAGACTTATAGGGAAAACCTACAAATAACAAAACTCCATAGAATTACATGACTGACACAAAGGGTCTCGCCTCACTGATTCTTTTGCATTCCTTCCTTTTAAAGAAAATAAGTGAAGCATCATTATATAATGGAACAACCAAAATGCCAACTCAAGCTAATGGCTTCTTGGTAATAGAGACTAATACCATCTCAAAGTATAGCTATGGAAGCATAACTGAAAAAGCTCTGCAGAATACTGGAATAGAGTTTATGTTGTTGAAAGAAAAACACTGTCTCTATATCCCTCCCCCCAAAAAAAACAAAACAAAAACAAAACAGAAAAATCTGAGTAGAGCATCCAGTACCGAAATGTTCTTGCTTATCAAATAATAATCTTGTAGACTCTTCCTGAGAAAAACAAAGAATTTCAAGGATAGCAGTCCAGACTTGTAAATTGTTCTTAAGGACATGTTCGCTCTCCCATTAAATTTGATTGCCTTGAAAGCAGAGGCTATTTTTGCCTTAATTTGTAACCCATCTTTAAAAGCACAATGACTGAAATATAGTAAAAGTCTAATAAATGTTAGTTGATTTTATTTCCTCAGTGTGCTCCCTTACTAATGATGTGGTTCTAATGGTAGAGTATTGAGGTGTGACAATCCCCTCTGGTCAGCACAGGTCCAACATGAAAGAATTCACAAACCCAAAAAGTCTGAATGGCAAAAGGGATTTTTATTGGCACCAAGAAACCAGCTTTTCTACAAAGATAGACTATTCAGTGGCAAGAGGTCCTGTCAGAGATATAACAAAGGTTATCACTGAGAAGAAAATGTCTTTACAGCAGTTAAGAGTCCCGGTAGGCACCTGTGCCAAGAGGAGAGATTTCTTGGCAAAACATAATCTTACTTTGAATTTCTGCAAATATTTGGGGTTTAAAATTGTCTTTTTATTGGCAGTCTGAGACTTGGTTCCAGTTGAAAAGAAAGTGCATTGCCCACTGCACAATGCCCCAGGCCTAGATACTTATCTTGGAGTTTCAAGCCACTCAACAGGACCAGATCTCCAACTGAATAAAATCATTTGAAAGGCTTTTTTCTAGAGCCTGGAATTTCCTGAAGAGGACCATCCCCAAAAGATCAATGGAGGGTAATTTGACCAAGATCTTCAATTGAATGAAGCCATTTAACTTGTCTGGGAACATATACTTTCCCAGACTTTTTGGAGTCTGAGACTCCAAATCTCCCTTTTTTACAGATCCAAGAGGACACAGTTTCAGAGTTCACCCCCATTGCTTCCCCCCAACAGTCAAGAGGGACAGTTTTAGGGTTCATCCCCATCACTATGGTTCTGTAAATGTGGCATACTCTCCCATACAGACATTGTGTTTGTTGTTGAGAGAGTATGACACCAGTTTATGGGAGGTATGTTGTATTATTTTTTTTCTTGCTTTCTGTGTCTCTTTAACTTTTTTTTCAATTAAGAATTATTGGCATTCACTTTGGCTGATTTATTGAAAAAAATATTGGTAAAGATTTAGGAGACATAGCACCAAATACTACAAGTATATTCCCCTAACTGAGGTTGCCCCTAGAAGGCTGAGGGAGTTGTAGCAATTCCTTCTTTTGAACTTGCACTTTCAAGAATAAGTGTAGTTGATTAAGTGGATTGCCAAGTCAGCCTAGTGAGAAGGGAGATCACTGCCACAATCATATTAAATATAAAGTCTTTCCTTGAGTGAGTATATGATAGAAACCAATAACAATAATAATATAAGAATTTATTAAATTTTTATTATAGACTAGGCACTGCACTAAGCTGTGGGCTCCAAATCAAAGTAAAAAGAAAACCCCCTCTCAAGGAGATTACATTTTAATAGGGAAGATATCACCCAAAAAGAAGGGGGAAGCGAGAACAGGAGGAGGCACAAGGTATATCATTAAAATCTAGAGAGTCAGAAGCAGAGCTGAGAGAAAAATTAAGAATGGTTCACCTACGCCCTTTCCTAAAATGATGGTTCTAAGAGGAATGTGAAATTGGAAAAGGGGGCTCCATGTATAGTGGATTCCTACGGGGTAAGGAAGCTTCAGAGCTAAGGAATATCTCAAAGTAAGGACATAGGAAAAATGGAAACTTCCAGGATAAGTAAACAGTTTAAGCATTGTAGAGGGCCAGTATTGAATAAAGAATAAGCTTTCTAAAATCCCCAAATTGGGGGACCAAAATTATACTATGCTTTCTAGAGCCACCAGGCTGGGGTGTCAAAATATACCATCTGGACTAGCTCTTAGTAGGATCTCTGGACCAGCCCAAGTCCTTGGTCTTAGTGGAGGAATGAAGAAGGCAAGAGACCCACAAGGATGGTCAAAGATGAAGTCCCTTTATTTCAAGTCCTCTCAGCCCTTAATTATACCTTAGTATGATTGCACTGAGCACATGCCAACTATAGAACCATTACATCACCACATTACCACAGCATACTGCACAAGTACTAACTATGGTAGCATTACATAACCAGAGCACACTGTGCACGTGTTAACTATAAGCACCCTGCTATTGATATGTAAATGCTTCTTTACTATAAGTATCCTTGTTTCAAGTATAATACAGGTGGTCATACCATCCTTGACTTCTCAGGAAGGATGAGAGGTACCAAAGGGAGGTGGGGAGCCAAACCAGACATTGTCAGCAGGTTCCCTTTGGGCTGAAGGGTCTTATACCTTACCCAGAGTTCCACTACTATCTGTGACTCTCTACAAATAAGTTCATGTACAGGAAGTCCAGCTCAGGTATTACTTGAGACCTGCTCTCTGTAAAGGTGAAAAATTCAAAGCATTGGCTCACCACCTCCCTTAACAATAAATGAAAGACATATTCAAAATAAATTTAGAATAATCTTGATGGAGAATGCATGTGACAGAAACAAGGCATCACAACTATGCTATTTACAACTCTATTTTGACAAATACCTTGTTAATGATAAATTCTGCTATTTACAATTTTGTTTCAACAAATACTTTGTTATTAATCATTACTGTTATTTAGAACCCTGTTAATATATATATATATATATATATATATATATATATATATAGCTATTGCTACTTAAGATGGAACTGAAATGTCAAAGAATGGTCTATACATTAACCCTGGAATATATATATATATATATATATATATATATATAGTCACCTGGAGGTAGCTGATACTAATGCAACACTAGATTAAAAAGTATTTAAACCCTGGCTCTCAAATTAATAAACAAAAATTTCAAAGCATATTTTCTGATTGGCCTCAGATATTCAATTCAGATTCACACTGTCATTATTCACTGGAGCTCGACTCTAACAATGCACAATGGTGAATTCTGGAGAGTGAGAAGCAGAGCTGGGAGAGGAAGAAAGAATGGGTGACCTGGATCCTTTTTCCAAAATGGAAGTTCTAAAAGAAACTTACTAAAAGAGGAGATCACAAGGCCAGATGGAGCTTTGAAGGTGAGAATACACTTATCCTGAAGTCCAGGATGCCAGAAACAGAGCTGGGAAAGGGAAGTCAAAGTATATAATGAATCTATAGCCAGATCTACATCTAGATTTTTTAAAAATCTGAGCTAATTAATGAATTACATATATAGGCAAGGTATCTTTAGAATGTCCACATTCTTGGAATTTCAATCTTGAAAATTTTTCACCACTTTTTATACAACTTTCCTTTTAGATTGATGGATAATAGAACATTATAGAACTTTTCTGAACCCTTAAAATACTATATATGGCACTTCGTTTTACTCTTAAGATGAGGCCAACTGTCTTGAAACAATTGATCACTCTCTTAGCCTTAAGAAAATCTAATAAACAAGATTCAGGGAAACCTAGAATAGGGTCTCTGAGGTGAGCCCTAATAATTTTGTTCAGTGATATGACCAACTAAAACAATGATTACCAAAGAAAGATGAGAAAGGAGAACAATCCTAAAGAAGTCATTTTAATATTAAGAAGTCAAAATCAAATACAGTACATGACATATTTGCTATGCTTATTCAGCCTGCCTCTATGTTATTTTGCATCATTATAAATTCTTTAGCTTATGGTAGGACTCATAAATGCATAAACTTATTTTTGGCATTTTCTTATATGGCTCTTCATCTTTCATCATTGTCTTTGATATGTTAATGAAAACTTACATGCCCAGCAAATTTGCACTCTTGATCATTTTCCCATTGACTTTGATGATAATTTCATGGATGTGATTCCACTAAGGGAAAAAATTGCATTTAAGAATCTTAACATTCAAGACAGGAAGAATTCTACCCCAGTCATGTGTAGTTTGTGTGCACTTAATTTTCTCCTTAGCAGTTAATCATAGGGGAAATAAATCTACATGCTCTTTCCACAATTCTTTAAAAATATGCTCTTTTCACTAGCTATTTTCAGTAGTTCTATAATAGAGAGTTGAGAATGTTATAGGTTTATGTCCTTGCTTCAAGCCCTAAGTTTTTTTCAAAAACTACCGTGAAAGCAAATGATTCATGTCATCTATGTAAGAAAACCCTCACTCAGTGCTCTCTAATAGTAAAAATACTTTGTTATACTGCAGTCTATGAAAGGCTCATAGACTCCCTACATTCAGGTTCTATTCAAAGAAGACCTTCAAATTTTATCTAGTCTCTATCAAGTTGGGGCTTTTTTATTATTTATCAGATGGTCTAATTCCTTATAATTAGTTTCAATAAGCTGTATCCTATGTTTATGTGAAATAAAATTTCCATAGGAAGACATAGAATTCAATGTCCAATGGCTAACTTCCTGGGCTCAGACACAAGGGAGCTCTAGAAGGTAATCAGACTGCCAGAGCAAAAGAGATCTGATAATTGTTTCAGTAGCTGAGTGGAGAAGAGAAGAAAACTATTAGAAATACCATTGCCAATGAGGTATGTGCTGACCAGGTTACATAAAAGCAAATTTGATGGTATTCTTAATGTAGGGAATGGCATAATTTGGTTACTGGGTGAAAAGTAGGGTAAAAGTCCCCAGTTCTACCTCAGCCATTTAATCTTGTTCCTGAGATGATTTTCAAGAATTCAAAAAGGGATTAGGAGTATAATAGGCACTGAAAAAAATGTTTCTACCATAACTCAAATAAGAATTTAAGACAAATATGATTTAAATAGGGGTAGAAGAATTGAGTTTAATAGACAAATGTTCCCATTATGAAAAACAGACAAAATGGCAGCTAAAGAAGAGCAGATGACTTCACAGAGCAGCAGAAAGCTGAACAATGGGAAAACTAGATAAATGAGGTCCCCAGAAGAAACAGCAGAGAGCAGCTGGTAAGCATAGCTCAATAGAGATTCCAAAAGAAAGCAATGCAGTTGACAGGAAAGAATAGCAGAAGCCCAGCAGAGTAGACAAAGCAGCTCAAAGATGGATGACATCATCAAGAGACATTCATGACTCCATAGAAAAACAAGCATCAGTAACAAAAACTAAGAAGAGTTCCAATGGGAATGTCATAACAGCAGTATGACTTGTCTTGGTTATGTAAGTTTCGTGATTATGTGAGTTCCTTTCATGGATGCTGCCTTTATACACATTATTTGTCCAGGAATGTTACTGGTTTATGTATCATTTCTTAAGGGTGACATGATAACCCATGAGAAAGAATATGCAGGAAATGTTTGTTGTCACTTATTTTACTATGTTGTTAACTAAATGTCTTTTACTTTAAAATGATTTACTTTCTGGCTCACTGGTAAAAGAAACATTTCAGTGCAGGCTCTTAAGCTATGTTTTTAAATGGATAATGACTCAATATGCCTTGAACATGGATTACTTATCAGGGAGACCAATCTGTGAGAGAAAGTTTGGATATATATTGTTTGCAACGCATCCTGAACAAATGGACCATCTTTGGGAAACTTGGGCAAGCTATTAGATGAAACAGATTTTTTCAAAGACTATTATCCATATCTGTGGAGAAAAAGTTATAAGGACCAAGATTTTGGTGATTTTGAAGAAAATTTCAGGAGTATATGTGTAAGTATAAGATTTTTTTTTCCTTTTCTTCTTTTTTTTTTCTTTTTTTTTTTTTGAGGCAATATATGTTAAGGGATTTATCTAGGGTCACATAACTACTAAATATCTGAAACTGGATTTGAACTCAGTCCATGGCCAGTGCTATCTATATCCATTGTGTCACCTAACTGCCCACATGAAAATATTGCAAGGAACTCAAACTCTAAAAAAGAAAGATTTTAGCAAGCTTTTAGCTTAAAAAAATAATAAAACACTTATAAATCAGAGTGAAGTAAAGTCTGAGGGAGTGAAAACTAGGTGGGAAATAGTTTTTGTGTGTCTTGAATGTTTTATGATTTACGCCTAATTTGTTTCCAAAAAATTATCTAGGGCAACATGCAAGGTTAAAATACATATGTAGCATTACAAATTAAAACCAAAAATAGAGCAATTTGGCACATAGAAAGAGCAGAAAATAGGTATTACCAAGAACCTAGAATGACTTCATAACTATAGTTTAGGCTTGAATTTAACTCTGACCTTCCTGGCAACGAGACAAAAAAGGAGAAATACACTGGATAATAGCATCTTCATTGTCTGATTTAAAAAGACACACACATTTATCTGGAAAGACTTACTTTTTCCTGGCACTGGATTCAAGGATTTTATGATCCTTACTTAAGAGACATTGAATAACATAACGATCATTGTCTTTAACTACACTTTAGTACAAAAACACAAAAATGGGTCATATACTTGTTCTTCTTCTCTAACCTTTATAAAATCATAGGGCATAACATTAACTTTAACTCATTGAAAGCAATTGTACAGGGAGCAGAAATGTTATTATCTTATATGATTTCCTTATTATCTAATAAGTTTACTTAGTTCATTTGTCCTGAAATATTTACTTTGGAGCTTAAACTACTTTCAATTTTTATTTATGGGATCTGGGTGGGGAAATGGAATTCCTGATTTCAAAAAACATGAAAAAAATTTATCAAAATATCAAAAAAATTGGAAAATGTGAGAAGAAATATATACATATATGCATATCAGACATGGGATATAAAGGGGTTAGTGGGGTGTATTAAACATAGTAGTTCTAAAGAAAAGAATTCAGGGAATATGTATTGTATGTGTGTGTATACATGTATGTGTATCACTATATGACATAAGATAGTTGGATAGAAATCTCAATTTACATATCAGATATAGTGAATGTGGGATGAGAGAGACAGAGAAAGAGAGAAGGGAGAAGATATGAAGGGGAAAGAGAGTTTTGATGGAGACATATGAATGGTAATAAGGTGATGGAAAATTAATGAAAAAGTACTTGTTAAGAATTATTCACTAGATACTTTTCAAAGCACTGGAGATAAAACTACAAAAATAGAATAGTCCCTATTCTTTAGATGCTTATAACGTAAAGGGGAAAGACAACATGAAGACAATGTATACCTGGAAGTTGTAGTCAGGGAAGAAAATTTCAGAATCACAGAGAAATTGGATTAATCTATTGAGCAAAATGAAAGCATGAAGACAAACTATGGACTGGTGAAAGGAAATGTTAATATGTGTGTGTATATATATATATATATATATATATATATATATATATATACATATACACATACAGTTAGTTGTTGGTGGTTGTCCTTCAATCTTATAGAGGACCAAAATGATATCACTATATTAGAATCAAATTATAATGTGTCCAACTGGCTGATCAGACCAATATGAGCTCAGAATGCTCTACCACAAATTGAGCACAAATAGTCCATGCAAACATTTGGGGTAGAATTTCTAAATTTTCATATCTCATTTTTCTTTTCAATTACTTCAATTCTACTTTGCACAGTTCTATAGTGCACAGAGCCTTCTTTGATGAAGGCATGTCAAACTGGGTGATTCTGTTCCAATGTCTCCCATGCCACACAAATGATTATAAAGTTCTTCGGAGAGAACTTGAGAATGTTCTTGTAATATACATACATATACATATTTATACATATAGAAGAGAAGAAGAATATATGCATGTACATCTGTATATTAAAAACACTACATACACACATATATGTATATATACATATATATAGTATATGCATATAGAATTATATGATAAGGATGGAATACTTCATGTGTGTGAGGTTGTATAAATTTAATATATAGGAAATAGAGAATGGGGATTGGAAAAAACAGAGTTATTGTGGAGAAAGAGAGAGAATCTCTAGCCCAGTCAAAGATGATGAAGATAGTACCATGATTTCATCCCAGCAGCTACATAAATAGTACCTCAGACTAGTGGTATCAGACTTAAATAGAACTGGGTGGCAGTAAACTACACATAAGGATCCTGTGGACAACATATTGACTTAGTTTTTCAATGTTATGTTATCTATATTATATGATGTTTTTACTTATTTTGTTAAACATTTCCCAATTACATTTTAATCTAATTCCAGTGGCATTTGGTAATATATTGTAGGTTTTATGTTTGACCTCTGTCCCTCAGATAATTCCAGTCTGTGTCAATTTGAGTGCTCCCTCCCCCATGAACTTTTTCCAGTATCAAGATTACTCACAGAGTCTCTACCAATAAATTAGGCAAGTCTTTCAGAGCCCTTAAAAATAGTTTGGATCTAATATAACACAAAGATTAAACTTAAAGGAGCTACAGAAATACAAATTTAATATGACCACTAGGCTGTCTCTAAATTGTCATATGCCTTAAGCTTTTGTTAAGTACTAGACTAGAGTCTAGAATAAGAAAGGCTTTAGAATCCAGAAAAGGAATATTCATAATATTACATAGTCTTGTCTGACTCAACCACATCTGAAGTATGGTGTTCAGTTCTGAATACCACATTGATAAATATATCCAGAGGAGGATGATCAGGATGTTGAGGAAATTCAAAATACAGTAAGCTGAGAATTAATTAAAAACTAAGGATGTATACTGCCAAGATTAGGGAGCTGGACTCCATGTTGTCTGAATTCCCTTCTAGCTCTAGAACCATGATGAATCTTTTCATATATGTGAAAGGCTATCATATGTGAGAAGAATTACATTTATTCTGTTTGGCCCCAGAGGACAGAACTAAGAGCAATGAGTGAAATATGTAAGATGGATTTTGGCTTAATGTAGGGGAAATTTTTGTAATAGTTCTATCTAAAAGTGGAATGAGCTGCCTGATGTGATATATGCATCCTTCCCAACTGGAGGTCTTCAAACAAAAGGTTGGATTTTAAAGAAGAATATAGAGGAGATTTTTAATTAAGTAGGGGCTGAAGTCCCTAACATTTTTAGCTTCTGTAATGCTGTGATTTTTCATGTCATTCTTGCCATGTGACCTATCCAATGTGTTTTTGAATAATAAATTCTTCTCTAGGCTTTATTACCTGTCCAGACTTTCTCCATCATGCTACAGCAGTCACCCAGCAAGTTCATCTGTCCCTGAATCCTGGCCTTCTTATACTAGCAATATACTGTATCTCTTAAGCCCCTTTCTTAGTGCTTGGTTCCTCTCAGACCTCCATTTTAAGGAAAGTTCCTAGGCAACCATATTTTTAATTCTTTTCTGGTGTCCACCCTTGATTCTCTAGGTTTTCTCCATCATGCTTCTTCTTAGTTTAATGTATTGTCTTTCCCTTTTTGAATGTTAAGCTCCTTAAGGAGAGAGAATGTCTTTCTTTTTGCTTGTATTTGTATGTAACTGATACATAGGAAGAACTTAACATATGCTTGTTAACTTGACTCTGTTTTTCAGGAACCTAATTCTCTAGCTCAATCTTCCATGCTGGTCTCATTTTTGCTGTTTTCATGTCAGACACTTTTTGTAAACAGCTAAACTTGTTCTCTTATCCTCCTTTTATACCCCCTGGTAGTTCTACCCTAGCTCCCAATTCAGTGGCCAAGATCATCTAAGAGATGTCTGAGATAGCCCCAGAAGTTCTCTGGTCATTAGACTCTTTTATTCTTAGCCATTGATGTAAATTGCCTCCCTTACTCAGAATACTAAATCATTGTCCCAAGTAGGGAATACATTGATTCTCAAATACAGTATCATTTCTAGAGTTAAAAGGAACCTTAGGAGATATTTGGTCTAATAGACCAAATTATTAGACCTGGTTTTAAATATAAGGAAACTGAAATTATTAGAATTAAGTGACTTGTCCAAAGTCACATAGAAAGTAAATATCAATGATGGAATTGGAATCCAAGTCCTTGGATTCTAGTGTCATTTTGTAATTGTCAATATAACATGACACTGAAGGCAAATGCCCAATGGAAGCAGAAATCCAGATCAGCATTCCCCTCTATTCAACCACTGGTAAACTGACTTAATGCTATGATTGATATAGTCTCTCTCTCTCTCTCTCTCTCTCTCTCTCTGTGTGTGTGTGTGTGTGTATGTATATACATATATACATATATATATATATATATACACTGAAAAACTGGTCCTTCTATCCTAAGTGAAATGAGAAAATTAAAGCCCTGAAATCATTGGCCAGTTTGTAGACCTAAATTTCTGTTACACAAAGCAGAATACATGAATATACTAGAATGTCAATTTGTCTTCACTTTCCCAGTAATTAGTAGGGCAGGGTCACATTTCCCTATTCTGAAGTGAAAAGGATATTATCTTTTTGTTTTCATGATCTGAAAGTAAAAGTAATTATGAACTGGCATAGTTCCTATTTTTCCATATTGTTAAAAGCTTCCAGAATTCCCATTCCACTGGAAATCTATTGGTCACTTTCATCCCATAATGAAGAATTTAAGTAGGATTCCATGGAGATGAAAAAGATAAAATAAAAATGCTTTCAAGGCAATGTGTAAAATATATAAATAGCCACTAGTGGAGATTTTTGTTTATGGGGAATAAGACAAAATACAGCATACAATGAAGTAGGTTTTTAGATCTTATTTAATGTTAAAAGAATCCTTTGTTCTTTTAAAGCAAAAGGGCTCTTTGTCTAAATGGGGGAAAGGACTGAGTAAATTAGAAGACCAAGTTTGGTTTCTTGTGGTCAGACCTTCCTAATAGGCAGCATGAAATTCCCATTGGGAATTCCATGGCAGGAAAATCACCAGTCCAAGATGCCAGGGCACGATTGCATTCCTTCAGTGAAGAGAAGCTGAAATGAGTGTAGTCCAGGTCCCACTGATTATCACAGTCAAGCCAACCACCATCAAATTCAGAGGAAGAAAATTATCGCTCTCAACTCCTGTACTTCCTGCTTCCCCAGTATAAATATTGATTCTTTATTTTTTATCTGTCTCACTATTTGCTCTGTAAGTATTCCCTGAATGCATTCTTGTCCTCTTTCTTCTTCTCTTTCTTCCATAGTCTCTCCTTTTCTCATGCCCAAATCCCCTTTTGATTGGAAATAATGTAGAGCTGATGTATCTTTTAAAATTATTTGATCTTTAGAAAGAAAAAAGAAAAACATAAAAAAGAATGAACTGAAGATTTTGCTTTCACATTTCTCAAAACAAGAACTATGACAACAAAAATCTCAAACAACTCTAATATTGGTGTTTTTCTTCATTGTCAGTGGCATGTAATTGATTTTTCCTATGACTCAGTGGTCTTTGAAAGGAAAAAAAAATGATTACCCATCTGGGCATTAAAATGTTAGAACCCCTGTGTGTCAGTGTTAGTCATATGATGTCTCTGTACCCTTGACAGAGAGATTCGTGTAATTTAGATCAATTATGTCACAAGTGATAGTTAAATTATTTTGTTCCATATCTATTGCTTATTAATATTTATATATAGGATCAAACCCCAAAAGTTTAAAGCATATGATAGAGGCAATATATGGGTAGCTCTCGTAAAACAGAGATGTCCAGATATATGGTTTTGTACATCTTAGATTTTCCCAAAGAACACTTAAATGAATTCCTTTAATCTTAATGCAATTATAATTTGCATATAGAAAAAATAACTGGTTATGAATCATAAAGTATTTAAATGAAGGGTTCTGGTTATTGCTGACTTTAATTATAAGTAATTTTTATATGTCTGTTTCATTTCCAGCACTAATTTTGTAGGAATCCATTTTAGGTTTATTTATTTATGACTCAAGGAATGAACTACAAGTCTGGCAAGCTATCTGGAAAAATTATCTCTGCTAAAAAGGGGTTATATTGGTTATAGTAACAATCATAGCAACATGTTCTAACATAATGGCAGACCCTAATTTAAGCCAATTAAAATTTGGCCTCAATAGCTCAGGACTGAAGGATTGCCCCCTACCTAACCCAGGCATTTTATTTGATTCAAATGAAACTGATGCTGAGAGTAATTTCCTGGATGTTATAACACTGAGGACAGTTTGAGGAGCCCTGCTGGCTGAGATACTTACACCCGTTGCTCTTGACCATTTGAATTTGAATGGTTGTTTGTCTCTTACTGGGCAACTACAATAATCTAGCTAGATGTTGGCACAATTAGAGTGAATTGACTAGGTTCAGCCTATTGGCATCCATTATCTTGACTCAGCCAGCCCACACCTAGCATCTGTAATGAGGATTGGTCCTGTGAGGGATGGACAGCAACAGTGTTTATTATTGACCTAACACTGAAGACTCATCACTAAAGCTGAAGGGTTTTCCATGGTCTAGTGAACCTAAAAGCCTCTCATTACTACAAGCAGCAAATCCCACAAAAAGTACAAATTGATGTATTAAAGTACCAAGGTAAGGAGTTATAACTAAAAGGGTCTTTCCTGAGGTGTCTGGACCCTCTACGCCAGGGACAGAAAGGCAATTGAAGATAAGACCACAGATTTATAACAATTTATTACATTTTCCTATAGGATGTCATGAATGCTACATTAATATAAATATTACATGATGTTACAGCAGCAGTTTTCATGGTTTAATGTTGGAAAAATACTTTACATATATGTTCATATTTGATTTCATTCAATGACACAAAACGTTGTTTAATATACTTTGATTTTATGCAGGCACAGAAGCTTCTGTAGATAGGGCCTATTGAATTTACCAAAAATATTAAGCTCAGTATTCAAAAATATTGAGAGAAATTTGCTTTTTTTAGTATAAAAAACTAGGTGGGAAGACATGTTAGTGTATTTTGCAAGAAATCTGAAAACTACTGGATATTTTCTTACCCTTCAAACACTTCTTATATATTAAATATGAAAATCCTGTTCTGTTGTCTTTTGCATTCAATATACTTTCTGTTTATGTATAAATGAAATGCCAGTTCCATTAACTGGTGATGAGATTTTTCTTCTTAAATTCGTTGCGTGAGTTTCACTAAGTTGTTTTCATCATGGCTTCACCTTGTAGTGCTGTGGCAACAGAACAGATTAATTACAAAAATAAAACACATTTCCCCCTAGCTTGGTGGCATTCCAAATCAAGATGCTTACTTCTTCCAAACCCAATTAACAATGGTCTATTTTGAAACATCCCACCACCATAACCACTCAAAACCCCTAAATTTTCAGACTTAAATTTTGCAGACAGAAGAACAAATTTAATGTCTTTTTCTGCTCTTCCATCTCCAATGTCCCCTGTGGGTTCTATATTTTTAGAATAGCTTCAAAGTTTATAGATTTTCACCACACACATAACAAAGTTTGTATTCTTTGAAAACTTCCAATCAATTGAAGGGCAAGGTAGGTAATCTTTAGATGCTAAAGTGTCAGATACTTGAAGCCTATAAAATACCTGTATTCAGAGCCTGAAGGTAAAAACTATTTTTCTCTTACCATCATAAAGTAGTTTCTGCTGCTGATATGCAGGTGGGAAATAAATGCTATAGACAACGGCCCAGAGGACTACACTTGTCTTTTCCCTACTATGAAGGTGCCTGCAGGCAACAAGTAAAGCAGGAAATCTGGGCTAGTGTCTGTAGCTTGGCCCACAACGTTACTGTTTCAGAGTTGCTTATCATGGGAGAAATAAGAGAACATATATCGAATGAGAACTCTTCTTAACCTAAAATACAGTGACTTTCTCTATGTGTCTGTGCTTTCAACTCTGTGTTTCTTTGTATGTGTGTCTGTTCATGAAGTATGGGGTATTGCTACATACTGTGAGCTTGCTAAGGTATTTTGCAAGTGAATAATAAAATGTTTGGCTGAGGATGGATGAATCTGTTAGCAACAAGCTGCATTCTTGACATTGTCTCCTAAATCCTTGTGTTCTTTTGGGCATGTCTGAGTCAGAGGTCATGACATTCTGACAATAAGCCGATAGTAGCACCATGGAGAGCACTCTCCAGAATTGTTCCCTCTCATAAGAGTCTAATGAAAGTTATTTGGGGAGTGAGAAAATAGAATAGGAACTACAGGGAAGAGAAGATTACTCAGTTTGTGATCTTACAAAAGCATTTCATAGAAGTGACTATGTTTCACTCTATTCATACCTCAGGCTATGGTGACTTTGCAACTAGTAAAGAAAGACTCTATTCCTATACAAGTTCTAGCAGCAACATAAGTAGACTCAGCTGTTCTTAGGTTATTGTGAACTAGCATTCAAGACCCAGCCTTGAACTACTAATAGACCTTTCATGTTAAAATTTTGTTATTAGAAAATTATAGGTGGAGCATAATGGATTAAATGATTTTTCTATTTCTAATAGAATTTCCATTTTAATAGTAAAGGTAGCTAATTCTTAGTTTGGAGGTAATCAAAATTTTAAAGCAGAATACCTAACATTGTTTGATTACATTATTATGCTATTAGGCATTAAACTATTAGGTATATGGCAGAGGAAGATACTGCTCACATGCATAAATAAAATCTGCCAGTTGAGAAGCATTTGAAAGTAGGAAGAGGCAATATTAATTTAAATCTTTAACAAGGGGTTAAATGAGGAATTTATGACGTGGTAGCAGGGCATCCACTTCTTACTTGTCTCCTGGAAAAATTCTTTAATCCAGATAACAGCCAATTAAACTAGAAATGGGAAAAGTTTTAGGACCAAAAGAAAGGAAAGATATCATTGAATCCTTAGTTCATGAAGTTGAATATTACCTGAAAATGACAGGGTTCAATGTTAATATCACTTTCAACATAATCTATATTGATTCAGAATTATCTATCCTGTTAGTGTTAGAAAGCCTATGTTTAGCATCATTGGATTATAGATTGCAGGGCTTAGAACTAAAAGAATCCTTAATAATAATCTAGTCCAACTCTTAATTTTTTCAGATAAGAAAAATGAGCCCCAGACAGATTACGTAACTTTCCCATGACCGTATTAATAATACAGAGCAGAAATAGGGTTTGAGATTAGGCCTTTTGAGTAGAAAACCAGTACTCTTCATACTATACTATAGTACAGAAAACAGGGGAAAGATATAACTAGGGCAGGAAAAATAAGCAGACTTCAATGTTCATGATAATCATCTAACCCTTTTAGGGATCTTATCTTTGGTATGCTAGATCTGATAATTGGGTCAAATTGATGAGTAATAATTTTATTCCCAATTTAATAGGAATGCAGATCAATTCACCTCCCTGAGATCTAGAATGCAGGGAATTATATAATGGGATGGGGTCTGAGGCTTTTGCCCAATACTGTAGCTTCAAGAGGAAACATTTTCAAAATCTCTTGGGAGGAGAAATTGGAAAATGCAAAGACCTAACAGAAATTACAAGATCATACAAAGTGAATTAGTATTCTTTAGGTGAATAGGGAAATGTTTTGAGATTCCTTGTGTACAGGGCCAAAGATAAATTTCCAGTAGACAATAATTTTATGTTCACTCCTATAAACTAGGTAAAGATATTATAAAAGAACAGGGTACCAAAGTCAGCAGTTCACTTCTAGTGTCCTTCTTAAAAGGGCACTAAATAATAATTCTTTTGGAGGGACATAAAAGACCAGAAAAAAAATAATAGGAACACACTCAAGCACAATCTAGTCCTTTGAAAGAAGGAATAACAACAGAAGGAAATTGATGAAAACAACCAAAAAAGGAAAGACTAGTCTATTAGCCATTAACCTATAACTACTGGGCTTGGAGAAGTAAGTTGATGATTAAAAGTCAAAATAACAACCAAAAAGAGGGACCTTTGTAGATACTAGAGATTTCCCATACCAACTCTCACACAGAGAAGCAATGTAGCTCTCTCAAAAGGAAAATAATAGGTATAGAGTTGGGAGACTGCAACTGAAGGTGAGAGTTACAAGGACCATACCAACTTCTCTTCCTTATTCTGAAGCTGTCTACAAATAGCAGGTGAAAAAAAAAAAAACAAGAAGTGAAGGAGCTTAAGAAAATGGGACTATTAAATAAGCCCATTCTATTTCTAGAGCATCTAGGTGGTGCTACAGATAAAGCATTGGGTCTGAATTCAGGAAGATGCAAGTTCAAATACAGTTTTAGACATATATTAACTATGTAAACCTGAGCAAGTCAATTAATCCTATGTGCCTGAGTTTCCCATCTATATAAGGAAGGAAATGGTGAACTACTCTAGCATCTTTGACAAGAAAGTCCCAAATGGAGTCATGAAGAGTCAACCATAACTGAAACGACTGAACAACTATATGCTGTTTATACTGCATAGAAAGAAAGGAAGCCATGCATTATATGAGATCTATTATAGTAAATCACTGTAGATATAGAATTCTTATGCTCCTTAATGACTTCTCCTGTGTGATTCTGTGTGCACACATGCTGTGTATATTCATGTTGAAGGATTCTGTTTTCTTGGACAAAAATAAACACTAAAAGATGTTGAGAGAGTAATGAGTCTGTGACACAGAGTTAACACATTATGGACTCTACACCTTCTTACTCCTTTGATTTTCTCTATACCAAATATGTGTCAGAAGTTTTTTAAACATAGTGACTTAGCCTCTAGCAGAGTCTTTGTGCCAAATCCTCTCCAAAGAGCTTGTCTGCAATGTTGCCACACCAAGAAAACTTTTTTTCAAGTAAAGTGACAAAATTCTGGCACTAGCCAGGTATTCCATAGTCCCTAGGCCCAGAGATTGACAAGATAAATTCAATCATCTCCTTTTTCATTATCACTAAGCTCTTGGGTATGATTATTTTGGATTTGTGTTTCCTGTACCTGTAACTTCCCTAAGCCAAAAAGAATGGAGGGGAAAAGATATTAATTCAACAAAACATAAATAGAAATATCCAACTATCTAGAAAAGGGTCATACTATTATAATTAATCACAGCATCAAATAATTTGTGAGTGCAGAGAAAATTTAGTAGCCATCTATTTCAATCCATGCCCTAATTTGTAATTAGTAGCAAAAAATTAAACTAATGGCCATTCTGTTTCTGTTTCTAGAATTCCAATGTAGGGGAATCTACTGTCTTTCAGGGCAGTGAGTACTACTTTTGGAAAGCTACTTTAGGCAGTTTTTGACATTAAGACCAAAATTTGCATCTTTACAACTTTCATCATTGCTCCTTTTACTGCCCTCTGAGGCTAAAACACAAATCGAATCCATCAATCTATCTTCCACATTATCATGAGCTCTTCTTTTTTTTCTGTATCAGGCTTGGAATTTTATCAATGTAGAAAGTTCCTGGAGAACTTCCTCTAACAATATAGATTTAATAACTTCTCTACAACTTAGATCCTTTAGAACTTGTCTGAGACACTGAAAAAAAGTGTTTTTCCCCAGAGTCCCACAGGCAGTGTGTGGCAGAAGTGACATTAGAACTCTTGTCTCAAGGGTCAGCTTTCTTCCCACCATATCAATCTTACTTTCAGTCATTCAAATTTTTGAAGACAGCAAAATATCTGTCTTCTACACCCTCTGCAGTCTTCTGTTCTCTGTGCTAAACATCCAATTTCTTCAACTTATTGTAAAATTAATTGTTCAGGGTGTAATGACAATATTAAGTCTATAGGTTTTAGTCTCAGGGTCTAGAAGTGACTTCTCTTATGAAAATGAAACATATGATCTTTGTGAAAGCTATTTTTCTTTATTCTTTAAGTTGTTTTCCAGTTCCCTCCCAAGTTCATAATTATGGCAGTAGCTAGAAATCTGACTGGTAATTAAGGTAGAAACCAAGATTTTTGTTAGAATTCTTCCCAGATCATTCAGTCAACAAGCATTTTTAAGTATTCACTCTATGTTCCAAACACTGAGATGACTTTCAAGTGATATGAAATTCTGGTAGCCATTTATGAAGGGTTGAAGGACCCTAGAATCTTGAAATATTTCTCAATTTATTTTTGTGTTGTAACTCCCCAACAAGACATAAGCTTCTTAAGATCAGAGACTTTGAAATATTAGAGGATGAGCATACTGTAATACTATGTTCACCAATATTTATTAAAAGAATAAGCATATTTTTCTTCCTTCTGCAAGTAAGCAGCAAAGTTTTTACTGGTGATGATGCAACCCCAAAGCAATAGATTTTGCTTTTTTCAGATATGCATCAAAAAGGTAGAAGTGAAGGCTATTGGGGTAAAGAATATGAACTTGCCTCCTTAGCTGACCTGTTTATTCCTGCTAAGAGTTGTTTGAATGAAAAGCTAAAGAGACTCTTGTGAATGTCTATTGCTAAGTGAAATAGTTGCTGAGGAGAGAAAACTGTAATCTCTGCCCAGACACAGGGGTCAAAAAACTATCTTAGCTTGTAAGTATTTTTCTTGGCTTTTGTTGGTTGTGTGGTAGCAATGACAAAGAACCTATAGTTTGCCTTTATCAGATAGAAATTCTAGCTATTATATCCTAGCATACCAGAGCTGAGAGGGCCTAAATGTAGCATTAAAAAAATAAAATAAGAAGCCATGAAATGGAACATAACTGGGTAAATACTATCATGCCCAGCAGTTATCACAAGACCAACACAATATCAGCTAGTAGAAAATTTCACTCAGCAGGAAACAGGCCCAAGGAGAACACATCATAATATCACCAAAACACAGGTTCTTTAGTTTTTGAGGCATAAGTTATCACTTCATGTGTGTGTCTTGGCCACACACATGTTCTATACACAGGTGTTCCTAGGCATATTCACTGAGTTCATGAATAGAGAGAGAGAGAGAGAGAGAGAGAGAGAGAGAGAGAGAGAGTGTGTGTGTGTGTGTGTGTGTGTGTGTGTGTGTGTTAATGAGGGGAGATGATATGGTATTCTAGGCTTAGGGGAAGGTTATATAGTGGTTTTTCAATGTTATTTCAATAAATACCTATGCTTAAACTAATTGTGTCCTTCATCTAAATAGAAAAAAAAGGAAACATAAATTTTTATTCATGAGCAACTGGTTTTTAGTGAATGTTGATCCATGAAGAATCTTGAAAATAGAGTAACTAATTTAGGGGACCAATATGTGAGAGAGGTACCTTGGTAACTAAAGATATTCAGTCCTAAATATGCTGAAGGTCAAGTTACTTATGTGATCAATAACAAACCATTTCTCTAGGTACAAAAGGCTGTCCCCTCACTATAGGACAGATAAATCAGCCATTTATGTCATTTGGTAACCTGTTCATCTTTTCTTCATTATGTAATAGTTTCCCTTTCTTTTCTTCTGTAACTTCATCCCTGCAATAACTGAACATCTTTTAAGAACAGATTGATTAGTCTTTATACAAAAAGATGATAGTGCTTAAATAAAGTGTCTAGCCAGATTGTTAGGTTCTTTTATTAACAGGCTCAGGGCCAACTAAGAGTTTTGGAATCAATTTCTTTTGTCATTAAATTCTTATCTGTTTTCAGAAATTTTCAGTGTTTTCAACTGGAAAAATCAGAAGTAGAGAAAGTAGAAAATGCTATCCTCAGGTGCCCCTTAACTGACATTTTGCCAAAAGTATAAAATATAAAAGCTAGTCTTTAAATTTCAACTTTTAGTCTTAGAATGCACTCAGTTTCATCTAGTGGGCCAATCTCATTATTATTAATTATAATGAATGACAATAAACTAATAGGTGAAAAATCTCCATATGACAAATATAGACATTTCCTCCCCCCATGGCTTGTAAATCAACAAATAAACTAGGTTGGAAAAGAGCATTATCGTGACTAAAATTGTTGCTCAAGAATATTACAGTAACACAATAAAAAAAATAAGAACATCATATTTAATCATATGGAATTGCATGATCTCCAAATTATATAGTCTAAAAGCCTTTAAAAATATAGTAACCTAGTAGAACAATATGAAGTGTCTTCATTGTCATTCTGTCTTCCACTCTGAGTTGTCCCAAAGATCCTTCAAGTAAAACTACCAAAGGTGAGCATATATTCCAATACTTTTATTCAATTATAAAAATCAGCCAGTTTATTCTTCTGTCCAGTAGTCAAGAGAATAATAACTAGCAAAGCTGATTCTGGTTGGATACTTTTATATTTTGACAATAAAGGTCTGAGATTTGAAGTCAGAGGACCTGAGTTCAACTCTTAGCTCTGCCCTTTACTATCCATTCTCTTTTTGGGTTTCAATTTCCTTATTTGTAAAACAAGAAAGCTAAACTTAATCTGTTCAAGTGTTTTTCAACTCTAAACTTGTGAAATCCAAAAATTGGAAAAAACACAATAGTAATTTTGAAGGAATCTTTTCCAGACTATTTTTTCCCCTGAAAGGCAAAGGCTAATTCTTAAATTAGATTGTGAAATAGTCAAGTTTCTTACAGGATACCCTTAAATATCTTTTTTTTTAGTACTTGTTTTCCTTTTGCAGAACATTTCCCACTTGCCTATGGCTTTTAAATTAGAAAAAATTTAGAAGGCAGAAAAGCCTTCCCCCTCATAGATTTCAAGGCCCTTCTTAGATACATGATTCCAACTAAAGAACATAAAAGTACATAAAAACTGATAATTTAAAGTATTATTTACTAGAGGAGTTTATATTTCAATAGGCATTAGAAGCCAAAACTAAAGGGTGAATGATGTAATTTAAAGTTTAAGTCAGTAGCAGAGGAGGATTTTTTTTAAAAGATGAGACTTCTGATACAGTTAGATGGCACAATGGATAAAACACTAGTACAGTAGGCAAGAATACCTGTGTTCTAATTTGACTTCAGATATTTAATAGTTGTGTGATCCTGAGCAAGGAAAATGGAATATCATTCTTATATTCCTTGGTTTCCCTAATTGTAAAATGGAGATAATATAGTACCCACCCCCCAGGATTTTTCAGAGAATCAAATTAATAACATTTCTAAAATGCTTAGCACATTGTTTGCCCTTAATACAGGTTTCCTTCCTTCCTGGAGCACCTCTGAAATCATATTCCATAGGTAGCTGCCTGAATATCATAACAATAGCACTTTAAGGAACTAATTTTGTGTCCAAAGCTAGTATGGTACAGATAGATATGCAATTGATACACACACACACACACACACATACGCACACATACACACACACACATATACACACACACAAACATAGATGATATATATATATATATATATATTTCATACATATACATATATATCCATATATACATACACATATTTCTACGTGTGTGTGTGCTCCTTGGCTGTGTTTCATCTCTATTGAAAGGAAGCTTAAAAATGAGAGTAATTCAGATATGGAAAATAGCATGAACAAATGTATAAAATTAAAATGCAGCCAGATTAGTACACATTTTCTTAAATATCATGTTCCATTTTCCCCAAATTGGTACCAATTCTGTAACATAAATTTGAGTACAACATTCAAGTTGGCAACAGTAAGATCATGCTCATTTATTATTTCATTCATTTACCCACTTTGTATAGTCAATGAACATTTATTAAGTACTTAGTATGTGTCAGACATTGTACAGAGATACAAAGAAATGTAGCACACAGTCCTTCTTAAGAAATTTTCAATGTAGTAGGAGAGGCAACATGCAAACAGCTATGTATAAATAAGATATATAGATATAGAAATATGTAAGTATATATAACCTAAAACAGTATAAATTGCCTCTTGTTTGTGCTCCCAAAATATGTACTGACTCACTAATGATATATTCAATATATGTACTTAGTAAAGCTTAAAGAAAAATAATCAATAATGCAGAGAAAACCAGTGGTGGGTGGTTTATCTTTAGTATCCAGGACTACCATAGGTCAAGGTTGAGTGGAATGAAGGCTAATAATCAATCATCTGTATACCAACAAATCCCAGTTCTATAACTCCAGGTCAAGTCTCTCCTGAGCAAAAGACAAAGAGATAGAAAAATGGATATGTATTGGAGCTGCATATACATGAATATGGAAATCAATATACATATATTACAGATTTTTTAAAATGTATTTCTATAATTTAATAAAATTAGTTAGTTAATTATATATTATGCAATAATATATATTATGTATTAACATATGATATATTTTAATTGTATATTATAATAATATATTATATATAGTTAGTTAATCTAATGGGGTTAATCAAACTAATTATGTCAGCAGATATCATACTGTTATCACATACTACATGCAGAGATAGTGCTGGATAGGCTACTAAATTTGGAGTGAGAAAAATCTAGGTTTTGAATCTCTCTTTCTAGCTATCTGACCATGGATAAGTCCCTCAAACTCTCTGATCTTCAGTTTTCTCCCCTGTGAAACGGGAATAAACTTACCTGACATGTCTTTCTCTCATGGTTATTACATAATTCAAATGAGAGAATGTATGTAAAGTTTTCTCAAATTTTAAAGCACTATATAAAAATTAATCATTGTGCTCTTGATGCCACTACTGTTACAAAGTACTAGGTTCCTCCATTCACATATCATCTTCATGTAGCCAACACACTATTCTTTTCTTATTAAACTTCCACAATCAGTCCAAGAGACTTTTTTATTTGCTTTGTACAATTCTGTTAAGGAGCTTGATGCACAGTAATCCTCATGACCAAATAAGACAAAGACACCTGGCTGCCGAGATAAAAGTATAACTTATGGACAATAGTCAAACTTATTTAAAGGCACAAAGACATGGCTATGCAAAGTACTTCTAGAATACATGTTTCCCCCAAGCAGAATATTTGAAAACAATTTTAATATCTAACCTTAACAATTTTAAGAGCATCTTTCATTAGAGCAGTATCTAGTCCAATGACATTGGCTAGTCATTTGAACTCTAATGAGCAACATATTTATTGAATTCAAGTGGATTGAATAGGGTTTAGAAATTGAAATTCTGTAATCGTGACTAGATATCCATCAGCAATGATTAAAAGTAGGGCAAGCAATAAAATATATTCACTGAACATGGCTGTCTCTGATGTTACTAGAATTAATGTAATTCATGGTGTATCTGAATTCATACTTCTACTTGTAATCCAGGGAAAGACATGTGATTTTATATATTTTCAATCTATGGTACTTCATGTCATTATTCCCGTTTATAATTATACTCTTTGCATGGCTATGTGGTTATCAAAAAACCTGACTTTTAACACTTGAATCCATTATCTCCCCAGCCATAGAAAGCTTCTGTTTTAACTGATTGTAGGCTGTTCCAGGACTTAAATGAAGAGTATCATGAAAATTAAAGAAAAACAAAAAGTCCAGTTTTTAATAAGCTGAAGTCTTCACTCTTCTCACCCCCAATGGAAGATGAATCACCAGCCAGTCTGAAAATCATCACTTGAACCAGTGAAATATCTTTGTATTTCATATTTACCAATAGAAATGTAGATCTTATGTTTCTATCAAAGCCTCTGTCATACTTGTATGAATCTTCCCCAACATATGTATGATCACATTATTCATTCTTGTATGAAATTTCTTCTCTGAAATGGGCCTCCAGACTATATGAGAAGGAACATTTTCTGATGCACTGAGCAATTTTCAGACTTCAATAAATTACAACATATTAATTAGACAGTGTATTATATAGTTTAATATATTTTTAAGTGGGAGAGTCTGTAATTGAGAGAAATGTTTCCTCCAAGTCATTAATATAGTCCCAAACTCTCCCTTCGATGTATTTCTGTATTACTGTGTGGGCTTATACATTTTTCTTTGAACTATATCTGTGATTTTTTTTTTAGTATTAGAGAGCTCCTGTTGAGGAACTTCATTTACCAATACATATGGGGACTTTCTCTGCAACTTACATTCTTAAAGAATTGCTTAGGAAGCTAATGACTTGTGGAGGACCACAATCAATTATGTATCAGAGGCTCAACTTGACTAGGTCTTCCTGTTTTGGAAGCCAGCTATCTATCCATTATGCCATTCTGACTTTCAGATGCTTATGTGTACACAATATATCATTACCCATGTGCAGAAACCAGACCATTTGTGGTAAGCACATCTTTCTCAGCCCAAATTTGGAGAGCTTTTATTCAAAATAATTAAGACTGTTGGCAGAAATTTCAAATAAGCAGGATAAACAAAATCCTTCCCAAATAGGAATTAGTTCTGCTTTTTTCCTCTGTCTTTCTCAGTTCTAAGCCAAGTTTTCAAAGTCTTGATTATTTCATGTCTTTGTTTTGCTATTGTGAATGCTACAAATACAAATCATTTCAAATTTAAATTGCTAATGGATCTCTTCCTTAATATACTTGTATTTTACAAACCAAAAATTCCATTTACATAGCTTTTAAGCACATAGAACATTGCACTTTATAGAACAGGTGCTTATTTGATAAAGCCTCTTTTTTTAATCTTCCTTTTTCATTTCTCGTTTAAGTAACTGGAAAATTAAACTGTGTTTACCCTAAAGTATGATGACAGGTGAAGCTGGCAATTGGAAGGGCTTTTTAAAAACAGAGTAAAAGGAAAGTTGTTACAGAGGTGAAACAAAAAGAGAAGAGTGGCAATCTGTAAGAAGAGAAGAGTAATAGGTTTTTGTCCATAATGCACATGGTATAGAATGGTACTGGGAGATTAAATCTGCCATTGACTTTTCTGAGAAATTTTAAAAATCCTGGCTGGCAGGACCACAAAGATAAGTGTCAATAAAGATCCTTCAGAAATTGAAGAGATAATAAAAAATTAACTCTTTTGTTTCCCCAACTTTGATCCACAGGGAATAGCAGGACAAACTAGGAGTTTTTAAAAGGAGGACCTGCAGAGGCCTGGGGTTTACATACAACTTAGAAATTAATGTTGCTCATTCTAGAGTAGCCTACATTCCATTGCATCAAATTGTGGCCTCAATGTAAAGTGTTTTGGAAATCAATGGATCCTAATCCCAGGATCATAGATTAGAGATGAATGGACCTCATAGGTCAATCCAACTTTGTCATTTTAAAGATGAGTAAACTGAGGCCCAGACAAATTATGAGATTTTCTCAAGGTCATACAGATATCATGCAAAGGTAGAATTTGAAATCAGGCTCTTTGACTCCAAATCCAGAATTTTAATTCATTATACCATTGAATACCTAGCATAGATCAACTAAATATCTATAAAATTACCTGAACTCCATTTTCATGAAGCCAGCTGATCATACTAATATGTGTATTTGTGTATACATGTATATAATATGATATATGTAAATATATACATGTGTGTATATAATATGTGTATAAAATCATTATCAAAACAATAAACACTTTACAAACTTAGAAAATTAGCTTCTCTTTGAGTGGGCAATACAATTTTAAAATCTCACATTTTATATTACTTTAAGTTTAACAAAACAATTTTCCTACAACCTTAAAAGATAGGTAGTGCTAAATGAGACTTCAAAAAGTTAGAAAGTTTCCTAAATCCTATACTTTCCAAAATATATACTACCCCCTCACAAATATGCAACCCCTGATTTCTTGTTAAGATTACAAGCCACAAAAGTGGGGGGAGAGGCCTTCAGGGAGTTGTATCTTGGCCTTTCATATTATATTCCTGTGCACAAGATTACAATTATAAGTTGAAATTTTGGGGTTCTGAACCTGTTTTCTATTTTCCTTCTCTGGGGAAAGACTATCTAGTACTAAACTAATCAGCATATCTGTCTACAGTTCTTTATGACCATAACTCAGTTTCCTTGCCTGTAACTCAGCATTTCTGTCTACAACTCAATATGCTAGTCTACAAATAGGTGAGTTTACATGTATGGATTGATTCATATATGTACATTTCTTTAAAAAAAATGCTTGTTGGATTTGGTTTCCTATGAGGGGAAAAAAGGAAATCTAGGTAGAAGATTATATTCCTTATACTCTACACTGAATACCAATGATAATATAAACAAATATAAACTTGTTTGTACTCAGTCGGTATGTACTGACTGGGCTAATAATATAATCAACAGATTCACTTAACAAAGCTCCAAGTAAACCTGTCAAAAAAATGAAGTGAAAACCAGTGGTGGATAGTTAACCTTTAGTATCTAGGACTTCCATAAGTCAAGAATGAGTGGAATAAATGCTAATAATCACTTTTAAATTCAACTGTCATCTCTATACCAATGCGTCCCAGATCTATATATTTAAGCCTCTCCTAAGCACCAATCCTTCCTCATTTTAAACAGAAGATTCAATAAGAACCTCAAAGTTAACATATCCTAAACAGAATACATTATTTTCCTCCTCCCCCCAAAAAAATTCATCTAACTTCAAAAAAGTCCCTATTTCTGTAAAGGGTGCTACCATTCTTCAAACTCTGAGCTGTATAACCCTCAGAGTTATCTTTAACTCCTCCTAAAACTCCATATCCAATCAATTGCCAAATTTTATAACTTCTACCAACTATCACTTGACTCACATCTGTCCCCTTTTCTAAATTCACACAGTCAGTACCTTGGCTTTAAGACCTCATTCTCTCTCTTTCTCTCTCTCTCTCTCTCTCTCTCTCTCTCTCTCTCTCTCTCTCTCTCTCTCTCTCTTTCCCCTGAAGCAATAGGGGTTAAGTGGCTTGCCCAGAGTCACACAGCCAGGCAGTATTAAATAGAGGTCAAATTTGAACTCAGATCCTCCTGACTTCAGGGCTAGTGCTCTATCCACTACATCAATTAGTTGCCCCCTCATTATCTCTCAAATGGACTATTGTTATAGTCGCTTAAATCCAAACACTGGCATTATTTGTAGTTGTTTGCCAGTGTTCCTATTTTGGCCATGCTTTATATGAAATGCATATGGTATGTGTGCTGGGAAAGAATTGATCAGAAGACTGAACTATATATTAGAATTATAAACTATACACAAAAAGAAGGAGGAAGGAATGATGAAAGACTTGAAACAGCAACAGTGCCTTCTCTTTCATTGTATTCTTGCTCACGAGGATGTGACTGATCCTGACCTTCAAGACTATTCCTAAAGGGTAAATTTCATAGCAACATATTTAATTTATATTCAGGATGAAAAGATGTAAGCATCCTGTCCAGTATTTTTGCCCCCTATTCCAAAAGTTTGCACAATGACCCCATCCATCTTTCCTGACTATGCAGAAAACTATTGCTTAGAATAGCATATATAACCTTCTTTTTTTATGCAAGGCCTGGAAGAAACAGCTATCAAAAAAAAAAAACACAAACATAAAAAAAAATTTTTGTCTTAATTTTCATTTCTGGTGAGAATGAAATGGAGATACACCAGCCTTGTATTTTAAAACTCCTTCCTGACCCTGGAGGAAGTCATAGTATTCATGGAAGTAGAATTAGCTTTAAGATTTCTTCCTTAAAGTATATTGCATCTTTCAAATTCAGAATGACAGATTAAAGAGGAACACTGTACCAGTTCTTCTGAAAGCTACTTGCAATATTACCAGAAGAAATGCCTCAAAGCCTGTATCATCACAAAATGTATTTTAAAATATGTCCATGTTATTCCAAGATGATGGCCATATCTGTACTTAAACTGTGCACAGTAGACAGTCTATTATACCCTGGTGATAAATCTATTTGGCAGCTGAACTGCAGTATTATGATTTCTCTGAACTTCTACTCTGCTTCTATTCATCTGTGACACTAGTCTCACATAGCACCCTTTGGTTTTATAGTTCAAGTGCTGCTTTCCTTAAGCCCACAGAAAATAACATGCCACTGGGTAAATTATCCAGCAAGGGAGTTTAATTAACTGAGTTAAATGTCTGATTGCCAACTAAGTGATGTTTTGTGTAAGACACCAGCCCAGGCCTTGAATGTTACTCTCGAGCCCATGTAGGAGATAACCTTTCCTCAGAGGCTCTTACTTTGCAAAAGTAAGCCTTTGCAAAAGGCTCTTACTTTGCTTCTCCACTTAGGAACAATCTTAAAACTGCTTTGATTTACACTTTTACTGACCAAATCTGAATATAATCCGGTAAACAGAATTAACTGTTGCTCAAAATATTAAAATAAGACATTGGCTGTCTGCATCTACCACAAGGACCAAATTCTATAGTGAATTTCATTCTCACAGGTCCACTAGTCAACTCAAGAATTATTTATTAAACATCTATGATGTACCAGGTAATATGCTAAACACAAGCATACAAAGAAACTTTAAAATAGTCAAAATCTAATGACAGAAACAATCTGCAAATACTTATGTGGAAACTAGATGTATATATAGGGTTATTTGGAGATAATCTCAAAAAGAAATCACTGAGGTGGATGAAGGAAGACACATATGAATGAAGAATGTATTGAGCACTTACTTTGTGCAAAGCTCTATGCTAGGGACTGTGCTTTTTGTTATTTTGGAAGAAAACCAATGACATCACAGGATGATGTCTTGACTTGCATATAAATTGGTTTTAAGTAAGGCAGAGTTGTACAAAGCCATTCTATTCCTCATTCTATTCCAGAGCTATTGAAGTCCAGGAGCAAGAAATGTCAAGATGACTGGTGATAGCCCAGAATGCAGTAAATGACCCTGGTGTCTTTGATTTCTGGCCAAGTTCTAAGTGCTCCACTGTGCCTGCTTCAACCTCCTTCATAATTATTAAAACAAATGGTTCTCATCAGCCCATTCTAATGGGGGAAGTCTTGGTGGAGCCATCTGTTGTACAAAAACTTGGTGTAGTCATTTCCTTAATTCGTGGACGGGTTTGAAGTCTGTTAGCTACCCTCAACTTCTTTTAGTCCCTCTGCCCAAATAGTTTTATCTGATTATAGACTCTGCATGCTACTGCTTCTTGAAGCCACAGGCAAAAACTGAATGATAGGTAGACATCAAAGGTGGATAAGCAGTCTTTACACCAGAGGTGCTAGTTCTCCCTGAACAGTCCAAATACCCCAAGATCATATATAGTATCATATCAAACAGCTTCCTTCCCAAGAAAAGACTCAGACAGGGCAAGCTATGCAGGCTTCTTTCTGCCTTAAAGGATCTCAGTGCTGTCTCCTTTCTGGTGATGTGTTTCACAGATTTTATACTATCCTTTATCCTCTTTTGAAGATTTCTTATATTCTAGGATCTGCACAAAGATGAAAAGCACCAGATTCACATGTATAAAAATATATTTTGTACATTGGCTTATAAATATGTGTCATATTCCTATCTTATGGCTTCAATATATTTAGAGTGTATCTTTAATGGGAAAATAAAATATTGAACCAATCAGGCCTAAGAACTCTCCTTTATTTTGACTTGCCATGTCTGACATGTATTCCCTCTTCATTTGTGCTTCAAAGTATTCCTACCCTCCTTTATCACTCATTCCCAACACTACCATCTTTAGAAATATAATCCTGATCTCTTTAACCATTAGTATCTTCCTTCCCTACTTGCCTTTAATTGACTATCTAATATTTATATACGATTTTTTGAACATATATTTATGATTAACACATACATGTTATCTCTCCTATAGAATGTAAGCTACTTGAAAACAAGCACAATTTCATTTTTTGTCTTTGGATCTCCACTTCTTAGGAAAAAATCTGGAAAAGTTTTCATCTTAATATATCATTTATGTCAGCATAGTTAATGTATACTATTTTATTTTAAATAATAGCTTTTTATTTTCAAAATATATGCAAAGATAGTTCTCAACATTCATCCTTGCAAAACCTTGTGTTCCAAATTCTTTTCCCTCCCTTCCTCCCACCGCCTCTCCTAGACAGCAAGCAATTCAATATATATTAAACATGTGCAATTCTTCTATATAATGCATACTTTTAAGATGTCATTTCAATTTATTGATGTTTAATCTGTGATTAGAGGAGTCATACAAATGAAATGGCAATCTTTTGTTTCCATCTGTAAGAGTACTTATAATTAATATTCAATAGATGAAATTGATTATACTTTCTGAATTTAGGTCTTAAGTTTTTAAGGTTTTTTTTATTTTATTTAAACTGTTTTCTCTAGTTGTACTAGTTTCATCTATATCAGTAAATATCCATTTTAATCTGACTATGCATTTATCTATTATGAGGATTATTTTACTTGAAATATAGAAAATAAATTAGACAAATTTAATTGATAAGGTTTTCAAATATTATTAACAACAATTCTTGAGTCATTTCAATTTGCTTAAAGTTGCAGAATGGGCAGGGGAGGGAGGAACTAACTAGTTCAACTAGTTTATTATAGTATATTAAATGAAATGAATGACATTAGAAAATATACTAGATATTATGGCACTTTAACTTTTACTGGAAAAATAACTTCTTCAAAGGTAAAGAGAGTAAGCAGTGTGGTAGCCTAAGTTATCTGGGTCATGAGCCCAAGGAGAATTGACAATAACAGTAACATATCATTAACAATAAAAAAAGAACAATAATTAGCATTTATATAGTATTTACTATATGCCAGGCACTGTGCTAATATTATATATTATCTCAATTCACCCTCACAACAACTCTGGGAAGTAGGAGCAGTTATCACCCCCACTTTACAAATGAGGAAACTGAGGAAGATAGAAATTAAGTTACCCAGTTTACATAGCCATTAAATATCTGAGGCTGGAATTGAACTCATAGCTTCCTGAATCCAGTCCCAGAACTCTCCATTGTTCTACACAGCTGCTCCTTCAAATATTTGACATAGTTAACTCAAACATTACCTCTCTTGCATAGAACATTAAATATTTGCTTTGCATCATTCACTGTTAAGCAGAGCAAATCCACTGTTAGTCTTCCTTTGATTTGAACTTTGTTTTCATTTTTAAATTGAGCATTTATATCTTATTGAAGATAGACTCAAAACTAGAGGTCAAGAAGCACAAAGATTGAACATTGAAACAAGGCCATCAGATTTGTTAAGATATTACTTATCAGACACAGATAAGTGAACAATTTATGAGTAAACAAGAGATAGACAAAAAAATTAAGTGCAAAATGCATAGCTTCAATTATGTTAAATTAAATAGGATTTGGACAAATAAAAGAAACACAGCCAAGATTAGAAGAAAAGCAGAAAATTGGGGGGAAGTTGTTATAGATTATTTATCATATAAAGATCTTATCTAAAATATATTAAAGAACTTTGTTGAATATATAAGATTACAAGCCATTTCCCCAATGGTCAAATGTGAAGGTTTTCTGGAGGCAGCTTTAGTTTCAGTTATAATCAATAATTACTCCAAAATTGCAGCCAGCTGATAAAAATGCAAACGTTTATTTCTCCTTACAAATTAGCCCGGTTAAGTGAGGCCTATCTCTCTGCCTTGTTTCTATCAGTTCTACTTAGTACCTTGTTTCAAGTTCTGACCCAAAATATCTCTTTCTAAGATCAAATCAACTCCAATGGCTTAACACTTTGTAAAGACTCCAACAGTCAAAGGACATGAACAGGCAGTTTTCTGATGTGGAAATCAAAACAGTAATAGTAATATATTTTTTAATGCTCTAAATCATTATTGGTTAGAGAAATTCCGATTAAAACAGACTAGAGTATCAAAAATGATAGAAGGAGGAAAAGACAAATGTTGGAGAGAATGTGAAAAAAGTTTTTTTTTCTTTTTCTAAGTCTTTTTATTTCTATTTTTTCTTATATTGCATGTAAGTTTTAAATAACTAAATACTTTTTAAAAAAAGAGAGAATCCTCCTAACTTTTGACAGAGTAATTTTAGTTGGATGATTGATGTGATATAGTTTCTAGGAGAAATATACCAGTGATGAGGTTCCCTAACCTTAGAGTGCTTTTGTTCTAACAATCTGTCAATGATTCTAAAGTCTTTTGGCCTTAGTATAGGCCAACAAACTTTGCTAACTGTCAGATAGCTAATCTGCTGGTCAGTAGTAACCAAATTCCTGAGACAATTGTGAGTAGACCACTCCTCACCTCTACCTGTGGGCCATAAAATTAGCATAGCAGTGACATGAAGCACCTGATCTCTCTATCTTTCTCCTATAAATTTGTCTTCTTGCTCCTGATTCTTTACTAAATTTTTTTGGAACTTAGCCCACTTCACTTGGCATTACAATTACAATAAACTTTGTCCCTTGATTTGAAGTTGGGTTCAAGCCTGGTATTTCTTTTGAAATACCTTGTGACACTGGTCTATGATCCCAACTTTTTGGAGTCTCCTTCTGAACCTCAACATGATGAGCTTGGAAGCTAAATGTAAAAAAATTTAAGAGAGTGAATATAAAGGAAATGGAAGCACCTATTGTAGATGACTCCACAGAAGGGAGGAAAGATATAGAAGAACAGTGAAGGTAGATAGATCTGGTAACAGCTTCTTGAAAATGAGAAAAATATAGGTAAGTTTCTAAATGCTCCAAATAATTGAGTGCTTGCAATAGTGATAGGCAGCATTGGGTCAAGGAAAGAATTACTAGGATATTATTAGGGATAGTATTAGGATAGGAATGGGAATCAAAATGCATGGTTTCTAATTTTAGCAATTCAGCCAGGCAGGTGCAAGGCTGGGGCCATAGGGGCTAGTGACCTTCACCAATCCCTCTTCTTTTAACTATTTTCAAGGTTTATCCTAGTATATTGTTCTGGAGTTCTTTGTCTCCTCACCAGGAGGAACTAGGCCTTCCTACTCCAATTCCATGCTTACTTTAGATTAGTGAAGAAAAATTCTATTTTTGAAATTAATCAAAAGGTTCTTCCTTTCATGGGAAGTACAAAGAGTATAAACTTGGTTTATACTGAAAAAAAATTCAGGCATAGAGCAGACAATTTTAATCCCATAAAGAAGAAAACAAATACTAAGTAATCAATAATCAAAGGATAATTACAAGCGAGACATTTTTATGTAAGCCTTCTTAGTAATGTGATTTATGATGTGGATTTTATCATCAAATGAAGGCAGGCACCAAAAGTTGGGATTCGATCACATGAAGAATTCATAATGGTCATTCTTTTTGGCAAAAGGTAGATTCATTTAGGGGAATAGATTACAGACAAAGTAAAGGGATACAATAGATACCAGGAACAGTAAATATGAAGATAGAGCATATAAAAGACAAGTTCCTCAATGGAACTCACAATTATCCAGTAGAAAGGGAACAGTCCATGAGGTTGGGACATGTCTTTAGCTGACAGGCTAAATCTTGAAAGGGACTTAGCATTTTAAAAGAGTTAGTTAGCTATAAGAAGCAGAAGTAGGGTTGAAAGCATAATAAAGTTAGGAGAGATGCCACATGGCATAGAGAAAAGGGAGAAAGAGAAAGACACCATGATGCAGAAGCCATGGGATAGCCATGAAAGTAGATTTTATAAAGAAAACTTAAACTCAGGGAAATGACTGGAGTTCCTGACAGGGCATAGCAAGGGGAAACTGCTGGAGACCTCTATAGAAGGTGGGTCTCAGGAATTTGATATAGCTTGGATTTCAGACTGGACCATCTCCCCAAAGGGTGGAACTTTGGAGCTAAACTGATCTCTGTCTGAGCCTTCTGCCTATTTGCCCCAAGGATCAATTCCTCTACTAACCACACCTAACATTGGAGACCTCATCATTAGGACCTTTGAAATGGGGTTACTTAAGATAAAGATCTATTTTACATTTGATCTCCACTAAGAAAAACCTGATGAACCCAGTGAATTCTTTGTGCTGGCTTTTTTCTCTGTGGGGCAGTTGTTTTCTTCTTGTTTGGTAAATTGATACCCCTCCTTGGTCACTCCCACTGCCAATTTCCTCAGCAGCTATTCTGGTAGCCAGGACCCTATTGCTCAGATACTTGAGAAAGTTGTTGCCAGTTGCATTTCAAGATCTTACAAGGCCGTGTAACAAAGGAAGGGAGACACAAATAGGAGATAGCTGTACTATTCCAGATACATACTTTCGTTGGAGGCCATGGGCCAGCCAGGTGGACTAAAACATCTTTCCATCCGCTCTCTGGGGCTGGGAGAGTCATTGTTATTATATCTTAATGCCATAAGGAAAAAGAAATGTGAAGAAAGAAGAGAGAAGTTGCCCTTTTCATATTTTTCTAGCTTAATAAGCAATTAAAAGTGTCCTCAAAACACAAGAAGCAATAAGAAGATATCATCATTTGCTCTGAAATAGAAGCAAAGAGTCTTTCCTTCACAAATCTGCAGTATAGTACTCCATTGTCCTAGCTTTACTATCAACACACTATATCACACAGGAAAGTCACTTTGTGCATAATAATAAAATAATAATACCTACCATTTGTATAGCACCTACTATGTGCCAAATAGTTTACAAATATTAATTCATTTGATCCTCACAACAATACTAGGAGGCAAGTGTTATTATTATCTCCATTTTATAGAAGAAGAAACTGAAATCAGCCATATAAGTGACTTGCCTAGAATCACATAGGTAGTTAGTGTCTAAGGACAGATTTGAATGCAAGTCTCCCTGACTCCAGGCCTGGTGCTCTATCTGCTGTATAATTTATCTAGTTCTTAACTCACTCAAAGGGAATTAACTAGATTATCTCTAAAATCCCTTTCTCTCTCTAAGTTAGTTATGTGATAATGTGACATGATTAATAAATAGAAGGTTAGCCCTACTATCCTGTGGTCAAAAGGCAACTGAAAAGTCTCATAACAATTCCTACTACGTGTTACAAAACACCATATACAAGCTACATAGTTCTTTTACCATTCAAAAGAATACAGGCATTAGAAACATGACATTTAAATGAGCATCCCTTTTGAATGCCCCAGGTTCATCTTTTTTTCCCCCTTCTCTTTCCTTTACTAAATCCACAAAATACTAACACCTCATGCTCCAGCTACAAGAATGTGTCTTATAACAGTAAGTGCTACTACTTATAACTGTCTAATTTCCCAAACAATCTGCTCTGTGTACACATGAACACACATATAACTGGAATCCAAAGTCCGGGAAGCATAAAAATAAAAGATCTGGCTCCAGCATTATAAATACAGAGCATGATGTTTATATCTATATTAGTAAAAAATACACACCTTTTGGCCTGTCAAACTGCAATGAGAATTTTCAGAGATATCTTCATTGCAGGTAAGAACTTTAATGACAATGAGCCTATTCGCACAAGGGAAAACATGACACCTCTAGAAATAGCACTGCTATTTAACAAAATTAGTCACTAAAATATTTCAGAATATTTAGGGCTAGAAAGAGGAGCAGCTAAGTGGCTTATAGAGTGTCAGGCCTGGAGTCAGGAAATATCATCTCTTTAAGTTCAAATCTGGCCTCAGATACTATCTATGTGACCCTGAGCAAGTCACTTAACTGGCTTACCTCAATTTCCTTATTTATAAAATGAGCTGGAGAAGAAAGTGGCAAACCAGTCTAATATCTTTGCTCCCCAAAAACCCAAAAGGGAACATAAAGGCTCAGACACATCTGAAATAACTGAACAACCACAAAAGAGCTAGAAAGGATCTTTGAAATCATCTAGTAAAGCCTATTTGATAAATGAAGAAATTGAGATATAGAGAAGCATAATCACATTAGCCAAGATCAAAAAATATTAAGAAACAGAATTAAGATTCTAACCCTAGTCCTTGGACTACATATCCAGTGGAACCACAATATCATTCTCATTATCCATTCATTATAGAGTTGTGAAGAATGTAATCTTCTGTGTAAATATGAATTAATACCATTGTCCTTTACTATTATTTTAAAATCATTGAGTTTAAGGAAGAAGAATAGGAAGAGTTACTGAGGATTGACGGTTGCATATAGTTGATACCTAATTCTGGGGCAGTTTGAAAGCAGTAAATATAGGACTGAACTTGGAAGCAAGAAGGCCTGAGTTTCAATTATACCTCCTAAACTTAGCTCCCTATCTGACTCTGGACAACTCATGTAATCTCTCTCAACCTCAGTTTTTTCCTCTGATAATGGAAATAACAATAGTGTTTAACTCAGAAAGTTATGAGGATCAAATAAATAATGTATGAAGAATGCTTTGCAAACTTTAAAGTGTCACATAAACTCTATTATTTTTTTTGTGACCCAGAGAGAGTGAAGAGAGAAGAATGTAAACCTGGAAATGCTGCAAAGCAGATAGTTCCTTTGAAAGAAGGTAGGCATTGGCTAGCTATCTGTTTCCTCTCCTCTCTTCCATCCACTTCCCTTACCTGGTGGGGAAAGAATAAAGTGACTAGCCATGCCTCAGGCAGGTGATTTAGAATAAAATAAAACAAAATAGAATTGAGTTGAGTCTGGAAGAGACCACAAGAACATCTAGTCCAGCTTTCTTATTTTGCAGATGAGAAAAATAAAGCTCAAAGAAATTACATTTTTGTCAAACTTGTACTGACATTGCCTTAGGGAACATGATTTAGAACATGCTGGTGCTGTTTCTACAAAGAGCTATAACTATTCAGAATTTCACATTTTTTTTCTTCCAATGTGGTCCCAATGTAATTTCCTAGCATTAATTCATCTAGTCCCTAACATTCACTTTATAGTCAAGCCAACCTGGAGTCTGAGTTGTTCCCAAACTAGTTTGTCTAGAAGTATAAGTGAAATGTCACTGGTTTTCAGAGAATAGTAATAAAATCATTCCCCAACCTTTACCCTGTTTTATCCCTTTCATTCACACACCTATCTCCATTGCTTAGAGTACATCATACTCCATAAGTATCAGTAATGCATAAAAAAATTCAGGGGACTATTAATAGCACTAGTCTCAATGAGAAACTCAGGAATGAACCACTATTCTAGAATACAATTTCAGTATATGATTTTTACAATGATTTTTTACAAATTGTTCTCCAGAATGGCTGGATGTGTTCACAATTCCACCAACAATGTATTAATGTCCCTGTTTTCCTACATTCCCTCCAACATTCCACATTATCTTTCCCTGTCATTCTAGCTATTCTGACAGGTATGTAGTTGTATCTCAGAGTTGTCTTAATTTGCATTTCTCTGATTAATAATGACTTGGAGCATCTTTTCATATGGCTAGAAATAGTTTCAGTTTCTTTGTCTGAGAATTGTCTGTTCATATCCTTTGACCATTTATCAATTGACATTAATCAATGACTTGTTTTCTTATAAATTAAAGTCAATTCTCTATATATTTTGGAAATGAGGCCTTTATCAGAACCTTTGTTCAGTCAAATTCTTAGTACAGTTTTTAAGTCCAAGAAATGAGAAAATTAACAGCTCCTTTGTCCTACATATAGGGGGAAAAAAGCAGAGTGTGGGTGTGTGAATAAAACATAGCTTTTATTTACATAACTTGGGCCTTGCCCTTCTCTCATTTCATATTTTGGAAGCTTAAGAAAGACTTATCAACTGAACTCTGGAATGCATAGATACCAAGAAAAACTGGTTTCCTTAGCAATGGTTACTAAGAAGAGCATTAGGGATTTTTCCTATTAAATTATATGATGGGCAGAATTTTTTTTAAGAAGCCTGATTATTTGTGAAAATAACATGATAAAATTATCTAATTCAAATTGGCTGTAGAGCAGATGTGAGAGACAGTGTCTACTATATTCTTGAATTTGCTGCTGCAGCAACCTGAATAAATGACATGATTTCTCAAATAGATTGAAATATGGTTAGGTTAAAAAACAAAGTCAGAATTCTTGCTTTGTTTGCTTATGGCCCTGATATATGAATATAATAGCATTACATTTTTATTTCTGTATGCTTTCTAAATGAAAAGATCTTTTCCATTTGACTTAATAAAGACAAATAGAGAACTCAAACTAAAAAACTCAGAAAACTTAAGAGTCTGTAATCAGTAGCAATTTCTACTTGTTGACAATATTCCATTCTTCATGTTGTAGAATTTAACACTGATTGAATGACCACAGGAATAAAAATTTATGGCATGTAGTATCTGACACATGCTTAGTGTATTTTTTTTTGAGAATTGTTTTTGTAGGTATACATGTATATGTATACATATTAAATGATTTCTCTCTCTCTCTCTCTCTTGTGTTTGTTTTTTGCTGAGGCAATTGAGGTTAAATGACTTGTCCAGGGTCACACAGCTAGTAAGTGTTAAGTGTCTGAGACCAAATTTGAACTCAGTTTCTCCTAATGTCAGGGCCCATGCTCTATCCACTGCTCCACCTAGCTGCCTGTTGGTGTGTTTTTTAATCAAGATTTCATTATCATTATATGGGATCATGAAGGGTAGCATGGGATAATGGTAGATAATTGGCCTCAGAACCAGGAAAACCTGGGTTAAAGTTCTACTTTTCACACATACTTGTTTAGTTTAGACTCCACTTGCATAACCAATGTAACATATCTAGATGAGTCAATTATCTGCACTAATTCAGACTAACAAATATTTCATGTTGTGCAGCTTAAGAATGATCCCTCATTTTTAGGGTAGTATAGAAAGAAGGGTAATAGAGAAGAAAGAGGGTTAGGAAGAGATCATCAACAATAGAGAATTTCTCCTGAAAAAATATACCTGTTGGCCCAGGATCTTTGACTGCCAATGTTTTGACCTACTTTAGAGAGATCATTCTAACTTGGTAGCTTTTAATGGCTGAGTTTACTGACAGTGAATGAATTCTATTTAGTTAATGTAGAGATAACTAGGAAGTTTAGTTTGAGGGAAAAAATCTTTAAAATATGCAAATTTCCTTTAAAGTTTGCAAAATTTTCTTTAAATATGTAAAATTCTAAATAGCCATTGAAGAAAAAAATACAATTGCAAAACACATTCTAGAGTATGGGTCTGTTCACTTTGTCCTATAGGACCAAGATAACCTTTTATTTCTAAATAATGCAATAAAAATTCAATGTCACTGAAAGAAGTTTGATTTTTCTAAGCTAGCTTTAGGGTAGGGAGTCTAAAGACAAAGTTTTATTTTGTTTTTTAATGAAATTGAAATGTTTCACTACTTCAAAATTCTCCATTTGCATTGATGTGGATATTTTCTTCATTTATGTAGCTCACAACCCTTCATAGCTTCTGAGGGTCCCCGTAATTCTAGAGTTGTGATTTTTTCATTTCTGTGACTCCTTTCGTTTGAGAAGATAATCATTATGTTTTTCTATTGCTGAAAAAAAAAATGATTGCTGATGGCCAAACTTTTGTTTTTTAGTCACCCCAAGTTTAACTAGAAGTGCTTAGACAAAAACCACATAATCCCATCTTAAACACATGTTCCTAATCTTTTCAGTTTGGTATGATCTGCAAAGTTTATACTCCCTTGACATAGTTGCATCAGATTTATCTAGCTAACATCACAATAAATGCTATATTCTATGGAAACGTCCCCTGGAGTATCTTTTGTTACACACAAGTCCCCAAGAAATATTTCTCAGGTTCAAAATACTTTGAATGAATACCTGTTCACAACCATAATACATGAACACAAATAAATGTGAGTAATTTTACCAATGAATCAGAAAATATTAGTTCAAACAAAAGATATTTAATCAAATAGCATTGTAAGCAAATGACAGTAATGAGATTACCTTCATGGACATATCAAATGTTTTCCTATAAGTTACAAAGTTACAGTGAGATATATATATATATATGTATATATATATATATATTATATATATACAATGATAATGATAAGGAAACACTTATGGGGGCAAACATATAGAGAAAATATGTTGGGGAAGGATGATAGACCAATCATTTTCAATTCTTCAGACTATCTTTCCCATTTGTTTCTTTTCAACTTCTGATATATTGATTGAATCACAATACATTGCTCCAGACATCTATATAACTTGATGCCAAAATTCTGCACAACTTCTATTTAATCACTCATACATACCCAGTGCACTAAGTACCAATTTGAGTTTAAAAAAAAAAAAAGGTGAGTTTTGTCAAAGAAATACTGCTATGCCACAGTTCTCTTTAATTGTCCTGATTCAGTTTCCCTAATTGGTTCCACCTCAGTTTCCCTAAATTGTTCTGCCTCAGTTTCCCTAATTGTTCTGCCTCAGTTTCCTTAATTGTTTTGCCTCAATCCCCTTAGTTGCAAACCCCCCACTCTGGTTCATGAAAAATGATATAACTCAGGGCTATTTGCTCTAAGGTTATAAATTGTCAATGTGTAAACTCAGAAAGGGGAACTCCAGACACTCTGTCTGTAGTCACTTTCTTAACTCCCAGTTTGTTAGAATTTATGGTCCTATCCCCCAACCTGTCAGAGCTGAGTTGATGGTTCCTGCCTGGAGATTCCCATTTCCCTACCTTTGTTTAACTACTATGTATAAATACGTCATTAAGAACTCACATTGGTGGCTGGATGCTGGCTAGATGCTGGATTCTTGGGGACGATAGTCTCATTCAGCCCTGGGACCAAACCATGGATCCATTTGGTACCAGTAAATCTTTCCCTTTCAAATAAAATATTAAAAACTCTCTAATCTCTATCTTGTCTCAGTTTCTCCGGCATTACAATGCAACAAAAATCTCTCTGGAACTGAATTCTTTGGCTTGTATTCAGATATATTTGACCCAGAACAAAAGCCAAACAAAAGAGTACTTTCCTTTCCTGGACCTTGTTCCTGTCTTTCATTATGTAATGTGAGTGATAAGCAAATTCCCCATCCCACTACATTTGATGCTGAATTATGAGGAATAAAAATATCACTGCTGCCTGACACATAAGATCATAGAATTAGAACTGGAAAGGAACTCAGAAACTATCACAACTTCCACATTATATAGATGGGGAAACTTAGGCCTGGGGAGATTAAAGTAACAAATAGTAAGAGACATAGATGAGTTAGAAACCCAAGTCTCTGACTCTATAATCAGTGATCTTTCCCCATATTCACAGTTAAAGATAGCTTACGTAGTGAATGTCCTGTTTTATCTATTTTTTTTTCCTACTGAGGGACAGTTCAGATTTATAAAAATCTATTTAGATCAAATATTTGAAAATCAACCAATTAATAAGTCTTTATTTTCCACTACAGGCATTTATAGCATATTATCTTTTTCTCACCTTATAAAACAACTACTAATACAGTTAAAGGCTGATTATCTGGATTAAGTTCAAAGTCAGTAGTTCCAACTTTTAGTTCAATTTAGTTTAATTCAATAAGAATTTATTAAATTTTCATAATATATAAGGATTGAGTTCTACTTTAGACTTCTATTTTAAATAAACTTAAAATTAAATAGTGTAAAAATTTTTAAATTTTAATTTTAAAAACCAAGAATAAATATTTTCTGGTTTCAAAAATATATTAATTGATCAACAAATGAATATTGTGCATATACCACTATGGTATAGGGCAATGTGCTAATCAGTACTGGGGAATATAAAGATGGAATAAAATTTGGTCCCTTTCCTTAAAGATGCTAAAATCTAATTGAAGAACAAAAAATATACCTATGAAAAGATAACTGACTTTCAAGATAATAACTTATTATCAAATGAGACAAAAGATTCAGATATCTAAGAGTGACTCTTTTAGAATCTTAGATCTAGACCCAGAAGAAAACTTTAAGGTTTCAAGTGTAATTCCTTCATTTTTCAGAGGAGAAGGAGGTAAAGTGTCTGAGATGGGATTTGAATTCAGTTTTCTGACTTCCAAAAAAGTACTTTATGAGCTATACTACATCACTTTTCATCAATGAAACCTCACTATAAGGTTAGGGATGACAATATGGCAAGAGGTGATTGAATGTTTAATTTAGTATATGGTATTTACTATACATATTTAGAGTAGGCTAAAAGTGAGTTATGACTAGGACAAAGAGATAATTCAGTTCTCCATGAACTGAACCAGAAAATATTTTCCAGTGTTATCCAAGGTAAACATTGCCTTTGCTTCTTTTTATTTGCCCCTGGGGATGTGCCCCCTGAATAAAGCTGTTTCTTCTACACCTCCCTCAGGTGTATATTTATACAATATATCATAAAGAATGTTGCATCGCACTTCAACCTTATTTAGTTTTTTTCTTTTTTTTTTCAATTTGTAATTTCCAGTTTATTAAAGAACCAAAATCAGTGTAATGTCAAGGATAGGAGTTACATAGCAAGAAAGACTGATGCTTAGTTTTTCTATGGAAGTGATTCCACTTTTGTCCAATCAAAATGTGTATTCCAGAGCAGAGGTGATGGCAGCTTTTGCTTAGTTCATTGATAGACAATAGTGTTCATTCTAGTTTTGATTGCCATTCCCATTACAATTTTGTTCTAAATAAAAACACTAATTAGGATAAATTAAATAATGCTGTCACACTAAATAGTTTATTTTGAGTACAAAGAGGCTTGATTACTTCCCTAATCATCTCAATTAGCACCACTAATAACACTGCTTTCTCTAAAACAACCTGATAATTATTGATTTGCAATTGCAAGGATTTTCTTTGAACCAACCTGAAGTTTTTCCTTAGGAATGAATAAAAAGGCCTAAAACAAAGAATAAAAAGGCTTGTAGGTTTGTAAACCTTCTGAATTCTCTTGCACCTTTTTTTTTTCTTTTCTGGATTTTCTATTTACTTTGAGAAATTAAATCTCCTCTTTCCCAGTATCTTGATCCAACATCTCAGGATCCTTCCCTGTTCCCAGAATCTATCTCTTTTCCACACTCTGCCTTTACTTCCACAGGCTATTGTGGCTCCAAAGTCAGTCACTTTAATTATCCCCAATACAAAGTTGCTTCTTCACCCTTGTCTGTTACTATTCTCATCCTTTTAAACTTCAGTGCTGGCTAACTCCTACATCTCTCTAACAAATTCTGTTTATTGTATCTGCTTTGAAATTAATATCATATAACTTTACATAGGCCTTCATTACTGCTGCTAATTTTATTCAGCACTCACTATTTAGCTATTTTATTTCTCACACAACTGATATTGTCCACAGATGTTTCCTCATGATTTGGATATGACCCTATAAGCTGTAGCAGGTACTACTATGGCTTCAAGTACAATATAAATAATAAATTATATCTTCCCCCAACACCTACTGTAATGCCAGAGAAACTGAGGCAGGATAGAGATTAGAGAGTATTTAATAATTTATTTAATGGGACGATTTACTGGGACGAAATGGATCCATGGTTTGGTCCCAGGGCTCAATGAGACTATCATCTCCAAGAATCCAGCACACAATGTGAGTTCTCAGTGACATATATACATATATACATTGCTCAGACTCAGGGGATAGACTGAGGCATGGGTGGAATTAGGGTGCTGAGAGTGGAAACAGGCTTCTGACTATCCGATTCTGACAGGGTGAGGGGAGGTTTGAGAACTGTGAGCTTTGAGAAGCAGGGAAACTAAGTCCGGACTGGATCAGGATAATTATGGAAGCTGAGAACTGTGGTATAACATTCCATACTCTCTATCTTCTGAATATTCAAATCATTGAATTACCTTCCTCTAGATACAGGGGTCCTCAAACTATGACCAGTGGGCCAGATGTGGCAGTTGAGGACGATTATCCCCCTCACCCAGGACTATGAAGTTTCTTTATTTAAAGGCCTACAAAACAAAAATTTTGTTTTTACTATAGTCCAGCCCTCCAACAGTCTGAAGGACAGTGAACTGGCCCCCTATTTAAAAAGTTTGAGGACCCCATGGCTAGAAGGTTTTAGCACTATAATTTTGACCAACCCTATGTAACCCAATTAAACCAAACTAAAACTAGAAACATTGAAGGACTTATGGCAAGGACCAGTCTCTCCCTGATAACCCCAGAATTATTAGCATCAAACAGCATTCCTCATTTAGGGAGACACACAGACCTCCCTGTTCAGGTCCTCTGCAGCTGGGGAGCAACTCAGTCAGAGAATCCAGTTTGAGATGGACAGTTCACTGTGAGTTAGGTCTGTGGTCATTTGTGCATTTAACTCAGCCTCTGCTTATACAAGGAGTAGCAGTGCTCAAGATAGTCATGCTTCCCATCCTCAGAGGGGTACCCCAAGTCTGCCTGGAATAGCTCCACCTGTCCCTTCTCTATAGAAACAGGAACTGCCGCTAGGAAACAGATTTCTGAGCAAATTATGCAGTTAGATCAAGGCAGGCAACCCCAAACTATTATATCAATACTGCAAGGTCCTTTTAAGTATGCTGAAATGCTAGTTAAGGAACTGGGGTAATAGGAGTGGAGAAACAGACCAGAGAGACTACCAGTCCCAGGACAGGTGTCTGATTTCTGGTTGTTTCTAAAAAATAATCCCCAAAACTGAGTCCGCCAGGGCAATTCCAACAGAATAAGGGATTTCAAAATTAAAACATAAGCAGCAAATCATAGTCCAGTAAATTTTAAGCAAAAAGTTAAATAATTTCCAATTCAATATGAACTAATGAGATAGGGGGCAGGGCAGAAGTGCCTAAGAAAAATACATTAGTTTTTCCCAATTTTCTGATCCGTTTCAACCAGTTTCCTTCCTCCCTTTTTTTTACAAGGAAAAGAAATTATCAAATGACCATTGCACATATAAATCCTAAATCCTAAATCCTAAGAGTGAATCACAATTCCTATATATAACAGACTACTACACTAAGTTTCCGAAAAATCCCTCAAACATACAGCAATAGTTAAACAGTTTTAACAAATCCCAGTTTTAACAAATCTTAAACACAATAATATAGTTAAAATTTTAACAATAATTCAACCACTTTCCCACTCCCCAATATCAATCCAAATTACATCAGGAGCACTGCTTCCTACAGAGTTGACACTCAGTCCAGAGAGGGGAGAGCACGGCCATGCTGCCTGCTACCAAAACTTCAGATGGGCTGATCCATGTCTCAGAAGCAAGTCAATACCTGTAATTTTGACCAAAATCTAGAAAAAATACAAATTTAATAAATAAAGGTTAAAACAGACTAATATAAAACATGAAGAGGCCAGTACAAATTGGCCAGCAGCTTCTCACTGTGCTAACTTAAAAACCTGAATATCCACAGACACAAATATTCAGTAACAGATACTCATTTGCTATACATGTATTCATGGATATAATGATTATATATCACCAGGTTGGAAATAGCAAGTATGACATAATGGAATTGCATTAACAGTTTCTTATTAAAACTTAGAATATCCTATACAAAACATCCTAATATCATAAAAGAATCCAAGAGGTTCTTAAAAATATTAAACTTTTAGAAATATCATAACCTTATATTGATTACAGTAATAAATTGGTTTCAATAAGTTCACAAGTTACCTTTCATATTTAACAGAAACATTTTCAAAAGGATAAGGAAAAACTATTACTTTCAGAAGCCCTTTAAATGATGGGCATAACCTCAGGATACAATCAATTAAACTTATACAGAATATCCAATTCTATAGAAAAGAATCTGAAAGATTCTTAAAAATATCCTTTAAACCTTTAGAAACAGTCCTACCAAATTATAGATCAATTCACTTAAAAGTGGGCGTATCTCTTGAAATCTTTTGCCAAAACCAAGCTTCTGCAGAAAGAGGCTTGAGCACACTTAATGTGTGTGTGGGAATTCCAAGTGGCCATCCTTCCCCCAGTCCACCTCCACAGAGGCAAGGGGGAAGGAAGGTGAGCTAACCTTCACCCCAAGTTAACTAAATGCTCTGTAGCTAGAGTAGCAGAGAGCAGTGGGGATGAGTTTTAATCTTCACCTTTGAAGACAAAAGATCCCTACCCCACCCAACTTTTAGTCCTGCAAATTATTCTGGAGGTCAAAGACTGGCAAATTGCACAGTAGCTTCATCTACATAAACTATGAATACTTTATTCAAGAAAAAATAATTAGAAAGTGCTAGCATGGCAAGTGCCCAATAAAACCACACCCTCTATTCCCCAAAAGAAATATATTATATTGTAACAGTTCAGAAACATTTTATTGATAGAATATATTCATTCTTAAATCAACTTTCTATAGTCAGATCATTGATCTAGAATAAAAATCAAAATTCATATAAACCTAGAAAAAATTGAGAAAAATAAGTAGTTAAAATAATTCCAACCTGAACTGTTTTAATGAATTACTAACATTCCCCAAAAAAGACTAGAGGGAAAAATTGAGGGTACAAATTGTAATTTCAAATAGAATTGCAATAATTTCAAACAGAAGCGGAAAATACTTAAATTAATTGGCATAAAAGGAAAACTGAAAGACCCTTCCCCCGCCCCCTCAAAAATGCCATTACCAACAGAAAGACAGTGTTTGTGGAAGTTTCCTTTTATTGTTCTGTCTCAGTTTTCCTAAATTGTTCTGCCTCAGTCCCCCTGGTTGCAACCCTGCCCCCTTTCCTGTTCATTAGGACTGAAATAATTAGGGCTGTAGAGATCTGGCCACTCTGGCATGCCAAAAGAGTTATAAACTCCAGATGTCCAATCTCAGATACCTAATTGACTTCCTCTATCTCTATCTCTCCAGACTTCCTGTCTCTAGCTGAATACTTCATTCACTCCTAGTTTGTAAGAATTTACCCCACATCCTGTCAGAAACAGACTGATGGTCCCTTCCTGGAAATTCCCCACTCACTAGTGTTTGAACTCCACCCCTTGCCTTCATCTCACCTGATCCCTAGAGCCCTATAAAAATCATTGGAATCTCACATTCGATGCTTAATTCTTTGAGATGAAAGTCTAATTCAGCCTTGGGAGAAAAATGGATTCTGATCTGCCTCCAGACAATCTCTCCCTCTCAGAAATTCAAATAAAATATTAAAAAACTCTCTAATCTCTATCTTGCTTCAGTTTCTCCAACATTACAAGAGCAATTATAGATCACATTGATTTGGATCACAAACTCATTTGTAAAACTTTATAGGGAAAAATTGTGAAAAAAACCACAAGTAGTTCATTAGATAACCTCTAGAATTTATCTTTCAGAAAAAATATCTTGGGTATATACTATGGACAAACAGAATTAACGGAAAGAACTAGTATCTTAAATTGTTTTGGGGAAATTGCAATTATTTTAGCAAATCCAAGTTTCTTCTTGAAATTGAAATCCATCTTTAAAAAATATATAATATGCTTCTAGTCCTATTTTGTGGCCTCAAGTTATAGGACAATTCATTCTTCAAAGATTTGAAATTGATAATCATACCAAGGGAAACAAAGAGTAAAAGATAATAACTGGACAGCCCATGTTCTCTAGTGGTATATTCAGTTTGTCAAAAGAAATCAAGGGAGACACCATAGTGGCATGATTAACCTTATCATTAGTGACCTTATCAGAGGACATGGACAAAAGTTGCCCAGGATGGGTTATGTTTCACATTTTTGGGAGAGGTATATATATATATCAGTGAGGGTACAGATTGGTTTGAGCATTTTGAATTGAAGCTGTTGCAAACCATTTCCTTTTTTCTCAAGCCCCCAAAGTAAATTCCTTAGAATCACACTTAGAGAAGATTAATCACAGCTTCCCTGAGGTCACCCAAAGCATATCTTTACTTCTTTTCCTACATCATCTTGAAATGTCTCAGTGTCTTCCCTCCTCCTCCTCCTTCTTTCCTCTTATTTAAAGGGAAGATAAAGCACTACTTTCTTCCAATGCTAATCTATCTACATGTGCCATTAATTCCATTCTCTCTAGCTTCTTCTAGCAAGTTCCAACATTCATTCCCTTTCTCTTTTGCATTTTAAACCCTTTTCTTTTTATTGAGGTCTATGAGGTCTTTGTATAAACATCCTATCATCTTCACAATGCTAAGCAAAAAAAAAATTCTTTTTCCCCACAAGCCTTCTTCTAATCCCAGGGTAGTATGCTATCACTTTTCTCTCTTTAACTAACAGACTGCTTTAGAGAAATCAGTCTATATGTTTCCCTTATTTTCTTCTCCACAACAGCTGTTGTGTGGGCTGTAGGGAATCCTTCTCTGAATTCTTGGCCTACAAGACACCACCTAAGAGAAGCATCTTATTTTAGGTTAAAATTGTTTGAGTTAATGCACCAAGAAAAGAAACTGTTTCCTCATGAGAAGTTTAGTGATATATAGTGGGAACATAAACAATTTCTTAAATGCTACTTTTACATATTTGCCCCAGTGAGTATACTGTTTACAAACATCAATTCAGACACAAATTCTTAAGAAAAAATATATGATGAAATTTATAGAAACTATGAGAAGAGCCTCTTATTATGCAAAGTTTATTTGCATAAGAGGAATAAGGAATTCAAAGAAGACTTTCTCATCTTGGCACTGAATAAAAACTAGTAGTTTCCTAGGGTAGGTGGATCTATGGGAGGAAGTTAGAAATTTCAAATTTCAGCTGACAAAACTGATGCATTCCTACCGCAGATTGAAAATTTTGGCTCAGAAGCAAAATGTGGAAGATGAAACTTGCTGAACAATTTAAAGTAGGAAAGAGAATTTCTCAACCACAAAATCATTTATTAAGTTTTTGTGTCTCAAAAAAAAAGGAATAATTTTGTAAAGCTTTCTTTTTTTAAGGCTTGATATAATTTATTTTTTGCTTTTCTTTTTTTTTATTAAAGCATTTTTTTCAAAACATATTCATGGGCAATTCTTCAACATTAGCCCTTACAAAACCCTGTGTTCCAATTTTCCCTCCCTTCCCTCATGCCCTCCCCTAGATGGCAAGTAGTCCAATATATGTTAAGCATGGTAGAAATATATGTTAAATCCAATATATGTATACATATTTATATAATTATCATGCCATATAAGAAAAAAAAGAAGCAAAATAAAATGCAAGCAAACAACAACAAAAAGAGTGAAAATGCTATGTTGTGAACCACACTCAATTCCCACAATCCTCTCTCTGGGTGGAGATGGTTTTCTTCATCAAAAGATCATTGGAACTGATTTGAATCATCTAATTGTTGAAGAGAGCCATGTGCATCAGAATTGATCATTATATAATCTTGTTGCTGTGTATAATGATCTCCTGGTTCTGCTTATTTCACTTAGCATCAGTTCACGTAAGTCTCTTCAGACCTTTCTGAAATCACCCTGCTGGTCATTTCTTACAGAACAATAATATTCCATAACATTCATATACGATAATTTATTTAGCCATTCTCCAATTGATGGGCATCCACTCACTTTCCAGTTTCTTGCCACTACAAAAAGTGCTGCCACAAACATTTTTGCACATGTGGGGCCCTTTCTACCCTATAAAATCTCTTTGGGGATATAAGCCCAGTAGAAACACTGCTAGATCAAAGGGTATGCACAGTTTAATAACTTTTTGAGCATAGTTCCAAATTGATCTCCAAAATGGTTGGATCCATTCACAGTTCCACCAACAATGTATCAGTGTTCCACTTTTCCCACATCCACTCCAATATTCATCATTATCTTTTCCTGTCATCTTAGTCAATCTGAGAGGTGTGTAGTGGTATCTCAGAGTTGTCTTAGTTTGCATTTCTTTGATCAATTGTGATTAAGAGCACCTACTACATATGACTACGAATAGCTTCAATTTCTTCAGCTGAAAATTGTCTGTTCATTACCTTTGACCATTTATCAATTGGAAAATAGATTGAATTCTTATAAATCTGAGTCACTTCTCTCTATATATATTTTAGAAATGAGGCCATGTAAAGCCTTCTTAACAAATGGATATGCATAATGTTATTTATATTATTGTTTAATGAGAAAACAACATGTATTTTTGCAAAAATTAAAGAAACCATAGAGGAATTTAAGCAAATATTAAGAAAAGATTGAAGAATTTGAATGTGATGATTTTTAAAAAAAGAAAAGCAAAAACGGAGAAAGGAGGAGAAAGAAAGAGCGTAAATGAAAAGAAATGGATAAAAAGAAAAGGAAGAAAGGTGGGGAAACAAGCTGATGACAAAGAAGTTTTTCTCAAAGTAGGCACTGCTTTGAAGCTCCGAGAAGAAAGAAATACTCAGGCCTTAGTCAGGGGGTTGAGAAAAGGCTAAGCAGTAATAGGAATTGATGGGAAAAATAGAAACATCAAATCAAAAAGAAAGTATATCTGGTAGTGGAAATAAAAGATGAAAAAGCCACAATTGGAAATTATTGGGTCAAATTCAACAGTCAGGACAAAGAACAATATAAGAAACCTAAGGAAAAAGATAAATGAGATCTGAATTCTTTTAAAGTAGCATGGAATCTATCAGTTGATAAAATGCAAAGCAAAAACCCAAATACTGAATCTAAGGAATTCTACAAATGAGATCAATGGAACCAGTAAAGAAAGTAAACCTGAAGGTGACATGCAAGCCAATTAGAATCGTTCTGCTATATCCTCAGATCAGATAGGGGATTATGATCCAGAGAGTTTTAGCAGAATGCCAGAGACAATTCAAAGTAAACATTGATTCAAATGAAATGAAATAAAGGTGTAAAGATATAAGCAAAGTAAAAGTCTAGATAATAACATTTCATCCAAGAGAATGACAATAATGAGACAACATAAAATTTGTGGGAAGCAGCAAAAGTGGTAATAAGGGAGAATTTTATCTCTCTAGATGTATACTTGCATAAAATAGAAAAAGAGAAGATCAATGAGTTGGGCTTGCAACCAAAAAACCTAGCAAAAAAACCCCAAAAAACAAATTAAACCCCCCAATCAGATACCAAACTTGAATTTCTAAAAATAAAAGGGAAGATTAATAAAATTGAAAATAAAAAATTATTGAATTAATAAATAAAACTAAGAGTTGGTTTTATGAAAAAACCAACAAAATAGATAAACCTTTTAGTTAGTTTGATTAGAAAAATGAAAGAAGAAAATCAAGTTATTAGTCTCAAAAATGAAATGAGAGAACTTTCCATCAATGAAGAGGTAATTAGAGCCACAGAGTTATTTTGCCTAATTTTATGCCAATAAATTTGATAACCTAAGTGAAATAAAGGAATACCTACAAAAATATAGATTGCCCAGATTAACAGAAGAGGAAAGAAATTACTTAAATAGTCTCATTTTAGAAAAAGAAATAAAACAAACTATTAATCAACTCCCTAAGAAAAAATCCCCAGGACCAGATGGATGTACATGTGAATTCTACCAAACATTTAAAGAACAATTAACTCCAATACCATACAAATTATTTGAAAAAAAAAAAGGGAAAAGAGGACTTCTGCCAAATTCTTTTTAAGATACAGACATGGTGGGATGAAAACAAAAAAAAAAGAAAATTATAGACCAACTTCTCTAATGAGTATAGATGCAAAAAATCTTAAATAAAATATTACCAAAAAGATTAATAAAATTAATTAAAAGTTATTTGCTGTAAGGAATGGCTTTCTAGGTTCTGGAGGGAAAGAAATATAGGGTGAAATCTGCATGAAAGAAAAATAAATAATGTAAATAAAATCTATTTTTAAAATGAAACATTGATGTAAATATCTCTTTAGAATCTGGAAAAGTCTGGGATGCAGATAAGATAAGGTACAGAAGCTGTGTCATGTAGTTGTTCAAACAGCAGAAGACATAGAACATCAGGGAGAAGAATTTAAGCCTTTCTATTTGATTAATAGTTAGCCCTTAGATGGTTTTGACCAAAAAGGAACCTAAGATCTGATGTGTCAAAAAGGCAAGAAGTCAGCTAGAAAGTGACTGTAGTCTGATCAGCAGTAATAGAAGAGAAAATAATGAAAATTCTAGAAATTGAATTTCTACATAAATAAGAGTTGAGGACAACGTCTATTTTTGATAGGAATCTGCTAAACAAATGTAATTGCAAGGATGAAAGTATCATTAGAAAAGACTGAGAAATCCCCATCCCCCAAGGTAAGGTGAAAAACCAAGTTATAAATATGAAGCTTTTCTCAGGATTCCCAGGAAAAAATCCCTCTCTTTCTTTACCTCCCACTTCAGGTTAAAGAATAGCTATAATGTTCACTCCCAGAAATTAGTAGCAAAAGTAGCATGGCTATGAGGATTTCATTTCCATCTATTAACATAGAATGGAATGGAAATTTTTCCAGTATCCAATAAAACACGTTATATTTAATTTATCTTCAAAGATTTTAGAATAATCTTGGTGATGAAAAATGAATTATACTAACTGATATGTTAAGAGTAAATAGTTGAGGTAGCTAGGTAGCACAGTGGATAGAGCACAAAAGCCTTATTTTTAATGTAGAAATTAAAAACTATATATAGGGACAGCTAGATGGCATAATGGATAGAGCACCAGCCCTGAAGTCAGGAGAACCTGAGTTCAAGCCTTACCTCAAACACTTAACACTTCCTAGCTGTGTGACCCTAAGTCACTTAATCTCAGCTGCCTCAGCAAAAAAAAAAAAAAAAAGTAAATAGTCTATGGGAGGAAGCCCTTTAAATTTTTTCCTGGGTCACTATTTGGTTATCATAACTACTTATTGAAAGCCATGATAGTATTGCTTATTTTCTTTTCTGGGACTTTATCCTCAACAATAGTTTAATTTCATGAGTTTACTTCTAGCAACATTTTGCTAAATGTTAAAGAGTTGTCATTTACTAGAAAATTTTTTACAAATTATTAACTCTGTATTTATTTTTCTGACAACTAACTCTAGAATAGAGAAAAATGATATTACAAAGAAAATGGATTATGAAAAAAGGTCAGAATCACATAACAAAAACAAAAGATTATTCTCTTTCAGAAACTATTAATAAATGTAATTTGGATACTTGATTCTTGGGAAAATCTAATCATATGGAATTTTTAATGGCAAATAATTGAGGAGTGATCCAATTTTTTTTTTAATTTTTAGTTATAAAGACCAAATATAAGTTTCTTGTCTTTATTAAGGAAACATAGTTCATTTCACTAATGAATTTATTTGGACACAGAGCACAGATACTTGAATTACTATTCTAAACACCCTATTTATACTGATAGGCTATGTTCCTAGTGGTAGCTGGACATTTCTTTATTCAGGACGGAAGATGTTCACACATTTCTGGTGTGAGGGTTTGTTGAGCCCTTTTCAGGGTTGTTCATCCATCTTTGGTATCCACTTTTACCCAACTCTAACCAGTGGCTTCAAAAACCTGTAACATATACAGAGGCCACAACCTAATAAAGCCATTTTACCAGATAGGCTAAATCAGGTTAAGAGTAACCATTAATGAGTCAGGGGGATGGCTACTCCACATATTTGAACAATTTCCCTGATTGAATGGGTAGATAAGAGCAATTTGTTCCCAAGGCTATGAAAGTAGCTGAAGCAGGCACTGAGGAACACTTAGAGCTTGGTCAGACATTGTGAAGATGGCAGGGTCATCCACTGCAATCTGGAGCATTATTAGTCATCTGATGTTATCTTGTCAATGACTCTGAAAAAGAGAGTGAAGCTGACAATTTTGTACAATTCTTCCTCATTTAAATCCAATTCACACACAAGTCAAGACATCATCCCACAATGTTGCTGCTCTTCTTTTAAATGAAGGACAGACAACACTTCTCTCCTCAGAATCCTCAGGAAAACCCTGAGAGTTCGGGGTGGTTCTCCCGTGCTATATAGCTCAAGAATCCCCACCAAGATATTCCTCAATTAAGTATCCATTTAGCTGGCCAGACAATTAACTTTTAAGTAATTAGTATATACCAAATTAGTAAATTATTAATGTAGTAATTAGTATTTATTTACTAAATAAGAAAACTTGGTACAAAACATTCCCTTAAATTGGGGAAACACTCCTTTACAGGTACATTTAGACAGAATTAAGTTGGCTCCAAATTACAGTACGTGGCAAAGCATGGGGGTGGGGGGAGGGAGAGGAAAGGGCAAATAATCTCTTATAGGTCTTTGTGTTGGAAATTCTTTTCTCACATCCAAAAAGTGCCAATGAATTTCCCATTAAGCATGGGATAGCTTACTTCAGGAATCAATACTGAGAAATGAAGCTTCCTTTCTTCAATTTGTCTAGTTCATCTGTGACACCAAATGCAGATGCTGTCAGCCACTATTGTTCCAAGGACATTGCTAAAAAGCTAATGAGAAGGCCAAGTCTTCTGGTCATTTTGAAGTTCAATCAAAGGTTTTTATCTGGTTAAAAAGTGATGAGAGTAATTAAGGCTTCTCCTCTCCCTCTCCCAAACAATTTCAGAGGCTTGGCTGGAGCTATTTCTACCTTTGAGTTGAACTGCCACTCCGTATTCAGGATCTGAACTGTACTGCTTTTTTATACAATCTCCATAAGGAATGACTGAGTCTTTGTAATCAATCTCAGTACACTTCCTATATCATGTCATTTCACTTCACCTAGTAGCTTTCAATCCTTCTAAATTAATTAAGGACTTTTTGCACTTAGTTTAATGCTTTTTTATTGTTCGGTTGACTGCTTTAACAGAGGTGTTATGATTTTATAAAGGTAATTTAAGTAAGGTGGAATTATTTGACTGATTGATTAATTGAACCCAAACTCTACACATATATCTTGCAAATAATTAAATAATTATTTCCAAGTTGCTAGTCATAATTATTCTTGAATTAGAATTATTGAATTATTCTTGAATATAGAATTATTAATGCAAACATATTTGTTGAATTGAAATATTTTGACTTGTGAAGATTTTTTCCATTTTTGTGTGGTCATCTAGAGATATTAAAATCATTTTCTAGTTGATAGTAATCTACCTATGTTGATGTTGCTGTTGTTGTAAGTCATGTCTGATTCTGTGACCCCACATGAGTTTTTCTTTGCAAAGATACTGGAATAGCATTAATAATGAAAATCTGACAGGATGAGATTTTAGAATAGCATGAAATCCAATTGACTGAAACACAAATCAGCTAAAGTTTCAAGCATAAATGAATTGAAATACATTTGAAAAGATACTTAAGAACTGTGGGAAAAGCAAGTCAATCATACTTTTGGGATAGAAGAAAGAAAAAAATGGTATATGGAGTTCTTTATCACAACTAGGAAAGTCAAGGAACAATATCTGTTCTCTAAAAGAAATGAAATATCACAGGCTTTTTAAATATTAGGAAAGCGATTGCTTGCTGTTTTACTGAAAGAATAGTAGGGGTAGTGGGAAGGGATGTGTAAGATAGATATTCTCCTTGTTGAAAACCAGAGGGGCAGATGCTATTTCCTAGCTGTCACAGGATGGCTCAGATGACATCAGTGGTTCAGAAAGGGGAAGTATAGATCTGCTTGTGTGAGTACCATAATTTCAAGTCACTTTAACTATGATACTGGGAGAAAAAGGAACAGTTTGCAATATATTGCTCCTCGTGTCATGTCTTAGATTTATCAATGTCCTACCTTTAAAAAAAAGTGTTCTGCCCAAGATTTGTATGGGTTGACTGAATGGTCTCTTCCACAAAACTTCTTAAAAGGAATACATGAGAGAAAAATAAAGCAGACATAACAGGGAAATCCATCCAGGAACAATTCTTTAATCTACTCATTTCTCTAATACTTAGCAAGCAAATATTGATTACCTAATAGTTATCTAGAGCTGCATTAGCTGTTAGTAAATTCAAAAGAAATATGACCCAGATTTGGCTTTAGAAAGTTTGCTGTCTACTTTGGTAAACAAGATATGCTCAATTTGTTAATAAATAGTATTATTTTAATGCATCTGTACAGCAACATCATTAATATATATAATAAAAAATAAAAATATATATAATAAAATGCTGAAATGTCATTGGAAAAATTAAGACTAGGATCTTTTAGTAATTTTGTATAATCCTGTTACAAAAGAACTCTTGTACAAGATGAGAGTTTTTAACTAAGATTTTATTCATTGGTAGAGAAAATGAAGTCTCAATTTTAAAGGTCTGCATGAAAAACAGATAGGAGATAGTGAGAAAAGAAAAATGTTCTTTCTCCATCTTTGGAAGTAGATATGAACAATTCTAGACTCTGTGGAGATAAACTTATAAAAAGAAGAGAAGACAGACAGAAAAAGTCACAGAGACAAAGAGACAAAGATGTGTGAACAGAATAATTTGGGAAGCAGTAAACATAAAGTAACCAGATTTAATATGTTTCTAATTTCTATCATGCTTCCCTAGACTTTGAGGAACTTCTCTTTCGGTAAGATCAAGTGTACTCTCTCCTCTCTCCTCTTTTCTCTTTTCTCTTTTCTCTCTCTCTCTCTCTCTCTCTCTCTCTCTCTCTCTCTCTCTCTCTCTCTCTCTTTCTCTCTCTCTCTTCCCTTCCCTCCCCTTTCCAAAGAAGTAATTCATTCTTTTTTCTCAATAATAATTTATTTTTTAAATACATGTAAAGATAGTTTTCAAGATTTTGTGTTCCACATTTTTCTCCTTCCCTTCTAATATAGCAATCTGATGTAGGTGATACATGTACAATCCTTTTAAGCATTTTTCTATATTAGTTATATTGTGCAAGGAAAATCATATCAAAAGAGAAAAAATCATGAGAAAGAAAAAGCAAACAAATGAACAACAAAAAAGATGAAAAAAGAATGCTTTACTCCACATTCATTTTTCATAGTCTCTCTCTGGATGTGGATGACATTCAATTCTATTGGAATTGTTTTGAATCACCACATTGCTGAGAAGAACTAAGTCTGTATTGTTGATCATTATGTAATCTTGCAGGTACTGTGTATACTGTTCTCTTGATTCTGCTTACTTTACTCAGTATCAGTTCATGTAAATCTTTCCAGGCTTTTCTGAATTAAGGTTGGATAGCTCATTTAATCTCAGTATTATCTAGTATATTCTAATCTGTATAATTTCTCTAATTTTTTTCTATCTGCTACAATAAATGCTTTTTCTAACTTTTTGCTATTTGTGATGGTCTTGTTTCTTCCTCTTTATAGGGCAATGACTAGGAAATCAGTTAAAACCAAGGAGAAAAATTTCCCCTAGATTACAAATATTAATTATTAGATGTAGGATGCCAACAAACAAAATTCTAGTCTTGTTTCTCCCCTCTCTGAGGAAAGCAAAGTAGCCAGTCTCATGGACACATTTCCTCCCCCACTTCAGGCAATAATCAAAATCTCCCTTAGAGGGGAGTGGGCAAAACTCCACATATATCAATTAAAGCCTCCTCACAAACCATATTTAGACAAATTCACATGGATAGATTGATATACAATCTCCATGAATAATTCATACCTTGCACTTTCATAAAAGTGTAACTTTTGAAAATTAGTGCAGACACAGATGGGGAAGTAATGTGGTTTAGCCCTAAGAGCACTGGATCTTAAATCAGAGGACCTGTATTGAATTGTGATTCTGCAGTGTTACTGCCTTAAGTATTTCTGTGACTTATTTTGAGCAAGTCACTTAAACCCCTTTAGTCTCTCTTTCCTTGTTTATAAAATGAACGGGTTTGCATTAAATGTTCTTTAAGCTACTTTTCAGCTATAAGTTTTTGAACCTCTGATTTTCCCACTCATAGAAAGTTTAATATTTGTGCATAAGACATAATTTGTAAATAAGATGTACATTTGTATTAAGCATCATTTATGGATCTCATATAGTGAACAAAGTGATAAAGGTAATAAGACTTTCTTAGTAATCTCAAATAAATACCTACCTTTGGAGAAATAATGTGCACATGTGTGTACACAGCTCAGAATAAATCAAAGACCATTAAATTAGATTCAGAAGACCTGGATTTCTAATTTCTGCTCTGTCACTAATCAGCTGTACATCCTTAGGCTAGCTATTTAATTCTTTGTGTCTTGATTGCCCCATCTATAAGATGAGAATGCTGGTCTAAACACATAAGGGGTTATGTGTGACATGAGCAGTGAATTTTTCATAGCCCATTATCTATAGATAGTGCTTGTTCAGTCAAACAACTAATTATACTGCTACCTTTTCCCCAAAAAATTGGTACTAAGAAAGAGACATGACACCTCATGTTTTAAATTATGTAAAGGAAATTAAATAAATTCATAATACTTTTTTTCTTTTTTAATTAAAGCTTTTTATTTATAAAACATATGCATGGATAATTTTTCAACATTGACCCTTGCAAAACCTTGTGTTCCAAATTTTCCCCTCCTTCCCCCCACCTCCTCCACTAGATGGCAGATAATCCAATACAAGTTAAATATGTTAAAATATATGCTAAATCCAATATATGTATATGTATTTATACAATTAGATGATGCCTTATTCGTTTAGTCTTCTTAGGCTTGTGTCTTTGTCAACATAGGAAACTCCCAGCATAGGAAATCTTCTGTCAATGCAGGTCAGGCCTTATTCTGCAATTTATAGTTTTCATTACCTGAAGCACTGAAAATTTAAGTGTCTTGCCCAGGATCACACAACTAATATGTGTCTAAGGTAGAACTTGAATCTGGATTACAATGGCTTTCTCTTCACTAAATCTCATTGCCTCTAATAGTTTCCTTCTAAGCATATAAGAAGAAAGAGAGAAAGAGAGAGAGGGAGAGGGAGAGAGAGAGAGAGAGAGAGAGAGAGAGAGAGAGAGAGAGAGAGAGAGAGAGAGAGAGAGAGAGAGAGAGAGAGAGAGAGAGAGAGAAAGAGAGAGAGAGAGAGAGAGAGAGAGAGAGAGAGAGAGAGAGATTCAGACTCCCTCTTTCTTCTAAATTCCTCGTTTTAAAAGTTCAGTTTTTCTTCAGAAGGACATTACTTATAATGAAATTGCATTTATTCTCTTCAGTCTTGGTCACCCAGTGTATTAGGAATTTAATCTACTTCAGGAAAGTCCATTATACTTTGCTTAAGTTTATGTAGGAAAGTCCATTGTGCTTTTCTTAAACTTGAGTAGACTATAAATACTTTTGTCTATTTAGCCAAGGCTAGGAGTCGTCTAGTATAAAATATTTTTTCTGACCAAGGATGATAAGATGATGAAGTAGCATCACCTATATTTAAAGGGTATATAAACTGAGCCCACTATCATGATGGTCTTTGGTCTAAGAGAAATGGCCAAATGACCATGTTTTTATTAAAAAGCTGCTGGCTTTATTAATAAAATGATTAAATTATCCAGAAACTGCCTCTCAAACCTTTTTAAATGTCACAAGGTAGACGAAGACATAGATATACAGATAAATATCTATATAAACATACATTTTAAGAAATCATGTGAGATGAACTTGGGAAATGAAGTGTGACTTTAAGAATATTCTCAGGAGCAGAAAGTAAATGTGTGTGTATGTGTACATGCATGTGTGTTTTAATGAGATTACACAAACCAGGAAAGGAAGGTAAGTAGTACACAACAAAACTTGGGGTTGAGCAGAGAAGTATAGTTTTGTTATTAAAAAAGAAATAGTCATGGTGATGTCACTTACTAACTCAAAGATCTCTCCCTTTCCAATTATTTCCTCTCCTTAAAAAGGACCTCTTCTTATATAGTTTCCACATGTGCACAGTGTGTCTCTCCCAATTAAAGATAAAACATTCCACAACAGCACTACCTACCACCGACAAGTGTCATCCATACCAACTGGCCATCCAAGGGAATAGCAGTGACAGGAATAAAAGTGATTGGGGGAAAGGGAGTGAAATAAAGAAGCTTCACTAGTTCTCAAAAGTCTAACCTTAGTCTCTATGCCTCCCACCAGGTTCAAATGAACTGATAGACAGTACCTATGCTGAACCACAGCTGGGAGTACTGCCAGTATCCTCTGTGGGAACCACTAAAATTGTCACTACAGGGGAATAGAATATGGCTCTGCATTCACAATACCTTCCACTAGCAGTACCCCTAAGCACCTATTATACCAATGTTGTTACTGCATGCTGCTCACTTCTGAAAGTCCAAACCATGATTAAGACATCTGTGCCAGGCTTCACATTTAAATAATTTCACTTTTCAAAAGCCCAACCAAGAAGTCTATCCTTAACTTAACATAGTCTTCACGTTTTAGTGTACTAGATTTGGATGTCAGGATGTTTCAGAAAGTAATGGGATGTAGCTATTAAGTAGTCAGGAAAATGATGCTTTCAAGCGAAGTTTTTTGTACTGAGATTTCCCTGAAGTTTTCTAATTGCTTTATTGAACTGAAATGATTTGTTGGTCATCTACAATCACTGATATTCCTTGTTACTGACTGATTTATCTATTGAATATATATGAATGTAAATGCAGATTACAGTTTAATCAAACATAAGCAAAATATATATTCTTTTATGAACCTTATGAATAGGCACCATTACATCAGACATTTCAAACTACAAAATATAAAACAATGTTTATATCAGTTTTATTTCCCATCCGACTAATCTCTTCATTTAATATTTTCCAAAAACTCATCATTCTGAAAGATGAATTCAATTCTATAACTCATATCTTCTTAAATCACTACCCACTCTAGATAAGGACTTCATGAGCCCTCTGTAGCCCCCTTCATTTTATATTCTCTTTTTCACCATTAGATTGCATTTAGCAAAGTACCTGGAACATATTAGGCACTTGATAAATGTTTATTGACTCTGGTTGTGATGCTAATTCTCAAAAGAAAAAGGCATGCAAAGGAATGAGGGTAAGGACTAGTTTTAGGATTTGTGTTTATTTCTCAATTACCAATGTGAAAAATATTTTCTAAAATAATACAGTGCATTGCTACCCTTTTGGCATCCATTCAATCAAGCTATCAGACTCTACAGCAAAGAACAGAGAATTAGGCATTGAATTACCACATGCATAATGAAAATGTATTTATATATATATATATATATTTTCATGACAATAAAAAGGGGAAAGTGTTTTCTACATGCTCAACCACATAATGTAGTAAAAAGAAACACTAACAGAAAAATTTACAATCTAAGAGAAAACAACAAAAGCTGCATAGATTTATACAAGTTTTGCATGAATTAATTAGGAAATCTCTTATCTCATTAGCTACTATACAAGCAAGTGGGGATTCCCATATGTATTTTAGATTTCCTAATCTGAAGAAATTACAATTTTAATTATAATGTTTTGTTAATGTAATAGTACCATTTTAATCTGTATAAATAGTGGTGTCAAATTAATTTAGTCAAAAGGGGCACAATTAATGCTCAAGTTCTGCCTTGTTAAGCTACTTAAAAGAGTAGTACTTAAATTGGATCTCTTTCACTTATTAACTCAAAGTTAACATATAGAGGAAATCAGAAGGATTCCACTCAGCAATCATGTTTTATCTGTCTATTATATGAAAGATACGGTCTTAAGTGAAAGCTTCTACTAGTAGCCTCAAGAAGCCTAAATTCTAGGAAGTGAGATAAAATACTTACAAGAATAACCAGGGATTTGCTGGAGTCACTTAAACCATCTGGGAAGTCATTGTTAAATTTTTAGTGTGAGCATTTATTTTGGGATCTTTTTCGGGAGGTGAACAATGGATTCTTTCAATTTCTATTTTACCTTCCAGTTCAAAAATCAGGACAGGTTTCCTTCATAATTTCATGAAGGATGATATCCAGGTTTTTTTTTTAAGTCATGACTTTCTGGTAGACTAATAATTTTAAAATTATCTTTTCTGGATCTATTTTCCAGGTCACTTGTTTTTCTAATGTGATATTTCACACTTTTTTCTATTATTTCCCATCTCTTTGGTTTTGCTTTATTGTACTTGGTTTTTTATAAAGTCATTAACTTCCATTTGCTCAATTCTATTTTTTAAGAAATTATTTTCCTCAATGGGTTTTTGTATCTCCTTTTCCAATTGGCCATTTTGCTTTTTTAAGCATTCTTCTCACTTTTTAAATTTCCTTTTGCATCTCTCAATTTTTTTTTCTTAATTTTTCTTCTATCCCTCTACTTGTTTTCAAAGTCCCTTTTGAGATTTTCCATGGCCTGAGCCCAGTTCTTATTTTTTTTTGGAGGCTTTTGATGGAGGAGTTTTAACTTTGTTATCATTTTCTGAGTGTTTATTTTGATTCTCCTTGTCATCATAATAACTTTCAATGGTCAGAAACATTTTTTTTTTGTTTTGTGCTCATTTTCAAAGTATATTACTTGCCTTTGAACTCTTTGTTAAAGTAGGGCATTGTCCCAAACTTCAGGAATTTTGTGCAGCTGTTTTCAGAAATCCTTCTATGCCTCCCAACTCCGGACTCTTTTCTGCACTGTAGCTATTATGTTTTTCCCCATCTAGCTTGCTAGGACTCCACTGACCTGGGCTACATTGCACACCAGATTCCCACCCCATTGCCACAGACCCTCTCCGCTGACCTTCCAAGTCTTCCCAGCTGTCTCCAAGTTGAGAGGTCCAGAAGCCTCTAGCACTACTGCTGATTCAGAGATCCCACTTTGCTAACACTGGGGTCTGAGCAGGGCCTGGGGCCAGGGCTGGATCTGCACTGAGATTGTGTACTGAGGGTCCCACTCTAGTATCACAGAACTTTTTTTGCTGACTTTCCAACTCCTCTTTGCTGTCTCTAGGTTGAGTGGTCGGAAAGCTACCAGTACTGCAGCTGATTCAGATGTCAGGCTTCAGCCAGGGTAGGGCTCCATTCTGGGCTTCAGAAGTGTGTCTGTCCCAGGATTCCCACCCTGGTTACACATAGACCTTTTCTGCTAAACTTCTAAGTTGCCTTTGGCTGGAAAATGTGCTACTCTGTCTTTTGGGGTGTTCTGATGTTGTAAAATATGTTTAAAGTCATTATTTAAAGGAATTTAAAGCAGTTTGGGGGAGAGGTTGGTCAAGTTCCTGCCTTTACTCCACCATCTTGACTCCACTCCCCTCTAGTGTGAGCATTTACATTTTGAAAACTGGCAAACGTAACAAATCAGGGCTTGGTTAATTTTTTTTCCTAGACTTAAGAAAATAATGGGAAAAAATTGCAATAATGTAGATTAAGCTTAAAAACATATCTCTCATTCGAGCTAGTTGTTAAACACTGACTAACACACCCTTGCAAATAATTAATATAAATTCAAATATGACAAGACCAAAAAAAAAAAAAAAAAAAAAGGCTGCAACAAATTGCTATGAGAAGGTTGGAGGAAAGATCCTTTCTATCTTTTAGGAGATCATGAACAACCACCTAAGGTGGTCCTGAAAGATTCAAGAGACAGAAGAATGTGAGAATTCCATTTCAAGAATGAAATATGACATGCAAAGGCAGGAGACAAGAAAGAGTAAATGGAGCTAAGAGAACAGTGACTTGTTCAATTTGCTTTAAGCATAAGGTATATGGTAAGTTTGTATAAAGTAGTCTGAGAAAAGTATATGGCAAAGGCAAAAGCAGCATGAAAATTGTTTTCTGTTCAATTAATTCTATGATGTGTAGATACAGTTTTCTTGCTCTTGACCACTAGCACCCCATACAAATTACTCCATTTTTATTTCTAGTATAAACACACACTGATTTTTCAAAACATTTTAATCTTAAAAGGTAAGCAGATAAATATTAAATTTTAAAAAGGTTTTTATGCTTTCAGGATATTATCATAGTGGACAGCAGTATAACTAGCAAAGTCTCATCTCTTAATCCAAAACCAATTGAATACTGGTTATAGATATGGTTGATAGTAGTGTAGAAGACACACATGAAAATTATTTCTTTAAATTGAGAATAACCAGATCTAGAAAAGCAGGTGTAAATAGCTTTTGGAACTAGTGAAAAAGAATTCTACACATTGCTCAGAATATGTAGTCCTAATTTTAAAATATAATAGCCATTAGAATATTAATTCTAGGGGCATTTTTAATATATGTCACTAAATGTATATTTTTGTTAATTCTTAAAGGGCAACAGAATGTTTTCTGTAGAGATAAGCCATGGAATTCATTCTATTTTATTCTATTCTATTTTAATCCATTCCACATGCATGAATTAAGAAATGGAATTCAAATCAAAAATCAGAAAATAATTCATTATGATATATAAAAATGTAAATAATATATCTGGTTTATTATCATTAGTAGACATGAAAGTGGAAAATTCTTACCTACCATTTAAAGAGTAAGAATTTAATAGATGGAAGGAAAGGGCATCATTTTATGCAAGAGAATAGGTTTAACAAATGCAAAGGGTCAAGAAAGTAGGGAACATACATAGATGATGTTGTCCTTAAACTGGACAGGTAGGTAGCATAGTAGATAAAGTGCTGGGCCTGGAGTTAGGAAGACTCATCTTTTCAGGTTTATATATGGCCTCCAATACTTGCTATGTGACCCTGTTTGTCTCAATTTCCTTATCTGTAAAATAAGCTGAAGAAAGAAATGGCAAACCACTCTAGTATCTTGACCAAGAAAACCAAAAAGTGATTCTGACACATAGTCAGACACAACTGAAAATTACTTTAAAAAAAAAACAAGAAATTCCAGTTTAGCTATAATGTAGAATATGCAGAGGGCAACAGGATATTAGGCCACAAAAATGGGATAGTGGTGAACTAGAGAGCTTTTAATGGCAAAGGATTTTGAATTTTGTTAGGTAATAGGGAGACACTGAAAGATTTTGAGTTGAGATACCAAGATATCTAGCATGCTACCCATCTAATCTGAAAAATATCATAAACTCTTCATGACTATTTTTATCTGACTTCCTTATATAAATACAGATTATTTCTATTTGTTACTTGTTATATATATATATATATATATATATATATATATATATGTATATATTTCCACCTAAGAAAATAAAGAAATGTTATGTGGTTAAAATCTATACATTCTTTTTGGAAAGAATTCTGGGAAGATGGAGGACTAGGTCAAAAAATAATCGCAAGTTCTTTAGATTTTCCCCCACAGACAAAACAAAATAACCTCTCAGGATGAACATAGAGCAATAAAAATAAACAAGAGTTTGGGCATAACAGTGAACCTCCTGAGACAACCAGAAATCAGAAGAAAAATTCCAGGATGGAGGTTTGGCCCCTCTGAAGTGTAAATACCTCCAAGCTAGCTCCAGCTGAAACATTAAGCAGCAAGTCCTGGGGCTAGCTGGACTAGGAAGTAGCCTCTAATCAGCCACAGGAATTTTCACCTCCCAGGAAGTCTGGGGAGTTCGGTATCTGAGTGGGGAAAGATTGAGGAAAACTTTCTTGATAAGATCCACCAGTCCCATTTGTGCTGTTGAGAAATGCCCCAAGCAAAAAGAAACCAGCATTTATGAAGTAAATGCAAAAGCAGTGAGACAGGGATACTGGCTGCTTCAGGAACTTATAGGATAGTGACTTTTGTTTTCCAAGCCAGAGGGAAAAACTGAAAGAGGACCTATCATAGGCACCATCCCCCACACTCCAGAACTAGAGGTGATTAAATAACAAGCTGCTCTGAGCTATAAAAAGAAAAAACCCAACCTTAGAAAGTACTATGGGAATAGAAAAGACTGAGATTTATCTTCAGAAGAGGATTCTGAAGCAAAAAAAAAAGAAAAAGAAAAGAAAAGCCTCTCCTACCCCAAAGGGTAACATTAGATGGTTATCCACTCAAAAAAGAATTCATAAAAGAACTCAAAAATATTTTAAAAATCAAATGAGAGAGATTAAGGGAAAATTTTTAAAAGAATAAGGACAATCCAAAAAAAATAAATAAATAAGATGCCAATGAAAAGAAAGTCAACCAATTAGAAAAGGAGATACAGAACATTTTATTTTCTTTTTGTTTTAATTTTGATTTTCTTTAGGTTACATATGTATGTTCATTTTCACATAACTCCATATGAATTACGTTGGAAGAGGAAAATTGGAACCAAAGGGGAAAACCACAAGAAAGAAAGAAAAAAAAAAAAGAAGAAAGATAAAAATAGTGTGCATTGATCCACATTCAGTCTCTCTGGATGCAGATGGATTATTTCATCCAAAGGTTATAGGGATTGCCTTGAATTGCTGTATTGCTTGATTGTTGAGAAGAACCAAATCTATCATACTTGATCATCACATAATTTGTTGTTGCTATGTACAATATTTTCCTGGTTCTACTTGATCCAGCCAGCACCTGTTAGTATAACTCTTTCCAGGCTTTTCTAAAATTAGCGTGCTCATCATTTTTCATAGAACAATAATATTCCATTACTTTCACATACCATAACGTATTCAACCATTCCTTGAGTCATAAGCATCTACTCATATTCAAATTATCTTTTATGATATTTTTGGAATATAGCCCAGTAGTAGTACACAGTTTATTTACTTTACTTATTTAATATTTCTCCCCAGTTACATTCAAAATGTTTTTTAGATTTATTTTTAAGATTTTTGAATTCTAGGTTCTCTCCCCACCCATGATTAAGAAACCACATATGAAGTTATGAGAAACATTTCCATAAAAGTCAAGTTGTGAAAGAAAACATAAATTTTCCACCCTAATGAAAATAAAAACCCTCAAAAATTAAGTGAGAGAGAGAGAGAGAGAGAGAGAGAGAGAGAGAGAGAGAGACTAAGAGAGAGAGAGAGAGGGAATCAGCGAGAGAGAAAGAGAGAATGCTTCAATCTGTATTCAGATACAATCCGTTCCTTCTCTGGGTATGCATAGGATCTTTTCATTATAAGTCCTTCAGAGTAATGGCAGATGATAGTATTGTATTACTGAGAATAACAAAGTCATTTATAGCTGATCATCCCAGAATATTGCTATTACTTTGTATACAGTATATTTCATTTTGTTCATGGGAGATTTTCCAGGATTTCTTTTTTTTTTTTTACTAAGAGTATCCTATATGCAGTTTTATAGTCCTTTATCCACAGTTCCAAATTGTTCTCCAGAGTGGTTAGATCAGTTAACAATTCCATCAATAATGCATTAGTGCCCCAGTTTTCCCACATCCCCTCCAATATTTATCATTATCTTTTCCTGTCAACTTAGCTGAATCTACAAGGTATGAAGTAGTACCTCAAAGTTACTTTAATTTGCATTTTTCTGATCAATAGTGATTTGGAGCATTTTTATATGACTATAAATGGCTTTAATTTCTTCATCTGAAATTGTCTGTTTATGTCTCCTGACCATTTATCAATTGGGGAATGACTTGAATTCTCATAAATTTGAATAAGTTCTCTATGTATTTTAGAAATGAGACCTTTATTAGAACTATTGACTGTGAAAAAAAAAATCCCAGCTTTATGATTCCTTTTGAGTCTTGGCTGCATTTTTTTGCTTTTGCAAAAACTTTTAATTTAATGTAATCAAAGTTATCTATTTTTCATTTCATAATGTTTTCTAGGGGGGGTTGTGTACCTATCTTGACCTTATTTTGGTATAGGGTATGAGATGTAGGGGAAGATCCAGAAGAAAATGACTCCTTGAAAATTAGAATGGAATGTTGCTATGGTGTAGGAAATAATGAGTTGGTATTTTTTTTTAAAAATATGGAAAGACAAACTTATGAAAAAAGATGTTATCCACCTTCAGAGAAACAAAAAACAAACAAGCCTAGTATGGATTTACATAGATGTAAATGAATGTATATGTGTATATATTTGTATGATTATAGATATATATGTATATGCATATACATGTATAAATGTGTATGTATATATTTAGATGTATAGATGTGTCATGTGTGTTTCTATCTCAGTGCTTAATTATAGCCTTCTTAAGGGAGGAGGGTTGTAAGAGGGAAAATAATAAAGTAAAAAGTACACATCAGAGAACAAAAGAAACCTATAAGGAATCAAAGAAAAGATCAAAGCTCTGAACACAATGTGTAGTATTTATTATACAGGCTTTCTTGAAATGGAAATTTATTGCTTTATATTTTGAATCCCCTTATATTCTGAGCACATGACAAAGTTTTTTTTTCTCTTTTCCTATTTTACATTTAAGTTTTAAATAAATTTGAAAAAAATAACATCAAATCTATACACTATTTTTACCTACATGCTTCAGATTACTAGAATTTTAAAGCTAATATAAAGAGCCTGCATATTCCCTCTTACCTTTATCCATACTGACTAACTCTAAATTATTAGTTTGATTCTTCACTATCTATACAAATAAATAAAGTTTTCTTTCCCTGCATTGAAAGACATGATATTTGGTATAGGCTGAGCATGACAATATTTTTTTCCTCCCTAGACAATGGTCTGGTCACTCAAATTGGGGATGGAGAATCCAATATCTTTGACTATTTCAGTTCAGAAAGTAGCTAAATAAACTATTTCCTACTCTTCTGTTACTATATCAACTAATACTGTGGCCTTTATTATGAAATCTGACACAAATATCTTGAGTAAACTTATAGGTTTCAGAGAAAAGTTTTTCCTTTGAATTACACTAGGACATATCATATTTGCTGTTCCAGAATAGCAAGTCTATTTCTCAAGGAGACTACAGGAGGATAGGAAAGATTATATTTGTTCTAGAGAAACAAATAAATTTAGTGAGGAAAAAAAAAGTGAAACAAAAGCTGTATTCATTGACTGGATAACCATTTTGAATAACAGAAAATTTAAAATGTTTTACTTTACTAAAGACATCCCACATATCTTCGAGAGCCAAAAAGGACACAGAAGTAGACACCCATACTCACCTCAAGGCTTCCAAACGGCAAGGAACAAATCCAGTGACATTTTTACTCAGCATCATCATGTAGAAGAAGCTATTGTTATATTTTTGTCATATATTCTATACTTTGCCAGCCTATCTCATAACGAGATGAGTATGTGTCCCTGAAAAATAATAGCTAATGTTTCAGTTAATTAGCCATCAGGAAGTGAAATGATCCTTTCTGTATTATATTCAAACATATCTACAAACTAAATGTTGCCACATAACAACAAAGACTAAAAGTAGCAAATTCATATAGCATATGGCTGTATGATTGGGATGTCGTATTACTGGCAATCATGAATTATTAAAAAATGACCTAAAGTTTTAATAACACTTTGCGGTTTGCAAAGCACTTTGCTCACAACTCTGTAAAGTTAGTAGTGCAAGTAATATTTCCCAAGAGAAACTATTCACCATCAATTTATTGAATATTAGTTAGCTTAATTAATAAATCGATTGTTAATTACATAAAAACCTTGTCTCGGGTTTTTCATACTCCACATACTCTAGATATGATTCTGGAATACCTTTTTCCAAAGCAGGCAGCTAAGAAATTATGTCAGGTACTTTTTTATTAACTGTTTTGAATCTTAAATTACTCTTTTCTCCCCATTAGATTTTAGTATTACTATATTAGTTGAGCAACATTGTTAAGCACTTACTGCACATCAGACACATGATAAGCCCTGGGTATAAAAAAAAAGAGGCAACCAACAGTCTCTGTCCTCAGGGAGTTTGAGGGGGGGAGTAAGACATGTAAGAGCATGTAAGTGAGAGCATGTAAGCAAATATCTACAAAGCAGCTACATACACAATAAATAGGAAAAACAGAGGAATACAGATTTAGAGGGTTTAGGAAAAACTTCTTATGAAAGTTAAAATTTTGATTGTGCTAGAAACACACTCTTGACACTGAAAATCAGAGATGGAGGAAATTTTATCAAAGAATCTTAAAGAATTCTCTTAATGATTCTTACCAGAAGCAGGCGCTGCTCCTTGAGCACAGAAGCAGGAGCTTTATACTTGTTAGACTGGTGCAGACCCTCCCTTCAGAGACTGAATTGGTCCACTCCTTTCCAGGTTACAATCTTTCTAATACTCCTACTATATGGTTCCCCCAAATATGTACAAACATGTTCCCCTTCTTTCATCATGCATCTTTAACCTCCCTTAACCTCTCACATTTTGAAAATCTCTTGGTCAGTGGTACCCACTATCCTACATTATCTCAAAGCTTGCAACACTCTGTGGAAACCCAACTTTTCAATATTTTTGTTTTTCAAGGAATTGATTTCATTTTCCATTTCACCAAAACTCTTTTTTAAATAATGATTTTCTTCAGATAATTTTTGTTTCCTTTTCCAGAGTTCTCATTTCCCTTCCTTGTTTTTCTTCCAACTCTCTTTTAAGACCCTCTTTGAATTCTTCCAAGAGAGCCTTGTGAGATGGAGATCAATTTATATCACTCTTTGAGGCTTCATCTGGAGATGTTTGCCTTTAGTGTCCTCAGGGTTTGAAGTCTGTTTTTCTCTGTCTCCACAAAAGCTATCTATGGTCAGAGGTCGTTTTGCTTTTTTTGTTCATTTTTAAAGGTTTGTTTTTAGGACAAAGGAGAGACAATTCCAAGCTTTCTCCATAGGCAATAGCGGCTTCACACTGTTCTGGGGCTTGAGCTGCTGGCTTCCTTCCTATGCTGGGTGGGCATGACCAAATCCCACAACATGTGGGATTCAGAGGCTCACAATTTTCCTTTTGTGGTTGTGTTAAATGTCTCACGGATGTTTTGTTGATCCACTGGTTTCTGAATCAGGATAGAGTAGCCAATGTTGCTGCAGTTTGGCTAAGAGCCTCCTGGTAAATTTCCCCACCAGAGACACCACTCCCCCAAAGTCCTGTAATTGAGCCTGCACTCAGCTGCCTTTCCCCATGCCCTATTAAAACAAACTTTTTCTGAAGTTCATCTAAAATGTCTTCTGCTGGAAATTTGTTCCATTATTCCCAAATCCATTCAGGGGCTTCATCTGGTATTGATTTGAGGGAAGCCAGAAAGAATTCAGACAACTCTGCCATCTTGGCTCTGACTTTACTTTTCAGTATTTTTCATAGTTGGCACTTAAAAGACAATATGACAGATACTAGGTAGAGATAAGGTATGTTTTTCCTAAATCAAACTAAAACATAATTGAAGTTAAAGACTGGTATAAGTAGTTTGAATAATCAATGAGTACCACCTACTTTAATAGAAAATAGCATTTTTTTTAAAGGCAGATCATGAAGTAAGGGTTTTAGTCCCACTTCTAATACTTACTGGATATATGGCACTCTCACAAATTCCATGAGACTCAGCATTCTTAACTTTAAAATGAAGATAATATTTTTACTTCCTGAGTGATTGTGAAAAACATATGTTATCAATCATAAATCTCTAGGCCAAACACCTTGGAACAGAGAGAGGCAAAGTTTTTTTTATACAAAATCACAGTATATATATATATGTATACACACACACACACACATACACACAGAACATTGTCTTTTTGTAAATAGAATGAGTAAATACCTCACATACATCTTTTCAAATTTAAATAGATATAATTATGATTAATAAAATTCAAATTCATGTAAAAGTATTGTTCAATTCATAGTAAAACTGATATTTTCTCAATCAGCAGACACTAACAATACAAGTTCTATAATATGGGGTATGTGAGTATTTTTGATATTAAAAAGATATCCATAGAGTGAAAAGAGTAGTAAATCACTGCCTAAAAAAACCTAAGGAAATAGAAATTCTAATTTTGTTTGTCAGGATCTATGCTTTTAGATATGATGTAGTAAAATACTGGAGAAGAACAGAGCAACAAGGTATTTTTGTAATTTAGAGTGTTATAGAATTGCTTGAGTCTCTGAAAAGTCAAGTGATCTGTCCAGAATCATCTTCTACTATGCATCAGCAATAGGGCTTGAACCAAGAATGTCCTGACTCTGAGACTAGCTCTCCAACTATTATACTATATTGCCCATCTTTTAATGATAATTATCTATTTTTTAAATTCATATCCATTTTCATTCCTTGTCCCGCAACTTCTATCCCAGCTTCTAACATACTTGCATAGTCAATATTTAGATTGCCAGTTTTCTGATATTATGAATAGGTTTTCTTAAAAATACCGTTTCCTCTTACTCTGAAATTGAAATATGGCAAGAAATGTATTGAAAAATTAGGATCATGTTATATATTCTGAGACACAGATCAATTCATTTAATTTTCTATCACAAACTGGGGAAATTAAATCAATTGCAGCTTTCCTATTCCCCATCAGAATATAAATGTAAATTTGAAATATATTCTGATGTGTTGAGAGTCCTTTTTTTTAGTCTAACATTTTAGGAGAGATAATCATTATTATCACCAAACAAGTACTGACTGCCCACAGAATTTGCTTTGCGGTTCTAGACCTATTAGATTTACATATTTGGGCTATACATTACTCCTACTCACAAAAATGAACTAGAATACCATAACTAATTCAGAAAACATTAGATACCTTGGGGATAATAGGATAACTTTTGACTGATAGGGAATTATATTCTGAATTGAGTTCAAAAGGATAAAGGATTCTTTCAGCAGCAGAAGAGTAGATAGATGTTTTTAGAGTTGGAAATAGCTCATTAGAAAATAAGAAACAAAAGATTTGTAAATCAAGAGGATGTCCATAAATTGCAGAATGACTAAAAAAATTTGAGGCATATAATTGTGATAGAATATTATTGTGCCATATGAAATGACAAGAAGGATGATTTCAGGAAAAAATCTTAACAGCCTAACATGAACTGATGTAAAGTGAAGTGAGCAGAACCAAGAGAATATTTTACACAATAACAGCAATATTGTATGATAAACAACTGTGAATGACTTATTCTCAGCAATACAATGATTCAAGACAATCCCAAAGCATTCATGATGAAATTTGCTGTCTCCAGAGAAAGAATTGAATACAGATTGAAGATGATTCTTTTTTACTTTCTTTCTTTTGTTCTCTTTTTATTGCAGTTTTCTTAAACAAAATGACTAATGTGGAAATAGTTTACATAACCACACATATATAATCTATATCAGACTGCTTACCATCTCAGAAAGAGAGGAGGAGAGAGAGAAAGAGTTGGAGGGAAATTTAGAATTTGGAGCTCAAAATTTTTGTTGGAGCTCAAAAATTATTTATGCTAAAAGTGTTTTTAACTGTTAAAAAAAGTTTTAAGTGTTGAAAAGTGTTTTAATAGGTAATTGGGGAAAATAAAATATGTGGTTTTGTATACAGAATAGGTAGGCATGTCAGGAAATAAAAAGAGAGAGGGAGGTAAGGAAGGAGTGGGAAGGAGGGAGAAGGGAGGGGGAGGAAGAAAAAAGGAGAAAGAAAGAAAGAAAGAAAGAAAGAAAGAAAGAAAGAAAGAAAGAAAGAAAGAAAGAAAGAAAGAAAGAAAGAAAGAAAAAAAGAAAGAAAAAAAGAGAGGAAGGAAGGAAGAAAAGAAAAGAAACAGGGAGAGAAAGGAAGAAAGAAATAAACAAAGAAGAAAGGAAGGAAGGAAGGAAGGAAAAAAGGAAGAAAGGAAGGAAGGAAGGAGAAATAAAAGAAAAAACATTCCAAATCATAATGGATAGATTGGTCAGGCTGGACTGGAGTAGGAGGCAAGTATAAATAGGGAGAATGCTCTTAAGTTATAATATTTGCCCTTTTCCATATACAAGCTAACCTTTGAATGACAGCAAGTCAATGGAGATATTCTGGAAGGAATATAATAAGGTTCTTGAGAATAGAGACTCTTGGTCATCTCTCTTAGTGTCTTGCACATATTAGATACTTGTTAATTGATTAACAGAATGAAGTATTTCTTAATTAAACTTACCTCCCAAACCTAATAATTTCTAAAGCAAGAGTTATGACTATAAAGAGTCATACTCCAAAGGCTATTCCTCTTCAGTGGAATGGCAGATGTCTCTTGGTATAAGTTTATAAGTGAAACAAGCCTGCAGACATAAATCCTAAATTTGATAGTATTGAATTATAACTAAGAGAAGGTCAGTGGAAGAGCTATGAGCAGTATTTCAGAAATAGGGCTTCATTCCTACATTAGGGTCTTGAATCTACTATTATCTTTTCTCCCCAGTTAATATGCCTGCCTCTTAGGAAGAAAATAAATAACATATGCCTAATCCAAGGTTTATGTTTTCCCCCATGGAAAAAAAATGGGGGAAGGGATAGTGATAAAGATTTGTTTGGGAAATGAATGATTTTCAAAACTATGGGATCATCACATTAGTAATGCTAGATATAGAGAGGAAGACAAAGATAAAAGTAAACCATTGTACCATTCAGGCTTGTATACCATTCATGTAATTGAATGCTTCCATTATTCCACTGCTTGATCAAGGCCACTTTTTTTTTCTGAAATTAGAAGAAAAGTGGTTCAGGAGGCTTGCTATTTTCTGCAAATATCTCTTCTTTGGAGGGAATGATACTCTTGCAGCTGCTGTCACAGAGAAGTCATTAAGTGACAAATGGATGACAAATAACATCATGTATTTCTTCCAATCAGGCCATTAGGACAGCACAAAGGCTCAAAGAATCAGCCCAACAATGTCTTTGAAAAGTTTCTTTTAGGCTAGAGCCTATTTTGATGGCTTAGATATTTAATATCAATTTTAAAACAATTTTATCAGCATAATTGAGTGAGTTATATACAATAGAAACTTGTAGATGGAAAATGATCAACAACATTTTTTTACAGGAGACTAAGTTAAATATCTAAACTTTTCTAAACTACCTCTATTTTCCACAGGATGCTATAAGAGTATGGGAGGATGGTAGTCAGCCAGAGGACTTCATTGGTGTCCTCACTACATCAAGAGAAACAAGGAAGGAACACTGCAAACATGTTTATGCAAAACTTTGGAGAGAGTTGAATATGAGTTTAGGCAGGTACACATTGCCTTTGATCTATATAAGCACATCTAATAAACTTAATCACAAATCCTTTAGATATTTGAGGATTCAATATGATATCCTTGTGGAACAAAGTAACAGTTAAAAAAATATATTTGTAGCCATGATAATCTGTGCTGAAATCAAAAGGTTTTTTTGAGATTATCATGTTTAAAATGAGCAATAATATATGCCAGCTTTTAAAAAATACATAATTTATCAAATTAACAGGACAGACTATCTATTTCCTCTCTAGTCAAATTAGCAAACTTAAGCAACTCCAAATAGGATTAGAAAATCTGTCATTTTCAACGTCATGGCTTCAGTTATAAATATTTGTTCTTCAGAATTAATTTCTCACATTGTTTTTAAAAAACACTAACTTTTTGAGAAGAACACATCCTGTCATTTTCTAAAGTAGAAAGTATAAGTCTGATGAATACAAATTAATTTTCTTGTAGAGCTTTGCCCAAAATGAAACGAATCTTCTAAGGAGTGCTTTGAAACTCATCCTTGTAAAATACCTAAGTTAGTTTACATACTAATCAACAACCCCAGAAATTCCCCTTTACGACCCAGTAGGATTTTTAGGGGACAGAGATGTTTGGATTTCTTTAAATGTCACTCTTCATTATGGGAGGTATATTTTTTTAAGGGCAATAGAAACTGTGGTCTTGATTTTGAATTTGCTTATCTTTCTTCGGATGAAATTGGAACACAGACATTAATGAGCAACCTTGTCATCAGTCCTTGAAAACAAATTATGCCAGGGTTTGAATTCAGACTCTTCTCCAAACAGAAGCTTAAAGCACAGCTTTCAAAGTGAGTATGATATCACAGTCCAGAATGCCCATTGTCTGCAGCCAGATGTCACATGTGCAAGTGGCAAGCCTTATTGTGAAGAAATTTAATAAGCTGGCTAAGGTGGGTGGAAAGCTTCCAGACCACAATTCCAGGATATTTCTTTACACTATAATCATCAAAGGCTGATAATTCTTTCTACATGCAGATAGGTGTCATCTGAAACATTGTTTTTAAAAGCCTGGTGCAACCAGTGAGTTTAAAGGGTACATACCACAGTTGTTATTTGTTTCAGTCATATCCAACCCTTCATGACCTCATTTGGGGTTTTTTCAGCAAAGATACTAGAATAGTGGCCATTTCTTTCTCTAATTCATTTTAGAGAGGAGGAATTGAGGCAAAAAGGGTTAAATTACTTGCCCAGGGTCATATAGTTAATAAGTCTCTGAGACCAGATTTGAGCTCAGGAAAATGAGTCTTCCTGATTCCAGAAATAGCATTCTATCCATTGTACCACCTAGTGCCTCATTAAAGACACCTGTCAGGGGCTTTTGTGTTTCTTTGAAAGGAAAGGCACATGACCTTTCATACTATGGTTCCTATGAATAGAGATTTGCCTATATTATTCATTCATCCTCCATTTTCCAGAATAGTCCTGATTGCAGTGAAGGAAACTGAAGAAAGTTATAGCTCTTTTCATACCATATATTTCAAATTTTTACTTAGATACATGGTTATTATACCCTTACCAAATTCCCAAAGTCTATGCTTCCAGCATAGGAACATGATCACAGACTTGAAGGACTGGAGATCTGGGCAAGTCACCCAGGACATCATCAGAAAAATTAGCACAAAGCCAGACATAATTACTTGTCCCAAACATCAAGTATCTGTAGGGAAAGCCATGCAAGGAGTAGATTTTTAAAAAATTCTGCACTTAACTAAAGAACATAGGATTATAGATCCAGAGCTGAAAGGGCCATCTGGTTCAACCCTATTATTTTACAGATGAAGGCCAGAGAGTGAAGTAACTTGTCCAAAGTTACATAAGTCATAAGCATAAGAGTTGATATTTGAGCCCAATTCTTCTGATTCCAAGAAAAGTACTCTTCATAATAACATCTTGATGCTTTTTGTTACTTCTAGAAGATTCTTGTTGAAATTTTGTCTGTGGAAATGGAAAGGTGTAGTATATACAAAATTTGAATGACATTTATTTTATTTTTTTGAGGACCAGACCATATAAAATCCTAGAAGCTAGGCAAGACTGAATCTCATATAAAGGTTTACAGCTACTGAATCTCATATAAAGGTTTACAGCTGTATAGCTGTAAACCTTTATATGAGATTCAGTGTTGAATGTACAGCATAATATAGTAGATTGCTCATTGGCCTTGGAGTCAGAATAAATAGGTTTCAAATCCTGCCTCAGACACTGAGTTACTATGTGACTTTGGGCAAATCTTTAACCTATATTTTATTTATAAATCTAATCTTATCTAAATCTAATCTCTACAGCTTATCTCTGAAATAAGGGAGTTTGAAAAAGGGGAGTTGAACTCAATGGGGCCTTTAGAGTTTCAAATTTATGATCCTTCAGAAATTTCATTAGACTCTTGGTCCAAAGACACCTGAGAATGGGCCTTACTACTCACCATTCAACAGGATCAGGATCAAATATGAATATTCATTCATCTTGGGAATATTCTGCTCTTACAGATAACCAAGATTTTGTGGAATAAGAAAATTCAGTTCTGATTTGACTTATTGATCCCTAAAGGCATTACACTAACAGAGTACCCCAACCTGGAACAGGTAGGAATGTGAGATCTTGAGAAGAAAGAAACACTTAATTCAGGTGTTTTAGACCAGTGGTTTGTAAACTCTATAAAGACAGATGGTTAGATACATACATACATATACACAATACATATATACATACATAGACAGAAAACTACTTCAAAACAAATGACTTCCTATCTAATTCTATATTTTTTATCTTATGTATTTTAAAATATTGTTCTGGAAGAGGGTATAAGCTTCACCAGAGTGCCAGAAAGATCCATGAAACAAAAAAACGTTAAGAACCCTTGATTTAGTCCAAATCCTTCATTTAACAGATAAAGGAACTAAGACCTAGAGAAAGGTTCTTTCCTTATCTTTCCACTGTCATACTTTACTCTCCTTAATACTCTTTAATCCAGTCATACTGGATTTCTTACACAAGATACTTCATGTTCCATGTCTTTATAGTAGTTATGATCCATTCTTACAATGCTTTCTCCTTTACTTTGTGACCTTCTTTAATGCAGGAACTGTATTTTACTTCTTTTTTAATCATCAGTCCTTAGTACAATTCCTAGCACTTAATAAATATTTATTTATTAATTGATTACTCAACTCATATCCACCCACCCTCCCTCCTGTCTCTAGCTTCACTTAAGACTCATCTCAAATCTTGCTTTCTATAAGAGGTCTTTCCAAGCTACCAGCACCTTCCTCTTTAAGGTTATTTTTCCATGTACTCACTGTGTTTATATCTTGTAGGTAACTAATTATTGTCATCTTTACTTTCCTCTTAGAATGTGAGATCTCTGAAAGTAGGGACTGGTTTTGCCTTTTTAAAAAAAAAAATTTTCCTAGTACTTAACAGAGTACCTGGAACATAGTTAGTGTTTGATTAATAGTGACTGACTAACTGACATGTCCAAGATCACTAAGCTAAGCTAGAAAGTAGACCTGACACTCAAAACCAAATGCTTCAATATTAAGTTGAGAGCTCTTTTCATTGCAAAAGGCTGCAGTTAGGTCTCTCTAAGAAGATGTCTTGTTGCTGAAATTAGACTAATTAGACCTTTATGAAGAAAGAAATGGGGGGGGGCAGCAAAAGACACACATACACACAGAGAAACAGATAAAATAATACAGAGAAGAGACAGATAAACAGAGGGAGAGAGAAAAATGAAGGGAAGGAAGGATAAGAAGAGATACAGAGAGACAGAGAGATGCTGGAGAGAGAGAGAAAGAGAAAGAGAGAGTCAGTCTTCTTTTTGAGGAATTCAGTTATCATCCCTTTCAACTTCAACTATTTTTTATTTCCTTGAAAGACTAAATTACAATCAACATGAACTTTGTTACCAGATATGTTCTACTCATTTAATGGTAGAAATTTATAGTATGTAACTAAAATCAGAACTTTAATTGTTCAATATTTAATGCCATTTATCTCATTTTAAAATAATTAAAACAACAATAAATCCAGGGGTTAGCATGATACAATGGGAAGAAAACAGGATCTATTATTGAAGAACCTGCATTCAAATTCCATCTCTAATACTAACTAATCCAGGGTCTTAGGCAAATCTCTTATCTTCTTCTGACCTTCAGCTTCTTCATCTATAAAAGGAACATTTTGAATTGGTGACTCCTAAAGACCTTCTGGTTTGAAGTCCATGATCCTATGTCTATTCAGAGATGTGTTTCTCTTTAAGTTCAGTGGTGTCAATAAATCATTATAAATGAAGTCAACGGGGTAAAAACAAAAAGCCAAATTATGGAAATGTGCCATAGTAAGTGGCCTATTAAATATATTTTAAAATTTCACAAAAATGACTTATCCTTGAATTAAGCCATCATAGATGAACTTACCATTGTGATACAATGCAAAAAAGTCCAGGATTCAAGTCTTGGATTTGAATCCTAGTTCTACCATTCTCTAGCTGTGACCTAGATCCTTAAGAGCTTGATCTGTAAAGGAAAGAGTGGACTCTTAGCTCTAAAGATATAATTCTATGAGAAGAGCAAGCTCTGAAACTAAACTATTGGCAACATGTTAAACATTCTATTAATATTTAGATGAAGGCAGATTAAAAGAGCAGTCCAGTGACTTTGGCTAAGATATTCAAATCTCTCTATAACTCAATTTCCTCATTTGTAAAAAGGAACTAGAACTAGAGGATCTGTAAGGTCCTATCAACCTAAATCTATGATTCCATTATCTATTTTCCAGTGACTCCTTTTTGGCAGAAAATAAAATAACCAAATAGGTCTTTCTCAAGTAAAATTTAAGGAACCTAGTTTTCTTCTAATCAAAGAACAATTTGGTTTTGAAAGTCCTAGCTTTTCCAGGCCTTTAAAAATAATATCTATGTTACCTTTGTTTTCTATTAGGTTATACAGTAGCCAATATCTGATTCCAGTTTAGGGCACAGAGTGAACAGTTATTACAGGCATGTTATTTGCAAACAATGTAATTTTCCTGGTGAAATTAGTTCTTTGTAACTAGAGAAGCTGTTACAGTCTGTTTGTTAAGTGCTAAGCAAATATTCCATTTCACTTCTGCCACTGATTAGCCCCACAAGATTTTGTATATGGCACAAATTATGCACCTTAAGTGGATAAACCTGCTTCCAATAAAATTCAGAGAATGATAAGTGAGGAACAAAATCAACACTCTGGATAAAGAATTCCTGTGGGTTTTTCAGTCCAGTCCAGTTCCATCTAAGAAACAATTGGCAAAAACTGGGCTTCTAAGCAGATCTCTTAATAATGTTTATTTTTTAATAGGATCTCTGTTCAAGGGTATAAGAAGGAAGGGAGGGAGGGAGGGAGGGAGGAAAGAAGGAAGGGAGGGAAGGAGGGAAGGAGAAAGGAAGGAAGGGAGGGAAGGAGGAAAGAAGGAAGGGAGGGAAGGAGAAAGGAAGGGAGGGAGGGAGGGAGGGAGGAAGGAAGGAATGGAGGGAGGGAGGGAGAGAGGGAAGGAGGGAGGGCGAGAGGAAGGAAGGGAGGGAGAGAAGGAGGGAGGGAGGGAAGCAGAAAGGAAATGTATGCTTTTTGAGAAAGAACCACTTCAGTGGAAGGCTTACCAGGTTATTATGCTATTATGGGACTGAACTTTCCCCAAGGCATTAATTACAAGAAGTGACCATCTGAAGGCTCTGTGCCCTCCCTTTGTATTGGGTTTTAGGTTTCACAGCGATGCCCTGAAAAACCTGAGGCTGCTATAATAACCAGTAGCTTCTGAGCAGCAAGCTAATGTGATCAACTCCTTCACCCTTGCACTTTGACCTATCTGGATAGACAAAAGCTGAGTAAAGAACACATATTGAAATTTAATGTAAACTTTTGGAAATCCAGAGTTTTGTTTTTATCAATTAAATACATGTTGAAATTGAAAACTAGCTGCAATGGCTGAAGGCAGGAATTATGAGCTTCCAGTCAGGACTGGGTTCATGCCAGGGCACATGTTCCTAATAAAGGCAGAAAGAATTAAAATTACAAGCATAACCCATTGCTCATTTAAAAGATATCTCCCAGACTATGCTGCCCAATCCTCTTGCATGCATAAAGAACAATTAAATATCCAAGCATAACTTTGCTGGCTGTTCACACAATTTGCCTCTGAATTTCAGATTTGTATCTCCATTATGGTGATCATGAATTACAGTTTAGCATTTGCTAAGGAGAAGTTACTGTCTATGCTAAATAACTTTTTAAATAGTTCCCCAATGAACAGTGGGGCTTGATGTGTTACAAGTTGAAAGCACTTCATGTATCAACATACTAACTATTAAAATAGGCTTCTTTAATTAGAAGAAATTAAGATATTTTAAAGCAGACTTCTTATTTTACAAAATAAAATTAAGGTAATATCAATGCAATTTGTAAACTGTGTGGTTATGAGTCATTGTTTTAAATCTGAAAGTTGCCATTTTACTTTGTCTCTCCTTTCAACACCTTCTTCTTTACCACAATAACAATTCTGTGTTCATGCTGACCCCCAGTTCTTTTCTAGATGCCAGATTCCCTATCCCTCTTGTTCTCCCAAAATTACTTATTGCAAAGAAGGAACATAATCCATGTCACAGTGCAGTGTATAGGCTTAAGGTCTGAGTTACAGTGGTATCTTGGTAGTCATCATTAATTGGCATCAGAAGGCAAAAACGACAAGTACCAAAGAAATTGGTACTTTAAGGAGTACATTTTCAGCCTACTGCCTAACCATCCCTATCCACCCAATTCCCCAGTGAAGCAAGCGGGGCTTTCAGCAATGGTGAAACAAGCCAAGCCAGCCAAGCTCGGCCCAGTTCCTCCCTTCTCAATCAGACTCACTTTTTGAGAAGAACCGAGATCTTTATACTTTTCCCTCACACTATGCTGTCCATGCTTCCTTGGAGAGAGGAGAGAAGGGAAAGATGTGGAGGCAAAAGCTATGGTTGAGTACTTCACTACTGCTAGGAGATCCTCCACAACTTCCACCTCCTCCTGGACTCCCACAATTGCTGTGGGTCATGCCATCACAGCTGCTCCTGCTTCTGTTGCTTCTCCTTCTGCTGAGCACACTGGCCATTTTGTACCCTTTCCAGTATTATTGTTTTGGGAGCTGGAAGACTATATGCTGCAGCCACATTGTCCTGCAAGAACTGCCTTTCGACTTACCAGCCAAAGTGCACAAACTCATCTCAGTACTATGGGCTCCAACCTGATAGTCCTATGCACCTATGCACCTTGCTTTCAGTCTGGAGCAGTTACCCATAACTGAAGGCAATAACAGCAGTAGTGGGGGCTGAGCAGTATGCTGGGCCAGCCTCACATCCCTACTGCTCAACCAAGATAACAATCAAATGTGAGTGCCAAGCAAGTATCAAGTGCTGAAGCATTTTTTCTTATTGAAATACATTGAATATCAAATTCAACAAGTTTCAAAGTAGATGAGTGTATTTAGAAAAAACATATGTTGCCCAGCATCATTTATTAGTTCCACATGAAAACAATATTATAAGCAAAATAACATTACTGGGAACAGTGAGTTGTATAAGAAGAGAACTGAGCAGAGCAGAACTAAGTGAGAACAAGGTCCATTCCTATCAGAAACTCACTAAGCTGGCTATCTAGAACAACAGCATAAAGCTATGCTGGCAATCTGAGATAAGCTGTAAATGGAGGTTCGGCTGGTGATAGGGATTCCAGAGAAAAATAATTATCTAGAAGTCTTGGGTAGATTATGCACAGGGATAGGACAAGGCAGAGCTGAAGTCATGTTGTATTGTTCTTGAGTAATTGGTCTACCTCATTAAAAATAAGGTTAAGGCATTAAGTAACAGTATGATTATGTCTTAATGCCATTACTGCAAAAATGACTTTTATTGCAACCATTCCAACATAAATTAGAATGACAAATCCAGAATCTAAAATAATAGGTCATATGCAGATGGGATTTGTAAAGCACATTCCTACAATACAGGAAAATTATCCCCATTTCACAAGTGAAAAAACTGAGGTTCAAAGAAATAAAGTACTTTCTCGGAATCATATGGTTAGTAAGTTTTAGGATAGGATTAAAAACAATGAAATTGAAATTAAATAAAAATAAAACTATGATACCATATCATATCTCTTCAATCTATTGATAATTACTGTCTATAAAAGTATTAACACTGAACTATGGGAATAAATACTAAAAGGTCAAAATGATTTTGAGAAAACATTAATTTTGTAAGGGATGCAGGTTGGTTAGATAAATATCTGCCCCTTCTCCCAAGAGGATGATGCGGCGGAGGAGAATGGCTAACATTTATAGGTCCTAATATCTACAAAGCATTTTCCATATTGTCTTATTTGATCCTCAAAACAACCCTATGAAGCAAGTGACCCTCATTCCATAATTTTTTTTAATTAAAGCCTTTTTATTTTCAAAATATATGTATGGATAATTTGTCAATATTGACTCTTGCTAAACCTTATGTCCCAATTTCCCTCCTTCCCCCATATCCTTCCTTAAATAGAAAGTAATCCAATATATGTTAAAAATGGTAAAATATATATATATGTTAAATCTAATATATGCATACATATTTATACAATTATCTTGCTGCACAAGAATAATGAAAGCAAAAAGGAAAATGGGAAAGAAAATAAAATGCAAGCAAACAACAGCAAAAACAGTGAAAATGCTATGTTGTGATCCACACTCATTTCCCACAGTCCTCTCTCTGGTTGTAGATGGCTCTCTTCATCACAAAACTATTGGAACTGGCCTGAATCATCTCATTGTTGCAAAGAGCCATGTCCATCAGAATTGATCACAGTATAATCTTGTTGTTGCCATGTTCAATGATCTCCTGGTTCTGCTCATTTCACTTAGCATCACTTCATGTAAATCTCTCCAGGCCTCTCTGAAATCATTCTGCTGATCATTTCTTATGGATCAATAGTATTCTATAGCATTCATATACCATAATTTATTCAGCCATTCTCCAACTGATGAGCATCCACTCATTTTCCAGTTTCTTGCCACTGCAAAAAAGGGCTGCTACAAACATTTTTGCACTGATGGGTCCCTTCCCCTCCTTTAAGATCTCTTTGGGATATAAACCCAATAGAAACACTGCTGGATCAAAGGGTATGCATAGTTTTATAGCCCTTGGGCATAGTTCCAAATTGCTCTCCAGAATGGTTGGATCAGTTCACAATTCCACCAACAATGTATTAATGTCCCAGTTTTCCCACATCCCTTTCAACATTCATCATTATTTTTTCCTGTCATTTTAACCAATCTGAGAGTTGTGTTCACTCCCACCATTTTACAGGTGAGAAAATTGAGGCTAAAAGAGGCTAAGTGACATACTTAATGAATCAAATGACTAGTAAGGCAGGATTAGAATTCAGTTTTTTCCTGGCTCCAAGTCCAGCATCCAAATTTGGATCAAAACAACTATAATGCTTGATAAATTCTTGAGTACAGTCCCTTATAACCAAAGAAATTTAAACAAATTGCACATTTAATCTTATCTAACTTGCTCATGATTGGTGGATTCCAACAGGTATCACAATCCTTACCCTAGATTGTTATTTTGTCCTTTGTTTTTTCCAAAGAAGACCAATGACATCATGGGATGATGCCTTGATTTATGCATGAATCTGATTTAAGTGAAGCACTGTTACACAAGGTTGTCAGCTTCATTCTCTCTTCAAGAGTCATTGAAGTCTAAAGACAAGACAGATGTTAGGATGACTAGTGATGGTCCAGCATGCAGTGGACGACCTGTATCTCCAGGTTTTCTTTTTTTGATTCCTTCAACCTCCTTCATAACCACTGGAACAAATTAATCTCATCTGCCCATTTCACTGGGAGAAGTCTTCTAATAGACAACCTCCTAACTCAGTGATGAGTTTGAGACCTGTTGGTTACACTCAACCTGGTTTAGTCACCAAGTGCATGTTACAGCTTCTTATAGCCATTTGTGAGTGCCAAATTGTTGGTTATTGTCATCCATCCATTCAAACTCTAGACTAATGGATTTTTTAAAAGGCCCAATGCCTTTTTTTAACCTCAGTATAAAAGTATTCAGCCTCTATCCTCCTGAGACCTCTAAAAAACGCACCTATATTCTGGAACTGTGGCATCTATTTATTGAATTGTGTTCATATTTGCAGCTCTATTTCTCCAGATCCAAGGCAGGGGTTGAAAAAGAAGCATCTTTATCTTTGTATTCTTTTCATATGAGTGGATTTTCCCCCTGTGCTTTGTACACAAATAATTAACTCTGTAGTTATATTAGAGGTGAATATGACTATGTTCATGCTCCGTGGTACACAAGATTGGACTTAAAAAGTAAAAAAAAAAACAAATTTCTTTTCAGTCACTTATACTTAAAATTGAATAGGACAGACTTGGAGAAATACTTTGTTTTTAAATAGAGCTTTGCTAATAAAACAATAACCAAATTAAGACATCCTATCTGGTATTGATTGTTTCCATCAATATTCAATCCTCTAATTTTAAGTTTATTCAAGTTAGAGACTCTATCAGAGTGTTGTTGATCTTAGTACTGGGTAAATGTTAAATAATAATGACTTTCTCTAATTCTTCAACACAATTTTAATGATTATAATCTTTTTACCTTTCCTAAGTATCTGGCTTAAGGTAAGATCATTTAATTTCTTTCAGCCTCAGTTTCCTTATTATAGCAATACCAACAACTGCCTTACCTACCTACCTCATCATGTTATCAAATTACATGATAACTGAACCAGTGATTTCATTGGCTTAAAGAACTTATAGATGAGAAAACTCCCTCTGCGAGGATAGATTGGCCCCTCTGCAACTAATAGTCTTAAATGGTTGCATAGAAGACTGAGAGGGTAAGTACTTGTCCAGGATCACAAAACACAGAATCAGAGATGAGATGTTGGACTTAGTATCAGGAAAATCTGCGTTCAAATCCTACTGCAAATACTTACTAGAAGTACTCACTAGATTTCCTTATCTATAAAATGAGAGTGTTAGATTCATTGACTTCTAAAATTCCTTTTGGCTCTGAAGCTATAATCCTATGATTGCTGAATCTGAAATTATCTCTTTATCTAGAATGCCATGATGTTTCTTATTAAATGAGATAACTTTCTGATTCTGAAAACTGTAAAATGCTATATAAATGTAGGATATGTCTATTCTTTTTTTTTTCATCAACATCCCTGAAGTTTATAGGGCTTAGCTCATATTACCAAACAGAGAGAATAAGGAATAGTCATATTATTAAAGAACTGATGAATCATGAAGGTTCTTTGTTGTTCTCTACCATTTTCTCTTTCTCTCTGTTTTTCTGCTTTTGAAATGATAACTACAGATATACTCCCATATAATGTTGGTGCCAACCAGTATTGTTTTACTATAGCATCAATATCTTACTCAAATTTACTTTAGATTTATAAGATTCCAGTTCTCAAATAACCTAAATCAATACAATTCTGTTGTCTTCTCCATACTAACATGGCAAACTCCTATTAACCCATACTGCCCTTCGCTATGCCAACTATCTCAGTACTAGAAAATTACTTTTGCCTGTAATCCTGTCCCACCTCCTGCCTCTCCTGCTTATTCTTGTTTAGGAACACACCAGCAAGGAATACTTGCTGAATTGCTTGTCCTCTGTAACATTCTTCACCTTATGTTGTATTTAGGTGGATCCAACTAATAATGATAGGTGGGATACTGATTTTTAGAGAATTGGAACATAAATTCAAACCAATTAGTGTCATTATTTTCAAATAGTGCTGATAAAAGGTTTAGTTGAGGAATGGGATTGAAATTAATGATCAAGTTGAGGTTGTATGGTTTGTGTGGATTTCATCACTCATGCTATATCTCTGACCACAGACTGCTTAATGTAAACTATAAATCTAACTAAACCAAAGCTCCCAATCTAGTACTTAGAATAATGTCAATCTATATTGTGTTAATCATAAAGTCTCATTCCCATCCTCATATTTCATATGCATTCCATATACAGAACTTACTCTATCATCAGGGAGATAAACTCTGGATATGTGGCAGGTAATTAGAAATGACTGCTGTGTTTTTTAAATAGTATTTTATTATTTATTCTAAAATCAGGAGAAAAGCATGTATTGAAAATATTATTCACATAGCTTTATGTAATGTAACTGATCTTATTTGTTTCCTTTCTGCCATGTAAAACTCTAAAATACCAATCAATCAGTCAACAAGTATTTATTAAATGTTTAACTAAATTAAATTTATTAAATTAAAAGTATTAAATATGAAGCAGATATAATGCTAGCTATTAGGATATAAATAAACTCGATGGAACAATCTCGATTCAAGAATAAAGTTATATTTTGATTATTTTTAAAAGCATGGACAAGCAGAAAATACCCTTCAGATTTTTTATTTTCCTCTGAAGAATCTATTCTAAAAAAAAAAAAAAAAAAAACTTAACCTCCAGGGATTTGCCTAAAATGATCATAGGTTCATTTATAATTTGTGTAGAGCGATAACAGTGGCAGGATTTACACTGGGGTAGTGAAGAGAAAGCAGCATAATAGTGATTATTTCATCCTTAAGATTAAAAGAAATCACCTAAGTTCTATTACCATTTTGAATTCATTTTTTCCAAGCATCATTCAGAAAAGGCTAATTTTTCTATATGTGCATATAGAGTATGGTATTTTATATCTTTTTCTTTTAGCTTGGTGAAATATCTCTTTCTAAATGCTATTCTTGCTTCCTTACTCAATTCAAAAACCTGAACCTTGCCATATTATCTTTATATTTTTATCAGCATCTATCACAGTACTTTACATAAAATCAGTTTTCAACAAATGCTTGTTGAATTAAAATGAATTTTAAATTGCAACATTCAGGCTTCACAGACACATAAAAAAGGACAAGAAGATACATAGGTGAGATGATTCTGGATCTCAAAGAGATTGCCCCTTGAAATTGGCTATTGAATAATGACCATAACACTCCTTAAAGATATTTTTTGGAATTCATATGGGAACCACAGCTCTATGAAAATACATTTAAAAATTCTTAAGACTTGCAAGAATTCAAGAATATATTTTTGTCACAGATAATTTCCAAACAGTTATCAATTTTTTAATTTAAATACAAAACCCCCTAAATAATATTTTCCCATGAATTAAAGACCTCAAGATTCAAGTCAGAAATATTAATATTGCAATTTAACTCAAGAACATGTCTTCTTACATTTTGTACTCACTGAAAACAGCAGCAAGAGACTTTGTCAAATGGGTTATATTTAGACTAGATGAATCAGTGAAATAAAACAAAAACCAAATAAAGCAAAATAAACCGAATCCTAGCCAACAATGTTTTAAAGGTAAGGAATACAGTTGAAGAGACTGAAAAAAAAACTCAAGATCAATGTCTTTTGGGGTAGAGTAGGGGACCAGGAATAGAATACTAATTGAGAACTGAAATTATGTTTATCGATATTAATTATAGCAATTTCCTAATTTGGAAGAGACAATAAAGGATTGAACTTTTAACAGCTGGCTGAATTTGAGGTGATTATTATATTGAACTGAAACTAAGGCTGCCTCCAGAAGCTCCCCAGGAAACCTGCTTCCGGAGAATGATAATATTTTAGAAAAGAAGAACACTACAGGGAATCAAGCCAAATATTGTTAATGGGTTTCTGGGCTGAAGGGTCTTATTAGAAACAGGTATACACAAATCCATCAGCATGGGAAGTATTAAACAAGCACATAGCAATATAGCACAGACTAGTAGTGATGACTCTCCCCACAGCTGGTGCAGGCTCAATGTGGTGTAACAAACATGAATTGTACATGTAAGTAGTGATATAACAAACAATATGAATCAACATGGTATTGTAAAAGATTTCTAGAAGTCTTAGGAGGGTATGTAAATAACAACCACACATACGCCTCCTTTATCAACCAAAAAATAGTCCAAAACCAATCTATTGTCCATTACTTCATGTGTCAGGGAATCCAATGATCCCTGGAAGTTTTTAAAGTCCTAAAACAGTCTTTTTATGTGTTAGGGAATGCAATGATTCCTGCAGATGTTGAAGTCTTACAACAGTCTCATCATGTGTCAGATGACCCAATGATTCCTGCAGATTTTGAAGTCCTGCAACAGTCTCATCATGTGTCAGGGGATCCAATGATTCCTGCAGGTTTTGAAGTCTTGCAACAGCCTTATCATGTCGCAGGGATTCCAATGATTCCTGAGGGTTTTCAAGTCCTGCATCAATCTCATTAACAATTTTTGATGTCCATGAGTCAATTGCCATAACTGCCATGCTCTTTCAGTGGTGGGCACAATCGGCAATGGAACCACCCAATGTTTCTTGGATCTTCTCCTTCATTTCAAGTTTCTGCTCCATCTCTCTCCAATGAACAAGGAAAATATGGCTCATTGGCACCCATCTGATTCCTTCTCCATCTGTAGAGATACAAGCTAACTCTCTCCCCCAAGCAGTTAACCTATCTGGTCCCTTCCATTCACCACTTTCTGGATCTCTCCACATGACCTGGTGATTATCTAAAGATATTGTTGCTGCTTGTACTGGATACTGCCTTTCCAGTGGGTTATAAAACCTGTCTGCCAGAGCCAGTGCATTTTTATCAAAAACAAAAAGTTAATTGTATAAAGAGCTAAATTTAGAAACTCTCTCTGTTACCTGAGGCTCCTCCTTTCTTTTGTTTTTGGAGGAGTGTCTTGATGTCTCTGTTTCTCCTCTCTACTATTGCCTTGAGGATTAAAAGGTATGCCAATGATGTGTAAAATTTTATACTGTGCACAAAAGTGTACAAAATGTTTAGAAGTATATGCAGATCTGTTATCTGTTTTTATTGCTTGTGGCACATCCATAATCGCAAATGCTTGTATAAAGAATTCAGTGACCACTTGGGCTGTCTCTTTTGCTGCTGATATTGCAAAAGTGAATCCTGAAAAGGTGTCTACTACAAATGGATAAAAGACAGATTACCAAAAGATTTATAATGGGTCACATCCATTTGCCAAATTTCATTGGGTCTCAAACCACAAGGGTTCTTCCCTGGAGGGAACATAGGAGTGTGGAAAGGAAAGCAAGTTATACAGGCTTTTACTATGCTCCTAGCTTCCTTTTTTGTTATTCCAAATTGCAAACATAAAGCTCGAGCAGCCTGATGAGATTCTTGGACTGCCTGAAATAAAGGAGTATTGGCCAACATGGTTTGAAGGCTATCTGCCTTTGAATTACCATCAAAAATAGGACCTGAAAGTCCATTATGTGAGTAGACATGCAAGATATAAATCTTACCTGGATGCTTTCTCACTTGCTCTTGAAGTTCCTTAAAGAGCTGATATATATTAGAAGCTACAAATTTTATTTGGGGTGTGGCAATTCTTTGTACCACACCTACTGAGTAGGCCAAATCAGATATTATATTTCTATCTCCTGGATAATAAGAGCTAGAATGATTCCATACAATTCATTCTGCTGAGTGGACTGAAAAGGAGTTCTGACTACTCTCTTTACAGTTAATTCACGAGAGTATACAGCACAAATATTATGTTTGGATGCACTTGTAAAGATATTTGGTCCTTTAAGAGGAACTTTAGAACATTTTTTTTTCAAAAATCCATTGCCAATTATGTAATACTCAGGTTATCTTTAATAGAGACCCGTGTGTAAAATTTGGAGCCATGGCCAATAAAATTTGTCACTCTAAGATGGTTTCACAGCATATATTAATTTGTGCATTGGTATAAAAAGTGTATATCTTGTCAGGATAAGACCTGATAATTGTACTGCTTGCTTAATAGCCTTTAATAAAATTCTAACCACAAGCACTTGGTAAGGAGTAATGCTTTGTTGTGGTTGTGCTGGGAGGTTCACCCACTCTACCATACTGTCTCCTTGATGAAGGACTGCTGTGGGTGCCTCTTTTGTAGCAAAAACTGATGTTTCCAAGTGTTTTTGAGTGACTCTTTCAACCACAGTGATAAAGCCAGTTCAACTTCTCTCAAAGCCTCTTGAGCTTCTTTTGTAAGCTCCCCTTAAAATGTCATATAATGGTTGCAATTGATAGATAGTCAAGCCTAACACTGAACACATCCATTGGATATCTTCTATCAATTTTTAAAAGTCATTTAAGGTGTTTAGCTTCTTTGTTCTTGAGGAAAGTTTTTGTACTGTAAGCACCTTCGAGTATACTTCATATCGTAAATATTGAAAAGGAGCATGTCTTTGAATTTTTTCTGGAGCTATGTGCAATTTGTAGTTCCTTAATGTTTCTATGGTCTTTTGTAGATATGCTTCTAACATTTGCTCCTCAGATACACATCCCAATATATCATCCATGTAATGTAATGACACTACTTTTGAAAATGCTTTTCTTACTGGAGTAAGAGCAGCAGCAACATACATTTGATCCATAGTAAGGCTATTTTTCATTCCCTGTGGCAAAACTGTCCATTCATATCTTTTATAAGGCTCAGCTAAGTTAACGCTGGGCACTGAAAAGGCAAATGTTTTCATATTCTCCTTATCTAGAGGGATAGAATAGAAACAATCCTTAATGTCTATAACCCAAAGAGGTCATTCTCTAGACAATTGAATAGGAGATGGAAGTCCAGATTGAAGAATTCCCATAGTTTCCATTTGTTCATTTTACTTTTCTTTAATCAGTCAACATCCTCCATTTTTCATATTTCTTTCTTACAACAAATATAAGGGAATCCCAAGGACTTGGAGAAGGTTATAAGTGTCCTTGGTCAAATTGCTCCTATACTGTATCTAATAAGCCCTGAATTTTATCACTAGCTAAAAGCCATTGTTCTATCCACACTGGTGTATCAGTTTTCTATTGAACAGGAACAGGTGAGAGTGTTGGCAGGCTTTCAATACCAGCCTTGCCTGAAAAGCTGAAGTACTCATTTGTAATCTTAACTGTTGTAAAATGTCTCTTCCCCATAGATTGATGGGGATTTTTTCAACTATAAAAGGAATAAAAGGAGTATCATTTCTGTCCTTAAATCTTCATTTCTTATCTATGACTTTAGAACCCTTTAGAAAAATTTTAATTCTCTCTAGGAATATCAATAGGCCTTATGTGAAACCAGGGAAGTGTACAATTATATTTCTCCAAATCTTCCACCTTATTCACCTTATTGAGAAAAATCAATTTGTATTTTGTAAAACATGGAGTTGTGACTTGACATCAGTATCAGTACACACATTGCACCATTTCTGCAGGTCATTGCAATATTCAGTTCATTCTCCATATTTTTTATAAAACCAGATTCTCAATTTTCTATCACCTTTACTGAATTAGGATGAAAGACTATTTAACATACCCATTAGCAATCCTGAGGACTTCTGAGCAAGACTTTGTCCCCACTTTCCATTGGACATCCTTTCTTTTACATTGATTTTTTTTCAACTTCACATGATGCTTTTTATCCAAATATTTGATCTACAATTAGCAGATTCCTGATATTTGTGGTAGTGAAAACAGTCACTTCCTGCTCTTAGTTATTATCTTCAACAAGGTTTTCTAAAGAAATCCATTAACAGCCACTTCTAACTTTTCATTTCTTTCCTCTCACCATGAGCTATCAGATACTAACTAAACTTTCATAGTTTCCTCTCAAAATGACTTAGATCAATTGGCAATCTTGCAGGCCCTTCTTTTCGCAGGAACTATAGATATTGCATACAAATCAAAATAATCATTGAGCCTGGTACTGATATTTTTTTCCATTTCTCCTGAGGTTTTCATTTAAATTCTACCCAAATGCTTAGTATAGAAGTATACGTGGTATCATTTTAAATTGTCTTGAATTGCTCCAAATTTTGTACATAAATCTAATTTTGCAGTAATTATGTTGATAGCAATGCAAATTACCTAAGAACTTTAAAAATTCAAAATTTCTCAGTTCTTACATGACATCATTATCTGTTATAAAATTCTCTGACCTTATTTCACTCATTAAAGTTCCATTCAACTTAATCTGCCCACTCTTAGTTTAGGCACCTAATTGAGACTGGAGCAGATGTTAGAAATAATGTAACACAATCCTTTCATTATAGAGATAAGAAAAATAAGATCTAGTAAGATGAAGATCTTGAATTCCTGAACAAAGTCAGAACTAGAATCCAGTGTCCTTCCCATTAATAATAATTATTATTTACATTTGCATAGTGTATTCTAATTACAAAGCATTTTCACACTCATCTCTTTTCATCCCCATAGTAGCCTTAGAAAGTATAATGTTAATGCAAAAGAAGTATTATTAATCATATTTTACAGATGAAGAAAATCAAGATCAAAGAGACTAACATTTCACAGTAAATAGCAGAACAAGAATTTAAACTTAGGTTTCATAACTCAAAGTCTAATGATCTCAATAACAGACTATGCTGCTTTTTTTTTTTTTTTTTGCTGAGGCATTTGGGGCTAAGTGACTTACTTGCCCAGATTCACACAGCTAGGGAGTGTTTTAAGTATCTGAGGCCTGATTCGAACTAAGGTTCTCCTGACTTCAGGGCTGGTGCTCTATCCAGTGTGCCACCTAGCTGACCCTTTTCATTTTCTTAATAGCCAGGTTTTGGGGGGGGGGGGTTGTGTGTGTGTGTGTGTGTGTGTGTGTGTGTAGTATAATGAAACTGAAAGGAATTATAGAGGTCTTAATCTAACTTTCCTCTCAAAATGGGAATTTTCTGGAACAGCCCTAAAAATGAACAAAAAAAATCAACAAAACTTTGTTCAAATATTTCCAGTGACAAACAACTCATTGCCTGGTTTATTGTGACTGTTAGTAAACATCCCAAAAACTGTGATACCCAAACCTATACATAATATGCCAGATATATCTGACTAGTAAAGGATACAATGGAACTAGCATTTTCTTTAATCTAAATTCAGTACTTTTGTTAACATAGCCTTTGATTACATTGGCTCATTTAGGAGTCCTACCATACTGTTGAGTCATATATTTGTGGTCAATTTATAGTTCTATTTGATGACTGCGTATTTTAAAATCAGCCAGAGTCAGGAATTCAGGTTAAGGGAAAATCTTCAATCTTTATTCTCAGTAGAGGTGAAGAAGGATCGGAGGTGAAGATTGGAGGTGAAGGGGGATTAGCAATGTGAGCAGCTGTGTCAAGAAGCCAGACAGACCAGAAGCCAGCCAGCCTTCTCTCCCCGCCTCTCTTCCTCCCCTCTGCCTCCACCCACCAAAATCGTCATTTCCTATACAACACATCAGGACTTGCACAAAGAGTGGGTGGGGCCCATTCTTTCTCCAAGCATATATATTAATAGAGTATGGTCCAATTACTATTTAGCCTCACGTGCTTGGGACCTCAGTGCATCAACTTGAGCTTCAGCCCATTACAATTCCATGTCTTTTTTCATAGGAATCCCTCCTGAACAAGGCCTCCCAAATTCTATGCTTTTGTATATTAGGCGTTAGTTAAGAAAAAAAAAAAACTATCAAAATTTACATTTATTCTTGTCACTTTATCTTATTGATTTTAGCAACTTGTTTTGCTCTATAAGATTTTTTTAGATCCTATTTGAGACATGTTAAAGCTTCTTATCAGAAAATCTGATGATTAGACTGTCTTCATCCAAGCTGTTTAGGAAATTCTTGAACAAATTAGGCACAATAACAAAATCCTATAGAACTTCACAAGAGACATTTCTTCAGGTTATCACTGATTTGTTTGTTAATGATTCTTTGTTTAATCCTACCCAACTGTGATCTCAATATTATCTAGTTACAAGGAGTCAAGTTCACTGCCCAATACAGCCTAGGAGTATGATGCAAACCATTTAATCAGACAGCAAATGTGGATGATGCCTTTCCAAATAATGTTACAAAATTATGCAAAGGCAATCACATAAATGACTGTTCAAAAAAAAATGCTAAGTCATTTCCCAATCTGTTATAATAGATGTATTTCATGGGAATAAAGTTTATCCTTCCATTACTATATTCTAGTTTTGAGTTTGTTCTCATGAGAAAATTTATTATTTCAATAGTCATAGCACAAAAAAGTAAACTGTCCTCGGAAACTGTGTAACTGGCTTTCAAGGTTACATATTCTCAATGAACATGGAAGCTTGATACAGTGGAAAAAATAAGAAATTTGGAGCCAGAGGATGTAGGTTCAAATCTTGGCTGTTTCCTACTACTTGAATGACCTGGGCAAGTCCTTTGACTTCTCTGAGCCTCAGTTTCTTCTTTTGTAAAATGATAAATATGGACTAGTTTGATTTCAAAGTACTTTCTAATTCTAATTATATGATTTGTGATCGAATTTAATTCAGTGAAAAGTTACTGAATTTTTATCATGGGACAGGAAATGTGCTAAATGGGTGCACAACAATGAAAAAATCTGTGTTCTTAAGGAACTTAAGGAACTAAAAGTACTAGAGGAAAACAAAACATACATATTCAAGTAAATTCAAAAAGTATGAACAAAATAAATTCAAAATAATTTGGAAGCTGATGTGATTAATAAGTGTCATATAGTAGATGGCATGAGCTGAGCTTTGAAGGAATACTTCTTTCCCCCTCCCCCAGAAATTACATTTCTCTTATTTCAGGAAGAATGGAAACAGAGACAATTGGCCTTATTTTTTCCCTTCTCTAAAACTGGAGAGTTTGAGGTTTCACTGGGTGCTCAATAGTCCCAAGCCTTCCTGTAACCTTTCTCTCAAAGTCATAAGATTTTAAAAATTATATTGTAAAGTTTATATTCTATCCTACAATTCAAACCCACCTTAGATGAAGGAAGAAAGATATTTTAAAAAGAAAGAGACACCTTTCCTTAATATACTAGAGATTTCTTTTTGCAGGAAAGAAAAAAAAAGGATTGGCTGATTGGAGTAGGAAGGAATATTTAGGGTTTGATGGTCATAGAAAACAAAATTTTAAAAATCACAGAATTTAAGAATTGTAAAGGATCTTGGCAGGCAAACAGTCTAACCAATGTGTGAAGACAATCTACTATAATATATCTGACAATCACCTCACTTCTATTAAAATTCCTCTAAGGAAGTCTTCAACTTTTCTAAGAGGAACCTACAAGCTCTCAAAGCTGTTCATACCAATTAGGCTCCAACTATTAGGAAATTCTATTTCTAACATCAATCAACAACTGGTTTCTTTGTAACCTCTACCCCACAGCTCTTGGGTCTATTTTCTGAGACCAAACAAAACAAACCTCAGCCCTATTCAAGATGATAGACCCTCAGATACTGGAGACTGCTATCATATCCCTCACAAGTTTTCTCTTCACTTCAAAACATTTTCAATTACTTCAAAGTATCTCCATGTGACATGGATTCCCAAGCCCTTTACAATGTTGGTTACCCTCCTCAAGACACATTTAAGTTTATTAATGTTCTTCTTAAACTATGGGGATCAGAATGCAATACTGATAAGAGAATAGTAAAATGGATCAATCACCTCAGTATTTCTGAAAGCCATGCATCTTTTGATGCATCCAAGATCTCATTAGGTTTTAGGTCACTACATCACACTGATGGTTCAAGTATGTTATTCACTAAACCCACTAGATTTTTTTTTCAGAACAACTGAAATATAGTCATACTTCTCTCACCTTATACTTATGACTGATTTTTTGTACCCAAATGAAATATTTTTACATTTATTCCCATTGAATTTTTTACAGATTCATCCAAGGGCTCAAGAATGTCAAAGTCTTTTTGGATCCTTACTCTATTATCCAGCTTTTAGGTACCCAGTGGTTGTATCTTCAACAAATGAAAGTTGGCATAAAAATTCAGAGATAGAAGGTATGTATACATACATATATATATATATATATATATATATATATATATGTATTTGTGTGTATATATATATTATGAAAAGAGAAAGGTGATAGACAGATACATAAAGATGACACTGAATTTTCAAGAGAGAATTGATTATGTTCAGTATCTTGAGCATGTATGATGTGTGCTGACCCAAAGTAAGTATTATTTCCATTGGTCTTTGCCCTTCCTCTTCCCCTTCTCCTTCAAGGGGACACAGACCTGACACATCCAACCCAGGTTCTTTATGAGTCTTTGTTCTGTTTGATCTACTTTTAAAAGCTGGGAAGTACACAGTAATTAATATACTTTAGAAATGTCCCAGTCCTAAAAAAGCATGCTTGATTAACTGGCATGTTCAGTTCTGGAGAATACCTCATTGTCTAATAATGATAAATAAATAGAGAGTTACTGTACCATAGAAAGTAAACATAAATCCTAGATATTTTTTAAACAATTTCATGGAATGAGATTTTTTTATGTGTGTTTTCCCCCATCTTACTTAGACTTTTCTAATGAACTTTTCTACTAATAACAGTTGATCAACAAGTTAATATTTATTAAATATTATCTATGTGCCAGGCATTTATTTTTAAAATTCTGGAGGTACAAGGAAAAGAAAAAAAAATAGTTCCTGCCTTCAGTGAGCAAACATTTCAATTACCTTTGTCTCTTAACCTCACAAACAAAAATAAAGCTACCAGGAGGCAGAGCCAAGATGGCAGAGTAAAGGTAGGGATTTGCTGAAGCTCTCCACCAAACCCCTCAAAATCCCTCAAAAAAAAAAAAAACTAAACATATTTACAGGTAATTTTTCAAACAAAAACAACTTAGAAGTTTCAGCAGTAAAGGTCTGTTGGACCAGAATGAGTGTGGAGCACAGTCCAGGATAGATGCCACTAGCACATTTTCAATCCTAACAAACCAGAAGCCATAGTTTCAAAAGCTGCAGTGGATGCTTCTGGAGCTCTCCAGTCTGCAGGCAAGAAGAGTATTGAACAACTAGTTAGAAGAATAAATGGAACATTTTGTTAGCATTAAATTAGGATTATGTTGCTTTGTCTATTCTCAGATCTAGGTCACAATCCTGGATGGCAGTCCCAGGGCAAGGAGGAGCACTAACACACCAAAGCTTGCAGATTCAGTGGATCAGAGATCCTCATTTTAGCTCCAAGGCAGAAAAGAGTGCTGTGGTCCCTCACAGACCAGAGCACAGATCAAGAAAATTGCAGACACCCCTCTTCTTAGATCATACCACCCTGAAACAATTGAAAACTTATAGGTCCCTAGAAGTATCTCTGAAAGTAGCTGTACAAAACCACTGAAGTTTGTGAAAGTGCATTCTCCACCCTGGAAGTAAAGGCCTACAAGTTAACAACAAGTTAAAATTCAAATAATAGGCTGGAGAAATGAGTAAACAAAAGAAAAAGATTCTGACCAATTACTATGGTGACAAGATCAAAACTTACACTGAGAAGGAAATAAGAAAGTCAAAGCTTCTACATTCAAAGTCTTCAAGAAAAAATAAGAATTGGTTTCAGACCATGGAAGAGCTCAGAAGGGATTTTGAAAATTAAGTAAGAAAGGTGGAAGAAAAATTGGGACGAGAAATGAGAGTGATGCAAGAAAATTATGAAAAATGATTCAACAGATTTGTAAAAACACACACACACACACACACACACACACACACACACACACAAAATACTGAAGAAAATAACACCTTTAAAAACAGACAATCCAAATGATAAAAGAAATACAAGAAATCAATGAGAAGAATGACTAAAAAACATAATTGGCCAATTGGAAAAAAGTACAGAAGCTCACTGAAGAAAATAATTCCTTCAGAATTAGAATTGAGCAAATGAAATCTAATGATTTTATAAGAAATCAAGAAACAATCAAACAAAACCAAAAGAATGAGAAAATAAAAAACAATGTGAAATATTTCATTGTAAAAACAATTGACCTGGGAAATGGGTCCAGGAGAGATAATTTTTAAATTATAGGATTATCTTAAAAGCATGATAAAAAAAAAAGCACCTAGATGTTTTCAAAAAATTGCCAACGGTAACTGCCTTGATATTATAGAACCAGTGGGTAAAATAGAAATGGGGAAAATCCATCAATCATCTCCTGAAAGAAAGCCCAAAATGAAAACTCCCAGGAATATTATAGTCAAATTCCCAGGTCAAGGAGAAAATACTGCAAGCAGCCAGCAAAATAAAAAAGACTCAAGTATTGTGGAACCACAATGAAGCAAATACAATACTTAGCAGCTTCCAAAATGGATTAGAAAACCTGGAATATGATATTCTTAAAGGTCAAAGAAGTTAAGTTTACTATCAAGAATAATCTACCCCAAAAAATCCTTCAGGGGTAAAGTGGATATTTAGTGAAATAGAGAACTTTCAAGCATTCTTAATGAAAAGACCAAAGCTGAGGAGAAAATTTGACTTTCAAATATGAGACTCAAGAGAAGAACAAAAAGGGCCAGGAAAGGGAAATAATAACAGACTTAATAAAGTTAAATTCTTTACATTCCTACATGGAAGGATAATATTTGTAGCTCATAAGAACTTTCTCATTATTAAGGTAGTTGGAAGGAGTATATATAGACAGAGGACAAGGGTGTCAGTAGACTGAAAGGATGATATCTAAAAAATAAAACTAAGAGGTAGTAGAAAAATGTACTGGGAGAAAAAGAAATGGAGAGATAAATGGGATAAATTATCTCACATAAAAGGGGCAAGGAAAAAATTATACAGTGTAGGCAAAAAGGGGAGATGCAACGAATTAGTTAACCTTACTCTCATCATAATTAGCTCAAAAAAGGAATAATACATGCATTCAATAGGGAATAAGAAATCTGTTTTACCCTATAGGAATGTAGGAGGGGAAAGGGATAAGAGAAGGGGGAGGGAAAGGGGAGGGTAGATTGAGGAAAAGGAGAGTAGGAAGCAAAACACTTTTGAAGAGGACAAGGTGAAAGGAGAGATGGAACAGAATTTAAATGGGGGAGTTAGCAATAATAATTGTAGAAAAAAATTTTAAACAAGTTTCTCTAATGAAGCCACATTTCTCAGACATACAAGAATTGAGTAATATTGATGAAGATAATCATTCTCCAATTAAACAATGATCAAAAGATATGAAAGTTTTCTGATGGAATAATCATAGCTATGAATAGCCATATGAAGAAAGGTTCTAATTCACTATTGATTGAAAAAATACAAATTAAAATAATTCTTGGCTTTTGCCTCATATCTATTCAACTGGCTAATAGAACAGAAAAGGAAAATGATAAATTCTGGAGGGAATGTGGAAAAAACAAGGCATTCAGACATGTTGATAGAATTGTGAACTAATTCAACTGTTTTCAGAGTGATTTGGAATTCTGCTCAAAGGGATATAAAACCATGCATACCATGTGATACAGCAATACCATTACTAGGTCTGTATCCCAAAATAGATTTTAAAAAGAATGAAATCAAAGGACCTATATGTACAAAAATATTTATAAACTCTTCAGGGGCAAAGAATCAGAAATTGAAGGGACGCCAATCAATTGGGAAATGACCAAATTATGCTATGTGATTATGATGAAATATTATTGTGCTATAAGAAATGATGAACACAGTGCTCTCCGAAAAACCTGCAAAGGAAATGAACTACGTAGTGAAATGTACTATGTACAAAATAGAAGCAATAATGTAAAATGATCAACTGTGAATACTTAGCTCTTCTTAGCAATACAATAATCCAAGATAACTCTGAAGGACTTATTATGAAAAATGCTGTCCAAACCTAGAGAAAGAATTGGTGCTGTCTGAATACAGATTGAAGCATATTGTTTTTACTTTCTTCACTTTTCTTGAGTTTTTCTTTTTGGGGAGAAGGAGGGAGATCTGTGTTATTGTTTTTTCAAACAACATGACTTTTATGCAAATGTTTTGTATGGCTACATATGTATAAGCTATATTGAATTGCTTGCATTCTCAATGAAGGAAAATAGAGAGGGGAAAAGGGAGAGAATCTGGAACTCAAAGTTTTTAAAATAAATATTAAAAATTGTTTTTATATGTAACTGGAGAAAAATATTAAAAAGGAAAAAATTAAGGTACCTTTTGTTTTTCTTTTTACTGTATGAAAATCTTTTATCAGGAATAATATTTTGTGAAAAATATTTGTTTGAAATATATACTATGAAAATCAATTGACTATTTTGGTATGTCTCTTTAGAGAACAGAATCAATGGTGAGAACTATTTAAAACAAGGAGACATATATCACTTTACACTCTTACATCTATTCTAATGTGTAATGCCTTAATTTATTTGGGGAAGAGGATTGAATTTCTTTTCAGTGTATTGGGTTTGTTCATTCAATTTTTTGAATATGGAGTTTTCTTGTACGTCTCCCCCCCCAATATATATTCATTTCTCTCCAAGACTTATGTTACTAAATATCTCTAAGATAATCTGAAAGGAAAATTGACCAGACTAAATTATCACATATTATTTTTTAAAATATTTCCCCCACACTTCAAATATTTTTCTAACCTATCTTCAAAATTGTCAATCAGACTTACCTGAAGATAGCCTTAAATCTATGAAACAGTTACACCATGTGGTCATAATCAGATTACTTGCTTTGATTTTGTATCCATTAAATTGGAAATCTCCTGAAGCTTTTACCAGCTTCCAGAAAGGCAATCCAGATAGCCAGTCCTTTGCTATTTCACTGTTACACTGCTCCAGGCAGTGGTCCTGGAGCTTTGGTCCTACCAACATATAAATATAAATAATCCTGAGAAATAAATAGTATAGAATCTCCCCTAGCCCACAAAAAAAAAAAAAAAAAAAAAAAAAGGAAATTAACTTATTCTGAAACCAACTGTGATTTGGTAAAAATAGAAAACCAATAAAATTCTGAAACTTCAAAATACATACACACACACACACACACATACAAACTTCTGATATATAATTTTACATGTGTGATTTACCCCCACTGTGTACCAATAAAAGCAAATCAAGAAGAAAGAAACTGTCAGCTTCTTTTTTATGAAATATTTTATACATTTATAAAGCATATTATAGAACCATGGTTGGTGACCCAAGAAATATTAATTACATACACACACACACACACACACACACCAGGTATTTGCATGTACATATGTGTGTGCATATATGCATGTGTGTATATGTACATATATGCATACATATATGTAATTGTTGTTCAGTTATTTTATTTATGTCCAACTCTCCATGACCCCATTGGTTTTCTGTGCAAAAATATTAGAGCAGCTTACTATTTCCTTCTCCAGCTCATTTTACATATGAGAAAAATGAAGCAAACAGGGTTAGTTAAGTGATTTGCCCAGAATCATAAAGCTAAAACACTTCTAAATTCTTTCTGACTCCAAGTTCATATTCTATCTACTGCTCTCCCTAATTGCCATGAAAAAAGGTAAACAAAGTAATTAAAAAGCAGCAAAAAAAATTATTAGTCAAGTAAGAGCAATAGCAAAAATTTGGAAAAGAAATTATAGCAATGCAAGAAAATTATGAAAAGAGAATTACTACTAGCATGTATTTTTAATACAAAGAAAATCATTTCTTAAAGAGCATGATTGGCCAAATAGCAAAATTGGTCCAAAATTTTACTAATTAGAATTGATTAAGTCAAAGCTAATGATTAAAAACCATTAAATCAATACAATATACAATAAAAGTCAAAAGAAAGAAAAATAGAAGAAAATGTGAAATTTCTCAGTGGAAGAATAACTGATCTGGAAAATAACTACCTAAAAGCCACGATTTTCAAAAAGAGTCTAGATATCATATTTCAAGAAATTATAAGGAAAAATTCTCAGATATCTTAGAACCAAAGGGCAAAGTGAAAATTAAAGTATAGAAAGAATTCACCAATCACTTCCTAAAAGAAATGCCCAAATGAAAACTCTGAAGAATATTATAGTGAAATTCCAGAGCAACCAGAACAATGATAAAATACTGCAAGTTGCCAAAAGAAATGGAGCCACAGTTGGAAGCATACAAGCTTTGCTAGCAAATACCATTGTAAAGGAGTAGAAAGCTTGGAATATCATATTCCAATGAACAGAGGAACTATAGTAACAACCAAGAATAACCTTCTCAGCAAAACTGAATATAATCCTTCAGAAGTGAAAATAGATATTTAATTAAAGAGCAAATTTTCAAGCATTTCTGATGAAAAAAAAAACAGATCTGAACATTTGATATTCAAACACAAGATTCAAGAAAAAGAATAAAAGGATAAATATGGATTAGAAATCATAAGGAACTTAATAAAGTTAAACTGTTTACATTCATATATGGAAAGATAATACATTTCAACCTGAAGAATTTTATCATTAGGGCAATTAAATGAAGTCTCAAGACTCAAAGAGTATGAAAGAGGGAAGCACTGGGAGAAAGAGGAAGAGAGAGGAAGAAAGAGGAAAGTTATCTAACATAAAAGAAATGTAGAAAGACATAAGAAATGGTACAAAGTGAAATGAGAAGGAAAAGAACAACTTACTTAGTAACAAAAATATTGTAAAGATAATCCATTGTAAATGACTTGGTAATCTACAACACTCCCAAAACTCATGATGTTAAATTACTGTCCACCACTAAATAGAAAAATGATGAATTCAGAGAGCAAATCAAAGCATTTTTTTTATTTTTCTTGCTTTGTATTTTTTTTAAATATTTCTAATGTGGAAATATGTTTTGCACGACTTCATATGTATAATTGGCATTGTTTTTCTTTCCTTCTTAATAAATGAGGGAGGAGATAGAGGAAGAAAGAGAATTGGGAACTGAAAATAATAATAAAATTTTTAAAAATCACTGTAATAAATATCAATTATTCTCATCAAAAATCACAACAGAAAGTGACCTAAAAAACTATTATCCATTCCACTCTTCTTTCTCCATTTTACTAAATATCAGAAAGGTTATATAAGTCACTCAAAATCACACCAACATTGAGGACCTAGGCATCCTGAAACTAGAATTCTTTCTTCTAAACTACAGTCAATGTATAATCAAGAGTCCTTTCAGTATTTTAAATCCATAAAGATTGATTTTATTTGTAGAAGCTATTACTATTTATAAGTCCTTTAATTGTGCTTTTCCAGGAACTTTTCCCCCAATTAGCCACTTTAGTCTACCTTTTATACTTTATAGTCTGTTGCTTCATGCTTAGAATTATTCCACAATTATTCTCTTTAAATATAGTTGTAGTAAGTTGTTTTCTAAAATTAGGTAAGATTTGTAAAAGAGGCACTGGGAAGCTGTCCCTTCCCCCAGACCTTCCATTGTCTTATGCTAACACTTGGCATTCTTCTAACAAAGATCAGAACTTTCATTTCACATAATAATTAAAACATAAGCACTCTAAAAAAGTAATAATTAAATTAAAATTCACATCTAGAAGTAAATGATTAATAAAAATATACCAGAATGCAAATTTTGATAGGGAAAGAGACAGAAAAAGAGAGAGAGCAAGAAAGAATATGGAAATTCTGACCTCTGAAAGTTGGGGAATAAGGAAGAAAGGACTTCAAGGGCAGGAGGAGGAAAAGGTAGAGAAGCATGAGGAAAGGGGAAGCTGGGGACACTGAAAACTAACTTTATTAAAGGTGCCCTGGTTACTCCAGTTATATGAAGCAGTGCTTCAAGGCATCTTTAAAATATTTCCTCTGCCCTTCTTACTTGCAGTTGCCCCATTTAGCTTTATAGCACAAAGTAACATAATAAATCTAAATTGATAACTCACTACCTAAATACTCCCTCCTTGCCCTTCTCTCCTCACCCCACCCCCACCCCTGCCCTGACCCATTCCCTGAACAGCAGTGAGTCAAACAATGCAGCCGTTGAATTTCACTTTCACATGGAGATCTAAGAAGTTTCTTCTATCACTAAATAAACAGCATTTATTGAGCACTGCCATTTAAATTTTAAGGATACAAAGGGAATATCCTGCAAGAGTACACACACAAATAGAAAGAACCTTAGTATAAGAGAAAATGCCCTGGCTCTGCAGCTAGAAAATCTGAATTCAAATCCTGCTTCTGATGAATACTACTTGTTCAACATTGAATACCTTGGCCCCAGATTTGTCATCTGTAAAATGAGTGGGGTAATGTATATTATCTATCAGGCGAATACATTTTAATAAGAGATCTAAAATGCTTCTAAACGTAAATGAATACATGATAGGAATTCAGACCATTGATGATAGAGGATGAAATATGAAGATAAGACCTTTTCCTAAATCCCACAATCTAATATAGGAAACTGTATACTCTGCTTTTTTTTAGGCTTTTTAAAGGTTAATTCTATAGATAAACTAATGGTTTTCATCAGTACTCTGAAGAGTTAAATCCTGTCTGCCTGCCTATTAAATTTGAGTGAATCACTTGATTCTCACTAATTTTGATTAAGAAACTTATTGGGGGGAGGGGAGGAATTTGGGGAAGATGGTGGAGTAAATCAGTAAATTTTAATCTCTCCAAATTTCCCCCACAAACAGAATAAATTTGCTCCTCAGGGTGAACATAGACTAGTGAAAAATCAGGACTTGGGGCAGAACAGAGATCCTCCAGATACAACTCAAGAATATCTGAAGAAAGATCACAGACTGGGGATCAACAAGTGTGAAGGACAAGCACCTTCAGGCTAGCTCCACAGAAACACTGAGTAGAGAGCCCTAAGCCTAGCTGGCTTTAACTGGAGCCTCAGGAGGAATCACAGAAACTTTCATCTCCCAGATAGCATGCAGAGTTAAGGTTCTGAATCTGGGAAGACTGAATGAACCTCTGCCGATTAGGAACAACGGACCCATTTGCACTGCTGAGATGTGACCATGGATGAGAAGGAACCAGCATACCTAGTGAGTGCAGAGGCAGTGGGACAGGTTCTTTGCTGGCTTCCAGTACTTGCTGGAGAATGGAGTTCTTGGTTTGGAGTTCCAGGTCAAAAGGGAGAGCTGAAATGAAAATAGAGGTACCATTCTCCCACCCCATGATTAAAAGTGCTTCTACTAATATTTCTCATTTTAAAAAAATGGACACTCAAGAAAGAACTCAACCATAGAAACTTACTATGGGAATAGGGAAGACCCAGGTTCATCTTCAGAGGAGGACAATGAAGTAAAAAAAGATTCTTCTATCCCAAAGAGTAATGATAAATGGCTCCCTGCCCAAAGAGAATTTGTAGAACTCAAAAGAGACTTTAAAAATCAAATGAGAGAGATTGAGAAAAAGTAAAAAATAAAAATCACCCAAGAAAAACAAGATTATGAAAAAAAGTTAACCAACTAGAAAACTAGATTCAGTGTCTTAAAGAAGAAAACAATTCTTTGAAAATTAGAATTAGGCAAGGGAAAATATTTGTGAAGCTGCAAGAGACCAAGAAATAACAAAACAGAATATAAAGAATGAAAAAACAGAACAAAATGTGAAACATAAGAAAAACAACAGACCTAAAGAACAGATCAAAAAAAGAAATTGGATTCCCTGAAAATTGTGACAAAAAAACACAATAATGCAAGAAACAATCTGAACTTAATAGAAAATTTAACATATAAGAGCCAAAATCAAAGATTAATTTTAAGGAACTTAACATGAATGAATTGTTTATGTTTTACACATGGAAATGTATACCATGTGTTTAATACTGACATCAATAAGTGGGTAGCTCAAAAGAAAGTTTGGGGCAGAGTTGAGTATGATCTGACTCTAAAAAAGCAAAACTGTCAAGGAAAAGGTAAAAATAGTAATTACATTATACAAACAAGGTAAGGAAGAATATTCACATAGGCATTAGAGGGAGGAGGAGGGCTCCTAGTTCTGAAAATCTACTCACATCACAAATGAGTTAAATGGGCAACATTACATATATACCATAAAGAGTATAACAAAATATATAAAGAAACAAGGGAGGAAGGATGAGTGGAGGGAATAGGATAAACTGAGGCATATAAAGTTGTGTAAATTCATGGCAGTGTGACAAGGTGCATAGATTAATGGGTAAGGCATAAAAGGTTAAAGTGGGATACAGAGGAATTTGTAAAATTATGTTACTGGGACAATATATATAGATTAAAGGGAAAGGGATAAAGAGGAGGGAAAGAGTAGAATAAGATAAGTTGGGGTACAAGAGGATGTTTAGAATTAGAGTGGGATAAGGTGTGTAGATTAATGGACATGGATAAAGAAAGAAGAAAAGGATGGGGGGAGAAGAGAAGGGAGAGATCCATAGGTGGGGGAAGGTTAAGTATCCTTGCAATTGCAAGGCAAGTTAAAAATCAGAATTAAAGTAGAAGAGTTATTAAATCTCTCTGGCAAATCTAATTAAAGAAGAAATATACAGAAATACTACAAGAAGAATCAGGAGAACCCTAGCCCATTTCTATTATGGGTGGTCTAACCCATACTTTCCATACTTTCTCCCAATATCATAATCATTAGCACCTGTACTGGGTAGACTATCCTAAAATAACAACTATATTCCAAAGTTGCTCAATTTTCATCATTCTTAGGCTAATTATGAGAAACTATCCAGTACATACTTCCTATTCAGATAGTAGACTTATGTGTTTAAAGTTACTGAGAATGTTGAATGTGTGCCTAGAGTAAATGGTTGAATGTGTGCCTAGAGTAAATGGCCCAAAAGATCAATCACAATTTTAGAAAGACTGTTCACTAGCTCAAGCATGTCTGTATCTTGGCCCATTTAGCCGCTCAAAATCTTTATGAACATGTTAAAAATGAGACTTTGCAGATAAGTTGTAATAGAATTGGGGCTTTTTTCTTTATATAGACAGAGGCTTCTCAGTCTCAAATCATACTCTGATAAAGATATTAGGCTGCTGAAGAGGAAAGCTGATGAAAATTGACTGATGAATTTCATCACAAGTTCAGAGAACCATCAGAGATAGCCAAGCCTTCTTTCATCATCTTGGAATCTGTAAAGCTATATTATATGCTTCAATAGTCTTCCTTTGTACATATAAGTTATATGCTGGGCTCTTCTTTCATTTTTCAGTGATCTGGACATAATGCTTACTGCATAAAGATCCATTTAAGGAGCACTTACTGCTAAATGTTGGAGGAGAGACTGATTATATCTCCATACTCTGAAATTATCCCCTCAAATTCAGGATAATGGTAAAATAGAAAAACAATTCAATCCATGGATAACAAAAAAGATTACAACAAAGAACCAAAATAGCTACTAATAATTAAAAAAAAAAAGTCCTAGTGTTCAAGACTGGAAAATATCTGCTTTAAATCTCTCTGGCAAATCTATGTCTTCTAGTCAGTATGTTCCAGCTTTCTTTTAAGTAAAATGTTGATTCCTTAGAATGTTCCTTTCTTTTTAATGTGGATTCCCTCTTCTTAGATTATCCCTTTTTGTTTTCTCTAAGTAATGAGTTTTTTTTTTAATTGCCCATTATGAAAGATTTTTTAATCATCCCAGAATCTCCCTGCATTTGAAATGTTTTGATACTCTTCACTTGTAGAAACTTCCCTTATTGTCATAAATACTTTTTTTCCCTTTCATCTAAACTCAAAGGGAATTCACCATTTGTTAGCCTCAGTCATGGTGTTAAAATGATTTATGTCCTCTTGTAGCTCATTGAATCAGTCTTTGTATGTTTGCTTTCCTTCCTAATTTAGTATCATTTGGAAGTCAGAAAACTTACTTTCCAAACCATCAATCAACTCATCAATCTTGTGTTTCCAATTCAAAAATATTCTCCAAAGGAAAATATTCTCTCTCATTAATGTGAGCTGAATATATAGTTAAGACTCTTTTTTCCTTTAAATACTATTTGAACCTTTTAAAAGTCTACATAATTTCCTACAATTCTTATCTCTTACAGGTTCCCTTTTTTAATTTTTCAAAATGTTTCTCAGTTTTGTAGATCTTGAATTATCTTTCCAACTTTACAGTTGCTTATGAGAATATAATGACTTCTTTCAGGCTGACATTTAGAGGTTTATTATTTTCCTCTTTGATATAGTGCTTAATGCTCATTAAAACTAAAATAAGTTAGCTGAGGAGAAAATAAGCTGCCTTAAAATTTTCTGGAATGAATAATATAATAGAGTCTCTTCTTTTCCTTCTAGCTCAAAGGATTCTTAACCAATTTTGCATTCCTTCAAAGCCTGCTTTTAAAAGTTTAATACTAGATTTGGGGCTTTTTACCTTTCAAAGATGCGCTAATGCAACTTGAAAATCTGATTGCTCTATTAAGCTTTCTCCTCAGACCAAAGTCAATTCATTCTACCTTACCTACTCAGTCTTATTTTCCATATTCATTCTTTAGAATTGAATCTAAAAATTCCCTTTAAAAAATCACAAGTGATTGTCAGGAAGCAAAAGGCCCGGTAACACTTTAGGGGGCAAATGCAACTGTGTTATCTTGCTGTGATTCTTCAGGATCTCCAATATTGAGATAACCAAAAATATTCTGAGATTAATGTTTAAATAGTTCTTTAGATAAAGGAGGAAAAAAATCTCAAGATTCCTTTGTGTTTCTACCTTAGCTTGGCACGTTTCATTTTTATATACTATATATGCTTTCTATTTCCATTCAAGTCAGCTGTCCTTCCTTCCACAGTTACCTTGGACCGTAGCTATGGTTCTACAGGGACTGTGCCAGGGGTCCTAAAAAGCCTTTAAATAATCATCTGCTAACTATGCAACCTATTAAGAATGCATCCTTCTATATTTAAAGGTAATGGCCATTTTATATCACTTCCTACAGATGGACAGATGTTTATTGACACAATATTATAGTCAATTCTAGTAAATGAACTATTTTTTCTCCCCACTATAAAATTTTGATTTCTATACAACTATTAGAAACCTGGGTTTTCCCGGACAGGAAAGAGAGTTACATTTATATACCTGCTCTCTATGTGTTAGGCACAGTTTTAAGTGTTTTACAATTATTACCTCATTTTATTCTCACAACAACTCTGGGAGGTAAGTACTATTATTATTTCTATTTTACAGATGAGGAAAGTGAGGCATAAAAAGGTTATATGACTTACTTCAATCACATAGCTAGTAAGTATCTCAGGCCATATTTGAACACAGGTGTTGCCGATTTCAGGCCCTTTGTTCTATCTAACTGTGAGAACAAAAGAAAAGAGACAGAGACAAAGAACGATAGAAAGAACCCTGGTCCAGGTGCCAAAGATCTGAATTCTGGGACGGATTCTGATTTTCTAGACATGGAACTTCACGAGTCACTTACTTTTTCTGAGCTTTAGTTTCCTCATTTGTAAAATGGCATAAATAATGTCCTTTCTACCTACTTCCCAGAGTTGGTGATAGAATCAAATGAAATAAAGTATGTAAAAGTGCTGAGTAAAGTATCTATCTGGCAGCCCTATCTAATCTTTCTTTCAGTGTCCTTTTCCACAGCCATTCGATACAGAGATTGTGAGGCTTTCTCCCTAATGTGGCGCCAACTCGTTTTCTATGCCTGTGAAATATTCAGAGAAGATCACAGTAATGAGTAATGTGCTAGAAGGGAGGCCTGGAAAATCACCAGAAAGCTTCAGATGGCACTGAATGTGACAATTCAGAGGTTTAAGAGAATTAGTCAGTGAACATGTTTCACCTGTGCCTGCTTGAGTTGGCTACTATTCAATTGAGGCACAATTTTAGATGTAAATTTGAATCTATAAAACCTGGTTTCCTTAGAGATCCTTTTTTTCCTACCATGCATCAGTAAGATCTTTGATATTCTTTTGTTCTTGAAGTCTAAAGCTTTGATTATAAGATCTTTACTCCTTCAGGGCTTAGCTTCTGTTTGCTGGTTAAAAGGGGGAAGCCATGACATGCTACAAGAGAGTTTTTCCTTTATTCAAGACTGCAGTTTATAACCCTCACATCTCAAAGGCTGTAAAGGTTGTGTGTTGTTATTTGGGTTTTATTATTATTATTAAGTACAAACAGTGGAAGTGCCCAGTGATACTGTAACTTTCTGATCTCTTCCACTTCAGTGAACATCCTGTTCAGTCCCTTAGCTAACCTAACAATAAATAGGCTCTCATCTTTCCAAGCACATCTCTTTCCATCTCCAGCTACCTCACATTCAACATCTGCTGTTTATTTAAGACACAGGAAATTGCCTCTTGGGAAAGATCATTATTCAAAGACATGTAAATACCCATCCCTTTGGGAAGAATTACCTGAGTCCATGTAAAATTATATGGACTTGATTTTTTTAAAGAAGAAAAATATTGCAAAGGAGGATGGAAAACAACCTTCCACAATGTCCTCATCCATGCTCAGGTCAAGAACAAAGCCAGCAGCAGTATCAAAGGGGAGCTTTGTTAGCATGGTAATTAGGTAAACCCCATGTTGCCACAAAGGCTCCAGACAAAGATGCTTTGTGGATAATTACGCCACCAATTAATGTATAGAAGTGGCATTTAGTGTATGGTGTGTAAAGATATGGGAAGGCAAATTTAATTGCTGGATGATGTAAGACTGATTACAGCACTGATATCTGTGTCAATTCAGATTACTTTCATTTGTAAAATGAGGGGGTTGGACTAGAAAATCTCTTGAGGTTACTTCCACCTCTAAATCTATAATCCTACTATTCTAGAATGAATCAAAAGAATGAATCCAAGTAACACTGCCGGGATTACTCCCTTCAGGTAATCCCTTCTAGGAAGGAAAGGACTTCTATAAGAATATGGGGTATCATAAAACCTTCCCTTCTGTGCTCTGTACTTTCTCTTATTCTGATCTAATGGAAAGACAGGCAATAGGAAATAAAGTTAGATGGCAAAAAGGGTTCCCATATAATGGGGTAATTATATGTCTATCTCTCCCTTCTAGACATTTCATAAACTATGACCATGCTTGGTACTCAGACTCAAGGGAGCCGGCAGTCAACTTTCTTGGAGGTGATTCAGAAACAGTTCAGTTGCATATCTGATCAAGCAAAATGATGCTTCTTTATACATTTCCAGAAGCATTCCTAAGAGTATCTTGCATAGCAGTTCTACCTATTAGTCAAGAAACTAGCATTTATTAAACATCAGCTATGTACCAGACACTGTGCCAAGCAGTCTTAGTTGAAACTGCTTCTTCAAGTTATTCAGTCAAGAAGAAACTGTATATGATTTGGAAATGGTGATCAATCTGATGGTATTTCAGTTAAAGCAATGCATCTAATTCACAGTAACAACCCCTCCTGCAGCACAAAAACAGTCCCACCTCTGCTTAATCCTGCTATAGTATTTCCATTCAAATTTAAATAGCTACAAATAGCACTGACTTCAGCAGCAGAATGCTTGTATATGTGTGTGCATAATATGTATACATGTACACATATATAATTGTGTACACAAAACATTTGCATATTAATATACATTAAACTTATAACATATGGTAAAGATGACAACAATGATGATGAAAATGATGATAGAGTCTACTTCCCTGCAACACAAACAATGGGATTTTTAAAGAATGTACTTCAAAAAAGAAAGTCTTTCCTTCTTCACAAATGTCAAATGATAAGTCCAATAGGCATTTTTACCTCTTCCACAATGTACTTCTCAAAAAGGCAAGAGGAATTTAAGTCTCTATACTTCTCAAAAGGAAAGTGGAAGAGGGGGGTAAGGAGTGGAGGAGGCTTACTGAATGAAGTTCAAAGTGAAAATGGTAAGTTAAAGAAATAACCTAGGAATAAAAAAAAAAAAAAAAAAAGGAAACAACAGTAAAATTAAAAAGTGAGGGAACCTATCCAGATGAAATTAGGATCCCAATTTTTTTTTTTACCATTGTTCTCCTTTTTCAGTACAAATATATATTTCATTTATCAATTCCCAAATCAGAAATTCAGTATATTCTAAGAATGTCTCAATAATTTAAAAATTGATAGTAATTTGGCTCAGGAACTATTTTCTAAAATTCTATGAAGAAGCATGAAATAACTCTATGCTGTAATTACACCATAGGTGGTGGAAATTTAATCTTAATGCATGAATTTCTACCAATATTGCCTAGCTAACAATCATGGCTGGGACTAGTAGCTGTATCGAGCATTACAAGGATCATTAAACCTCTATCACATTCTTGGAACATAATTGCGTTTATTTTTGAAGAAAATGTGAACATATTTTATGGAGAAGATTATAGCATATGTCAAAGAAAAAATGGGGAAAAAAACAGGGAAAATGCCAAGTTTCTTCTAGATTCAGATCTTCCCTGATCCACACATCTTCCTAGAAAATGTTACTTATCTACAGTGAATATAAATGCCTATATAATTATCTCATAATTAAATCTATTTTTCAAGTTCTCTTGATTCCTTTTGCTTTTTCTATCATAGTAATTTCCAAATATGCCTTCCCCCTATTTCAACTACCAGAGAGACTCCTCTTATAATATGAGCAAAAAGACAATTAAAACCAGGCTTACACGCAGATCCTGTCTGACAGTGTATGTAGCATTTTACTCCCATAGTCCTCAACAAAACGAAGGAAATTCTCATCTCTAATCTAGAACTAAAATTAATCATTATAATTATACATTATTCATTATTATTCCTTTTGTTTACAATGTTATACTAATTATGTGAATTATTTTACTAATTCTTCATTGCATAAATTCATCTAAGTTTTTCCATGTTTCCCTGAATCCCTCATAATTTTGTTTATTTATAATAACAAAATACTATTTTATTGTGTTCATATGCAACAATTTGTTAAGGTTTGGCAGTAGAAAGGATGTTTAGAAGCTTTTTATTCTTATTTCTGATTTCAGTGGTATGGAGTACTATCTGGCGTGGAAATTCCCTCACCATTTTAGATCTTTACCTCTTTTGTAATTTATAGTTTTAATATAGTATATTTAGAGAGTTGCCTGAGGCATCTAGAGGTTAACATTTGTCTATGTTCACACAGATAGTATGTATTATAGGTACAGCTTAAGCTCAGGACTTCCTGACTCCAAGACTGGTGTCCATCCATAAAACTACTTCTTATACTTTATTTTGTTCTTCTACCAACATATATTCCAAAGCAAACTATAATCAGACCAATAAACTATCTAAATTTTCTACCAGGTCATCCTGGCCTCCATCATCTGGAGACTTTCAAAGGACTCAGAGGATGGAAACAGGGAGTCAAGGAGAAGGAAAGATCTAAAAATAGGAGAAACTGGATTCAGGAAAGCCTACAGAATGGAGTTGGGAAGGGGCCCTGAATATAGGCAGAATTTACATTAATTCAACAATGATTCATTAAGTAGTCACTATATACAAAGGAAGGACTGTTCCAGATTCTGAATAAAAAAAGTCACTGGTCATGTGTTCTCCAGAAGCTTGATTCTATGGAAGATGTTAGAATACCATATATAGAGCAGGAAGGTATGTTAAAGGCCATTGAGTTCAACTTGTCACTTTAAGGACAAGGAAACTAAGGACCAGTGCACTTGGAATTACTTGTTTATGGTCACACAGATTGTAAATGGAAGAACTGGGATTTGAAACCAGTCCCTCTTAGCCAAGATTTAATTCTCCTTTCATTGTAATAAGTTGCTGTCCTCAGACATATATGCTGCATACATGAGCCATGTAAATGTCTCAAATACTCAAATTTATCTTTGAATTAATGAATATTTTGCAATGCATATCTCAACCCAGGAACCTATCACTTGATTCTTGATCATCTATTCATCTAGAGTTCACTACAAAGGGTCCACCTAATGGACCCTTTTAAAAATTTCTATGAACATTATAAGAATTCCAATAGAGGACAATGACTGTCCATTGTTTTATCTTGCTTCCACCATATGACCAGCAACTTTTAAAAACTTTCAATTATATATTGATTTATATCCCTAGTGATTCACCTCCTTAATAATTCTTTGTTTATTATGTGATACAGCTCACTTGGTCCTATCATATAACTTTTCCCAGGCCAGAAATCAAACCTTGAAAGATTTGACTCTTTCATGCCTGGAATTCCCATCATAAGGCACTACTGTGCTGAAAGGTAGTTGTTTTAATTTCCATTTCCACCTGGGGCTTTCTCTAGCCACTCCTCCCCCCACTAGCTCAACTCTGTCACAGTTGACAGAGTGACAACTCTATTGTATGATTTTGGATATGGACACTGTTTAAATTTGTTTTGTTTAAATATGCTCCTTTATTCAAAGACTTTTTGTTTGTTTACTTTTCTTTTTTTTTTAATTTTGGTCCATAGAGGGAAACAGGGACAGGGAGAAAGACAAGGGGGGAGGGGTTAGCAGTAGTGATAACAAAAAAAATAGGTTATTTTAACACATTTAAAAATTGCACAGAAGAGAATAGAAGGAAGTTCAGAAGGAAGCAAAGTCTAGCAGTTTTAAAAGTTTTGAAAATATCTATATATTATTTTAAAAGTTTTTTTAAACAAATAGTAGGAAATGAAGATGGAGAGTTTCACATGCATTAACAAAGTTTCTAATAGTGTTCTGCTATGTGAATGTTAATAGTCTTTTTTGATTGGTGTTTTAAGTTCATTAAAAAAAATAAAAGGGAAAAAATCCTAGACTGGTAATAAGAAATTTTGCTACTTAAAAACATTGATTGAAGGAAGAGTAATGTTAGGCAAGGAGAAGAGTAAAAAGGTAATTACAGTAGTTGATCTGAGATGCACCAAAGTCCTAAACTGAGATAATGACTGTAGCAATGGAAAGGAAGGAATAGGTATGAGAAATTTTCAGAGGCAAAATTAACAGCATTAGCAACTTATTGAATATGTGGGGGTCAAGGGAAAGATAAAAATCAAAGATGAAAGATGACTCTGAAGTCATGAGCCTGGAGACTTGGCTATATGGTAATATCATTAACAAAAATAGGAAGGCAGGAGGAGGAGCTGGTTTGAGGATGATAACATTTATTTTTAGTTTTATTGATGTTCTTTGTTTCTTATACCACAATCATTTGCCAATATTGCCCCAAAACCCCATCTCACCCTCTATAGTGAAAAAAAAAAACAATTAAGCATAATCGATCCCCCAAAAGACTATATCTCTAAGCATAAATGATATTCCATAGCCATAAACTTCCATTTTTCTAGAGAAGAAGAAAATGTTTCATCATCTGTTCTTTGGAACCGAATTGCAATAAATCTAAATGTGGCAATTATTTTGACTGTTTTCTGAAAGAAAAAAAAAAAAAGGAAAAAAGGATGGAGAGGGAGAAAGAGAGAGAGATTTAGAAAGTATATTAGCTAAGTGCTTACAAATAATAACTCATTTTACCCTTACAACAGCCATGAGAGGTAGACAGTATTATTACTATCCCTATTTTGCATATGAGGAGACTGAAATAGGCAGAGGTTAATTGACTTGCTCAGGATCATATAGCTAATAAGCGTGTGAGGATGGATTTTAATTCTTCCTAATTCTAGGCACACTGAGTACTCTATTCACTGACCACTGAGCTGCTACCAGAAGGGGAAATAAAAAAAGAGGAAGAAGGAAAACATAGTATACGCCTGAGATAAATGAAAAGCCTAAGAGACAGTGTTTTTAGGTAATTAATAATCAATTTATTAATTAGGCTAGCTGATAGTCAATAAATTGATGGTTGGTGGTTTCTCATGGTAACCAAAAACAAAGCCATGGAGATCACCGAATGCTTAAATATCTTTGGAAAAGGAGGTGCCCCTGACAGGTGAAAATCAGCCCTGATTGATGAATAATTAATAAGTGGGTGCATCTATTAACAAGGAGATGGGTTAAGTATCTTTGATGAGGTTCAATGCAGGGCAGGGAGTTGTAGGAACCCTCTTCTGGTTGGTGCAGGTCCTTTGTAAATGAATTTAAGAACCCAAAAAGTTAAACTGGGAAAAGAAGTTTATTATTAGAACTAAGAAATCAGCTTTTGCAGGCTAACTTTCTTAGTGGTGAGGTCCTGACAGAGAAGTAAAGATCCAGCAGAGAAATCCCGACAGAGAGGTAAATAGGGATAGGGTCCTGTTAGGGAAATAAGTGAGAGAGTTAAACAGGGAGTAATGATTAAAAGAGGATGTATTTTCAGCAGGCAGAGGGTCACAGCTATGCCAAGGAGAAAGAGGTTCCTTGGTGTGGCATATTAGGTCCTCTGCAGGGAATGAGCCCCAAGTTGAGTCTTTTTTTATAATTGAAGCTTTGGGTAGAGGCTGGGGTGCAGTTTGAGTTGGAATCAAACAGAGATTTTCGGAATTGAATAGAGATTTTCTATTTGAATGAGTGTCCCTGGACTAATTTCCAAGTCAATAGAGTTGGATAGAAATCTAGATCTCCAGCCTAAGTAGGAGTGGTCCTGGACTCAACTAGTCCCACCCAGATTACAGAATGAAACCACTTTATCTTGATTCCCTGGGGTGGGTCTCTCAGGGGAGAGCTTCTTTGAGGGAGTTACTCAAATTCCCCCTCCCCCCCCCAGAGTCCAAGGGAAAGTGTGAGAGAGCGTTTTGGGGCTCCCCTTATCATTTCCTGCTCCTCCAGTTTAGAACAAGGCTTTGATCATAAGACTCATATGCCTCCAGCAATCTGGATAAAGGAATCCATCCCTACCCAGACCACTCTGGTTGGTTTTTTCCTTTGTGAGTTAGGTTACCCTAAAGTCCAATGGAGATTGTACAAGGACAAGGGCTTAGTGCTTTGTTGCTGGGATTTACCTAGTTTAGATTCTGCTTACACTCTTAATAGAAGTTTGGTCTTCTAGTTGGTTGGGTTTTCCAACTCAAAATCCAGGAGCATGTTCCTAGAGAATTTAGGCCATGTCCTTCAGAGACTGATTTACAAAGGCTGATCTTTAATTAAGAAAATGGGAGTGGGGGTGGGAAGAAGTCTTAATTATAATTTAATAATTGGTTATTAATATAATAGAAAAATAATCACTTCTCTCATTCTATTATGATTCTACTCATCATTTCTTTATCTTGCCAAACCAGAGCATTCTTCTCTAGCTAGCTCCCCTCCATCTGCCTATATGTACTACTCTAACCATTCTTCACCAAGGACAATGTGAACTCTGAAGTCAGGAACATGCATTTTCTTATTTGTACCCACCAGTACTTAGCAAAGAATTTGGCACATAATAAGCACTTAATCAGTGCTTTTCCACTCATTCGCTCATTTTAATTCATTCATTCCTAGCTCTTTGAGTGACCTTCAATTCTGATTCTTCAAAGATTATAGCGCTTCAAGTCATACAATACTGGAGGGACATTGATTTTTTTTTTAAGTGAACAATGTGACAAAAACTTTCTTGCTTAAATACAGTACTTAATGTAGAATTCTGTACATAGGCAGCACTCAATTAATATTTGTCAATGATATAAATATCATGTCAATATTTGACAAAGTGTCATTCTTGGGTGGTATAACTAATTTGAGTTGTATGGGAGAACACTCAGGGATAATGTGGTTCTCCCTTTACTCATTTAAGAATCTGTATTCTTTGTGAAGTAAGAAGTGGAATATCATTAGTGTGTTTTGGATAAAAAGAGAGGCAGGCAGAAGAACTGTAGGTCAAGCATGGCCAGCTTTTGGGCATACTGAGCATGGTCGCTGCCTCAGCCAAGATCCTGCCCCATCAGCCTGGCATCCTAACAAAACATTATAATACCATAAAAGTATGCAGTTCTCTCTTATCCAGCCAGCCAAATATTGGATAATAGTAGGCAGGAAGTGATTGAAGGCAAGAGAAATTGTTTTGACTCCATTCGTGAGAATTACCCAGCGACACCCTTACTGAATTTCCCTGATGAGTCTTGCCATGGTAAATAACTAAAAAGAAATTAAACTTAACTTTTTCTATGAATAATAAAATGGAATGTTGATATTAATTAAAAATATTAAGAACATTTACAAGGTATTATTAACATCAAACAAAACAAAATCAAACAAAAGTCCAAAATTCATTTATTGTTTTTTCCTGAATACACACACACACACACAGCTAAAACTTGCTGTTTAAGAAGTTAGGAAGTCAGACACTTAGTAACAATATGATCCTGAATAAGTCATTTAATTTGTTTGCCTCAGTTTCTTCAACTGTAAAAAGGAGATAATACCTACTTCTTAGGAGTATTGTGAGGATTGAATGATATTTGTTAAGTACTATGCTAGCTATAATTATTAATAACCAAAACATTTACCTACTGTTTCATAGACAGAACCAAATAAAAAATTCATCCTCCAGTAACAGCCATTGAAAAGTGGATTACAACCAAAGAAGAACTAGAGATCATTATTGATCACAAAATAGAAAATTTTGATTATATCAAATTGAAAAGTTTTTGTACAAAAAAAACTAATGCAGACAAGGTTAGAAGGAAAGCAATAAACTGGGAAAACATTTTTATAGTCAAAGATTCTGATAAAAGCCTCATCTCCAAAATATATAGAGAATTAACTCTAATTTATAAGAAATCAAGCCATTCTCCAGTTGATAAATGGTCAAAGGATATGAACAGACAATTCTCAGATGAAGAAATTGAAATTATTTCTAGCCATATGAAAAGATGCTCCAAGTCATTATTAATCAGAGAAATGCAAATTAAGACAACTCTGACATACCACTACACACCTGTCAGATTGGCTAGAAGGACCGGAAAAGATAATGCAGAATGTTGGAGGGGATGTGGGGAAACTGGGACCCTGACACATTGTTGGTGGAATTGTAAACACATTCAGTCATTCTAGAGAGCAATTTGGAACTATGCTCAAAAAGTTATCAAACTGTGCATACCCTTTGATCCAGCAATGTTACTACTGGGCTTAAATCCCAAAGAGATCTTAAAGAAGGGAAAGGGACCTGTATGTGCAAGAATGCTTGTGACAGCCCTCTTTGTAGTGGCCAGAAACTGGAAACTGAGTGGATGCCCATCAATTGGAGAATGGTTGAATAAATTGTGGTATATGAATGTTATGGAATATTATTGTTCTGTAAGAAATGACGAGCAGGATGATTTCAGAAAGGCCTGGAGAAACTTACATGAACTGATGCTGAGTGAAATGAGCAGAACCAGGAAATCATTATATACTTCAACAACAATACTATATGATGATCAATTCTAATGGATGTGGCCCTCTTCAACAATGAGATGAACCAAATCAGTTCCATTTGTTGAATAATGAAGAGAACCAGCTACACCCAACAAAAGAACTCTGGGAAATGAGTATAAACCACTACATAGAATTCCCAGTCCCTCTATTTTTGTCCACATGCATTTTTTTTCCTTCACAAGTTAATTGTACATTATTTCAAAGTCCAATTCTTCTTGTGCAGCAAAATAACTGTATGGACATGCATACATATATTGTATTTAACATATTTAACATGTATTAGTCTACCTGCCATGTGGGGGAAGGGGGTGGGAGGGAAGAAGGGGAAAAATTGGAACAAAAGGTTTTGAAACTGTCAATACTGAAAAATTATCCATGCATATATTTTGTAAATAAAAAGCTATAATAAAAAAATAAAATAAATTTTCAAGAAAAAATGAAAATAAAAAAAAAAAGAAAAGCAGATTGCAGTTGTATATACAAGTAACTATGACCTCTTATATTTGCTGTACTATTGATTTTAGTGGAAAGGATATTTTAATATCAAGTAGATCAACATATACAGTAAATTTCTATATCACATAATGTACTATGGAGCACTTTTAACTTGGAGCATAAGTGTTGGTACTTAAAATCAGTACCATCATTGCTCCAACCTACTATGTGTATAATTTGGCAGAAGATTATACAAGCCAGTGGCAAAAATAAACATTTCCACTGGATTTCAATTGAGCTGGAAGCCTGAAATGTGTAGCATTTGATTGCAGGCAGGTTAATTAAAGATAGTCCTGATTAATGGATAGAGCTGGCAGTGTTTGATACCAATCTTCTTGTCCAATACCATTCAAACCTATTATTTTTACCTCACATGTGTTTTACTGTCTTTCCTTTATATTTTGCAGCTGCTCAAATTAACATTCACAGCTGAAAATTCCTACACTTTAACTTGCAGTTGGGACCACAGCCCAGGAAGGAATCTTAAATGGCTATACACACAGGCCTACAAAAAAGCCTGTCACATTGGGTTGCTTCTATTGATGATATTTTCCTCGGGTACATAGATATGGTTGTGATTTGATAACTGTGGGTACTCCCTCCACTAGTACAAATCACAAACCTGACATGCCTTCTCATTCTGAGCAATTATAGCTGAAGGATTACCATGACTCCTCCATACAAGATCTATCCAATATACTGCAGGCAGGCTCTCCTCTGATTCTCTCAATATCTCAGGAGCCCCAGTGGTTCCTGTTATATCCATCTATTGTCTTTCATTCTGACAACATAACCAGTTCCACTCCTTTTCTACTCATACATCTACTTTCCATGATGTCTTTTATACAACTTATTGAATTCAAATATCATTAGTAGCACACCAAAACCTATTCAGACTCACTATATGCCTATCCTTTTGGCTTATTTAATAATAAAAATAATGATAATACCTTATTTGTATGATGACAAATGATTTTGAGAGTGCTTTCACACATATTATTTTGATTGGTCATCAAAATAACCCTGTGAGATACAAAACAGATGCTTGTCCAGGAATGGAAGAGGAAACTGCTATTCCAGTGATTTTCCCCAGGTCACATACTGAGGAAGTTGCAAAGCAGGAATTAGAACTCAAGTTTTCTAATACTTTCCTTTTTTTTTTCTTTAGTCAAACAAAATAATACACATTTCATTACAATTCTTAAGACCTTAGTGTTGTGAAATGGAGGTTTCTGCCACATCAATGTGATTACAAATATTGATCTCAGTTTTTAATTAAAATCGAACAGCAATGAAATATTGCATTTTGAGAAAATTGTACTAAATACTAATCCATACATAATAAAATTAATACTATTATAGTTATTATTTTAAAAGTTTAAAATGTAAACATTAAAAACTATTTTGTCAATAAATTTGTTCATAATAATTTCATTGCATGCTTGAAATCTGATGTGATAAAGTTGTCATAATGCTTAATTGTATTAGAATAAAATTTGAACTAAGAAAATTAATTGAATGGATTGTTTTATGAAAAGTAGGGAAAAAAAACATTTTTTTCAGGGTGGTAAGATTACAAAACAGGTACCACCATTTAGAATTTGAGAACTAATGCCCTAGGTAAAATTAAGCTAAGGCCATTAGAAAATACTCAGATTTTCAAATAAAGCTGTGATGTCACTGGTATTGTGTTCTGAGCCAGGCTGACTCAGACTAGTTCAGATTCAGAACTGGGATAAAATGAAAAGCTCACAGGCCTTCTGGCAGACAACAAAAGGAAATTTATTTAGCCATAGTAAGGAAAGGATATTCAGCACAGATACAGTATTAAGTTGGGTGCAGCTTCTTTCCCTCTCTATTTGTTGTAGTAGCCTGCTAGTCATAGACTGTGAGAAAATCACTTGACTTCTCAGGTGTTGCCTTTTGTATTTAGGCAAAGAAAAGTCTATAAATGGTATTCAGCCTTAGTCTCCTCGACCAATTGAATATCCAGGAAAGTTTCAGTCCCTTTTAAGGAAGCACCAGCTTAGCCAACCTCTATAATAAGCCATACACACTTCCACCTCTATCCCCTTGTTTGGAGCTCTAGAGAAAATTAGATTAGTTTAACAAAATTAGATTTATTTATCATTGGAAATGTGTATCACATTCCTAAACTGTACCAATTAAGCCAACCAAGATTTAATTCCAGGGTTTCATCAAATATGAAAGATATATATTATCTATGAATCCCATGATTCCAACATCTGATCTAAAGTGAAAACACACAAATGCCCACCTACCCACTCCCAATTTCCTCTTTCAGAAACATTGAGGAAAATATTCTATCGATGTTTTAGCTCTTACTTCCCTGAAAAGTTTAAGCAGTCTTCAAGGACAATCAAGTGAAACGAGGCTGGGATTCCCTGTAACTAAGATTAGAGAGAGGCAACATTTATTTTGCTTACCTGCAAGGGAATCATTGGTTTTGGTTACCCATTTTGTAGGTGATTTGACATTTCATTTCAGTTCAGTGTTGGAATAGTTACTGGAAAGTCTTCCTTTGCCTCCGATCAACACCCAAATGATCCAGGACTGTTTAATCTACGATTTCATTTGGGGATTACTACTAAAATCAAGAAAGAACACAGAAGAGGAAGCCCCAAACCAAAGATCAGCAGGGGAAGAGTCAATAATGCTAATCTCTTCTGGTTATAAGGCATTGCTCTCTGGATTGAGTATAAGGAGGGATGAATTGGGAAATGAAAAAGAAATGCAAGTCAATCCATACCTGAATACATCTTCAATAAGTAACCATTCAACCTTCAGATAAAGATCTCCAATAGCTGGGAAATCACTGCTCCTTGAAGCAGACCATTCTATTTTGGGACAACCCTAACTGTGATGACATTTTTCATTTTACTGAATCAAAAATATGCCTCTCTTCATCTTCTGACCACAGTTACTAGATCTACCATACCTCTGGGGCAAACCAGAATAAATTTAATCCTCATACAGAATAGTGCTTTAAATACTTAAAGACAGCTCTCATTCCCCATCTAAATCTAATCTTTTGGCCAAATATCCCCATTAGTTCTTGTGTGACATGATTTGCATTCCCTTCACCAGTTTTGTTGCTCTCCTTTAGATGTATTTCAGATTGTCAATGACTTGTCCTAAAATGTGATGGTTAACATTCGTGATGTCCAGTATATAGAGTAACCAGAGTAGAGTACTGACACTATCATTTCTTTCACTTTGGATAATATTCCCCCATTGATATAGGCTAAAATTGTCTTAGCTTTTTTGATAATCCTATTGAACTGTTGAATTTACAAGCCACTCCAACCCAGAGAGTTTTCTGTTGAAATTATTGTGTAACTAGAATTTTTCTTCACAATACTTCCACTAGAGCATGAGGACCTTGAAAGTATGGATTGTGTGGGGATTTTTTTAACTTCTTTTTTTTATCTTACTTTGTATCCCTAACACTTAGTGTTCCTGGCACATAGTAAGTGCTTAATAATTGCTTTTAAAGATACGAAAACCTGCAGCATTCCTACTTTTATAGTCTTTTTACAGTGTATTCTTACATTCCCATTCCAATGTGTTCTGCAATCTAATAACACTGGCCTCCTTTCTGTTCCTCACATACAATACTTGCTGACATTTTTACTTGTTGTCTCCCATGCCTGCAATTCTCTTTACTCCCTGGCTTCCTTTGAAGTCTCACCTATAGTCCCACCTTCATCAAGAAATGTTTTCTAATTTTCCTTAATCTTAATGGCTTCCCTATGAGATTATCCCACTTTATCCTGTTTGAAACCTGTTTGTTCATAGTTGTTTGCATGTTTTCTCCCTAGAGAACAGAAACTGTCTTTTGCTTTTCTTTGTATTCCCAGTGCTTACCACTTTCACAATTGATATTTTGAACCAAAGGTTCAAAGGTACAAAATTTAATGTATAGGGATTCCCTGAAAACCTGAATCCATCTATGAATGTACTACTAACTCTCCAATCCTGCTTTATGTCATCTGCAAATTAAAAAAAAATACCTTCAATTTTTAGATGTATAAATAATTTCAAGATATTGATATAGACTACCCAGCAGATGTGTGACTCAGGGGTTGTGAGGAAGACTATGAATGATTTTAAGGGAAACCAAAAGAATGAAGAATCTTTGAGAATTAAGCAGCTTGGGACATGGGTACATTAAATATGGCACATGAATCTAATGAAATATTAATTATTAAATTATAATAATTAATGACTATGACAAATATAGAGAAGCATGGAAAGACATATAAATAGAGACAAAGTGAAATGAGAAGGAAGGATAAGGAAAACCATATGGTAAATAATCAACCTCAAAAAAAATCAAAACCATATGATATGAAATTATAGAAATCAAAGTTGGCCCTAAAGAAGAGAAATGAAAATTTATTACCCTGCCAGGGTAAATGGGCAGAGGATCATGGATATAAATTGTGGTGTATAATATAAGTGGTAGTTGTATTGCTAGATTTGCTGAAAATTTTTTCTCCTTTTTAATTTTTTTTTTGTTGTTGTTATAAAGGGATGGTTCTAATAGGAGGAAAGGAGGGGAGAATATATTCAGGAGTGAAGATGATAGAAAAGCAAAATATATAAATATCTATTAGCCTGAGGGAAAAAAAGAAAAGAAAAGAAAAGGGGAATTCTTTGGACAGAGTCCAAAGTTAATATCCATTCAAGGTTCAAGGAGAGTACTTTCAACTTGAAAGCTAAATGAATAAAACAAGCACAGAACAATCAAGACTTATACAGAAAGGACATGAAGGACAGTACTTTTCTAATTAACAAGGGAATTGAACAAAATATCTCAGCTTTGAATATGGGTATGAATAAAAATAGAAAGTTTCTAAAGGTCAGATTTAGAAGTAGAGATTGTTCAAAGGAATTGGACACTTAGACCATTGAGCCTCCAAAGATGAATTCTTTTGATACTGCTGATAAGAATCCAAATCTCAGAAATGAGATCAACACAATATTACCTGAAGCTGAAAAGTGCTCTTAGGTTTTCCAGCTCACATACATCAAAGTTTTATCATCCTTAAAAATTTAACATAAAACAATGCTGCACTATAAAGTGCCATTGAGTAAAGAGAATAGTGGAGAAATATATGAGGGTTCCTCAAGCTTCTCAGTCACTACTATGCTAACTCCAACCTAGGATAGGAACACAGGAAAAAGACAGAGGGAGTGAGGGTTGATAGGAGTCATTGCCAGCTACCAGCATCTCTGCTTGAATGCATAATCTTGAAGAACTATGCCAATGCATACTAAATTCTTTTTAAGGAAATTTCCTTTACGAGCATTATACATAGTCCTAATTTGTATTTGGATTCCAAATGGCATATATCAACATGCAGTTTTTTTTTCTTCCCTTTAAAGATGAAAATTTTCCTAGCACCTAGATTCAAAGCAGATTTGTCCAGTCTTACATTGAGATGGAATTCTTACCACCTGGAAAAGATTTAGCCATGATCTTTAACTGATATCTGTCATTTTTGAATGACCCTCCCCTCCACCAAAGATATGCTTTATTACTGAGAGAAGAAAGAGGAATGAAAGGAGATAAAATTTAGTCAAGAACACCAAGAACATTGGTAATTTGGTGCCATTTTCAAAAAGGAATAAAAATTTCTTTTTTCTCTGGTTTAAACAGAAACCATAGAAAGGTACTCTAGTTGTTGTCTCACACTTATTTCAAAGCATAAGACCTCTCATAAGAATCAAACCATATGACACAAAATATTCAATTGCATCTGATGGAGGACTAACTTTAAATCCAGGAGGTCTGTGTTTAAATCCCATCTTTGATATTTACTAGCTGTAATACTAGACAAATCACTTTATTTCTATGGGCTTCATTTTCCTTAGTTGTAAAATGAAGGGAATAAACCCAAAGGATTTGGAAAGTTGGTTCTTTACAGATTTAAAATTTCTAATCCTATTGTTTTTCATCAGAACACAAACTAAAACCAATGTAAATTGTCACTCTTGCCTAAAGAATGACATTTGACTATTGAAGGTAATAATGTGTCAGGTAGATTTCAATTTGCTTAACAAATTATATGAAAGAATTCATAATCTTCACATCTTGTGATTCGATTACCCTATGCTGATCTGAATTGAAGACATGGCATTATTGACCTCAAAAGAGAATATGCCAGTGTTGAAATAAGGTACCACTTCCTCTGTGTTTACCTCAAAACATTTTTATTAAAATGTATTAATTCCCCCAACACATCAGATGACTGCATATTTGTGTTGCTTTGAAATTAATTTTTAAAACATCAGCTCAAGCTAGAATAAAAGGTTAATGATATTCTGATATCCTTTCTGAGCTTTGACAAGGGGAAACATATAGTCTGGCATTTCTTTTTCCTGTAGTTGAAAACTATCACTCAGCATCATGGAAATCACCATCCATACTAGATCTGTAGAGGAAGAGGTTTTTTCTAGGGCTTAGGACTCCCAAAATCACAATCACTATCTTTGAAAACCATATATATTTGGTTGTTATATTTTGATTGTTAATTTGATTGTTAAATTCCTTGCTTATGGGACTTCAAGAAGAAGATATAAAGCTCCCTCTGCTTCCCTGCTTAGCAAAGATGATGATCATATAATGAGATTCCTGAAATAAAGTTCTTATCTTGATGAGAGTTGGGAGAACCATAACTTTCAAAGGCAGTTCCAGTGAATTCTTAACTTTTACAGATCCTACCAGAGCAGGAAAATCTTCAAATCTGCACATAGTAACAAATTAGATGCCTACTGTCCAAACACAAGTCTAATTCAGAGAGTAGGCATTTGGTACAAAGATGGATACTATATGTGTATATGTGTTATATATATATATATATATATATATATATATATATACACACACACACACACACATTTGGTGGAGACTGGTGATGAAAATGCCAAAAAATACAAAATGACTCTTTTGCCCTTAAATAGCTCTTATAGATAACATATACTTTTCCTATTTACATGTAAATACAGTTTTTAACATTTTTAAAAATTTGAATTCCAAAATCTCTCCCCCACCCTTCCCTCCTTCCCTCTCCTTGATTCAGCAAACAATTTGACATGTTATACATGTACAATCAAGGAAATCCTAGTAAGAAGCTATAAAAAAAGTTTTAAAATCCTTTATAAATATACAAATACTCTCTCATACAATAAATATTCAAGGACCAATAAGTGGACTTACTTCTAAGAAAAACTGATAAATAGGCATATTGACATTCATACTATATATAAGACAAGAAGATGTAAAGCAGTTACAAATAAAGGGATTTGATAAATCACAGATTTTCCTTATAGAGAAGAATAAAGAAGTGAAATGATCATGTACCCAAAAGCAATCAAAAACTTGTTATATATAGAATACTTGATCACAGTTCATTTTAGTACTTAAAATGATTTAAACAAACAGACCCTGGTAAACAATAATACAATTTACACACTGAAGTGAGAGAAATTCTTTGAGGAAGTTGAAAAAATTCTTCAAATTATTCACCTATAATTTGACCATTGGTGAAGTTAATAAGAAAGTGGGTATTGAGAAAGACAGCAAAAAAATGAAGTTGCAGAATATTGCTTTTGAGAAGGAATGAAAGAGACTAGAGAGAACTCAGAAACATCCCAGATGTGTTCACCATAAACACTTAAAGAAGAAAGTAAGAAGGCACTGGATGAAACAAACACTGAATGACAAAACAAAAAATGGAGCAAACAAGGAAAGTTACTAGTTACAAAGAAGTCATTTCAGAGTCAGCTGTCTATTTGCAGTCAGACTACCATCTGGTGAAAGCAGATGTTACAGTTAATACCAGATTAGAAGAAAAGATAAAGATAAAAAAGAAAAGTATTACATAGGATTATAGCAGCTTTAACCCAACTGGTTTCAACAATCTATCAATTTTGAAAAACGGGAAATGGATAAAAGTAAAGGCAATGACTCTGATTCTAACCATTTCCTGGTGAAAATTTACTGATAAAAAACCAGCCACAATGAGAAATTCAAAAGAGTCAAAAAGTCTGCAAAAAGATTGGCATACAATATAGTTAAACCCAATTAGCCAAAGAATATTTATAGATATAACTGGGGGAAAAAAACTTATTTTAAATGCAATATAATTTTACAGTAACAATTTTCATACACAACAATTTCATAAATTATCACATCTGTATGCTGTCACCTTAATGCTAAAGGTACTACATGAAATACCAAAGATTATACTTGAGAAGATCAAGAACATAAATGTGATTGTACTAGAACATATGCAAGCAAAAGCAATCTGTTGGAAGAGAAATTATTTTAAAGGATTTGGGAACCAATTTTCAAAATTCTTCAAAACAGGGAAATTTTTTAAAGAAAACATAAAATATTTTAAATGTAGCTTTACAAAAAAAAAAGAAAGGAAAATGACAAGACATTATCATAGAGCAAAAAATAGCAATTTTTATATGTGGGACAAGAGACAAAAAAAAAAAAAATACTGGGATAAAGAGGACAAAAACATCGAAACATCAACTCAAGGATGGAATTTAGTTTTACAGGTCACTTAATAACTTCTATCTTGTCCAATTTAATTCAACTAGCATTTATTTTGTGTTTATATTCTAATGGAAGGATACAACACATAAATATATTAGTCTGTGTTTGTGTGTGTGTATGTGTGTGTGTTTTCCATTTTAATATGGAAAGATAGCACCAACAACTAGAAGGATCAAGAAAAGCTTTTCGCAAGAGATGGCAGCTGAGCTTAACCTGGAAAGAAAGGTACCAAATAATAAAGGGGAGGAAGCAGTAAATTCTAGGTATGTTGGACAGCTAGTGTCAAAGGGCAAGAGGGTTCAGGGAAGAGTAAATATGATTATTTCTATAGAACTAAGATTAGGTAAAGGGAAATAATATGAAATTGCCCTAGAAAGAGAGAGTGAAGCCAGACACTAACGAACTTAAATGTCAAAACGAATTTTTATTTTGTCCTTATTTAGTGACTATGAAGTCAATAAAGGTTAATGAGCAGGGCAGTGACATGGGCTGACTTGTACTTTAGGAAGGTTATTCCAGCAACTGCAGGGAGGTTAGATCGGAAACGGAAGAGATCAGAAAACGGGAGTCCAATTAGGAAGCTATTGCAAAAGTACAGGCAAGAGATGATAAGGGGCTGGACTAGAGTGATAGCCTTTTAGGTAAAGAATATTTGGCAGGAATAAGTTAGTTTGAATTTAGTGGGTATAATCTTGAGTATCCTCCCCTGTTAAAAGATAAGAAAACTTGTTTTGCTTTACTATGCACATTTATTACAAGTAATTTCTTTTCTTTTTGATGTGTTAGAAGGTGGGAAACAGAGAAAATAGATTTTTGATTTTGGTTGTTTTTTTTTTAATTAATGTGGTTTTTATAAATATTGTTATGCCATTTCAGATAAGGTCATTGTATTATTAGTTTTGCTTAGTTGTTTTACCTTATTAGGAAACATCTTACAAAGTAGGAATTAATCTGAAAGTGTATGTAATATGAAAACAGAACACAGCAAAGAGAGAGGTAAGAAAGTAGCTTTTTCTCCTGAGCCAGTCATGTCTCAAGAATAATAATATAGAAAGACAAACAATAGATGTACTTCTAGTCCAATATCCCTCAGAGACTGCAAAGTAGAATAGCCTTGTGGTCTTTTCTCCTGTGCCTCTCAAGACAAGGAATCACAGCTTCCCTTGGAGAAAAATGGACAAGACTCCAGAGATATTTTTCAATGCCTCCTGTGAGCTACAGTCTGCTAATTCATGTGTATATATGTATATATTACAATGGAAGCACACAGGTTATACATACATGTAAGATTACATTATTAGGGAGAACCTTCCTATTGAGAATGGGACTACTTTTACTTTACTTCTTAGAGCCCTAGGTGACTTTCCAAGACTATAAATTGGAAAGAAAGGAAATAAATCACTAGGAGATTCCTTTCCCCATAAATAATAGGTCCAGGTTTGAGGTTGCTTTTTGTTGTTGTTGTTTGTTTGTTTTTTAAGTGAGGCTTCTACTAACTGCAGATGACACAATACTAATGGCATTAAACCTCCAAAGACAAAAAAAAAAAAAAAAAAAAAAAACCTCCACAGAAAAATCCACAGTAATGTAAAATAATTTTGTCTAACTAACCATCCACACATGAAAAACAAAGTATGAAAAATGCATGTCGGCCAGATTATGAGTGCAGCTGAATGGGCAGCCCATCAAAGTATTACATTCATATGAATATCTCAGACAAGCACAGCAGATGAATAATGAGATGGGTCTAAAATGGAGTGAGAAGAAGATCACATTCAGGAAACTGTAGTGCTTCCAATGATCCCAAACTGCCTGTCAATACATAAAGCCCATCTCTTTAATAGCAATATTTCTCTGGGGGTACTACATGGTTACAAATCATTAAACACAATGACCTCCAAAGAATCAGAGTTACAAACAACCTAAAGATCAAAGAAAAAGTGTATGGGGTCAGAAAAGCTTGTAAAAATTACCAGGAATAATTTTCATGCCAGAAACAGCATAAAAGGAATTACTCAATATGTCTAAAAGTGAACTCATCTTTTCCTCAAAAGCTTTCCTTCTTCCTAACATTCCTTTTATTGTCAAGGACCGCACCAAAATTGCTAGTTAGAGTCCTAGAAGAGCCAAAAAAGAATAAGCAAATAAATAATTTTGGCTTATTTAACTTTCAAGCCCACCTCTAACTGTCCTCTTAAAAGGAAAATAAAACATTTGATTATTTATTTCTTCTTTGTCAATACTAAGAACCAAATTCAGAACAGAAAGTTTTTAGAGTGACCAAACCAATGACCACCAATGAACATCATATATTTCATAAGATAACTTGATTGATAAAGTTCTTTTGGATAAATGAAAGAAAATTTTTTCTTTGTCAGTATATTTATTTAGTTCTTATTCCTCCTATCAAGTCATTACCTAATAGCTCTATAATTGGTATAACCTAACATCAGCCTATTTTGGCTACATAATAAATATACTCCTTCTAAAGTCCATTATTAAACTGCTTTCCTTCTCAAGAGGGAGGGATAAACACAGAGTAGGATCCTCAAAGGACATGACTTTGATAGTTCCAATGGAGAATTATAGTCCACACTTAACATACTGTCACATAATCTTGCTGTTTTCAAACTATTCTCTGAGATGAACAGATGCAAATTATCAAGGAGGATGTGAAATCTCTATACCCTAAGATTCATTTGCCTGTCATTTTTGAACTGAGTCCAAATTTCAAAAAATTGAGACTATGGGTTGGGGGTGGATAGAAGAAACCTAATGTGTCTGCTGGCATTGCTTCAACTTCTGTATCATCAGAACTGTATAACTATATTGCTAGTAGATTCTACAGTAACTGAAGTTGAGAGAGGAAATTTACAGTTTGTTTCAAAGATTAAGAGCATAAAGGAAGAAGGGAGGGGTGTGGAAGTCATGTTTGAAATAGCCAAGAAATACTAATAAAATAGCACAGTCTTGGACAACAATGAAAAACCTTATGGGTCTTCATGTCTGAAGCTAAAGAAAAAAGTTGGGGTCTAAAGGAAATTAGTTAAAGAGTCCGTTGCAAATATAAGTTAAGGCATTTGTTGATAAATACAAGGTTTGAAAATTCCAAAGGGTTAGAAATTACAAACGATAAACATTGACACTCTTCACCAGTGGCTCCCTATCACTACTAGAGTCAAATGCAAACTTGGCATTTAAAGACTTTCAAATCTGATTTCAGCCTCCCTTCACAGTCTTATTATATAGAATTCCCCTTCATACAGTCTACAATCTAGCCAATTGGCTCTTTTGGCGTTTTCTCTATTTTTTTTTATATAGGTTGTCCAGGCCAAAAAACCCTCCAGAACTCTCTCTACTAAAACAATTCCATCCCTTTAGTATCCCTAATTTCCTTCAAAGTTCATCTCAAACATGACCATTTACATAAAGACTTTCTGGATTCCCTTAGCTGTTAAGTCTCCCTCCAAAAATTAGCTTGTATTTATAAACTTGTGTTTGCAGAGATTGTTTTCCATGGACAAAATTTAAACTCTTGAGCACAGGTGAGGCCTTCTTTTTAATTTACTATTCCCAGCACCTGTCAGAAACTAGCCCATGGTACCTGTTTTGTAAATATCTCTTGATTGATTGCATGAGCCTTTCCCAATATACAAATTACTTGTCTTAAATTAAAATATAGATTTTTGACAATTCATATATTTAAAATATGTAAACATTCATATATTTTACACATGTAAGTATTAAAAAACATCCCCCCACTTAATGTGCCTCCACTTCTTGCATGTTGTACTCTTAAGTGACTATGTTCCCTTTTCCTTGTTTTAATTTTGGCCCAGTAAGTGAAATTAACTAAAAAATAAACCTTTTTGCCTTTCTAGCTTTTTTTTGTGATTTCCAAGTTATAAGAACCAGAATTTTTGTTCTGTAAGGGTGGGAGAATTAAGTAGTATGATGAAGAAGCTTTGATAAGCCAGTGTTAAATTTTCAATGTAAGCCTTTATAACCTGAAAATCAATTGTTCAGCAAGTTCAACTCTTCATGTTCCCAGTTAGGGTTTTCCTTTACAAAGATACTGGAGTAGTTTGCATTTCCTTCTCCAGTTCATTTTGCAGATGAGAAAACTGAGGAAAACAGGGTACAGTGATTTGCCCAGGCTTGTATCTGAAATCAAATTTAGACTCTGGTCTGCCTGTAGAGTGTCCACCATTCTATTTATAAAGCTATAAAAGCCCCAATAATCTCTACCCTGAAAGATTTCACATTCTCCAGAAAAATAAAATACATAAAAGTCAGTAAATATAAGGTAATGAAGTGTTGGGAAGGAGTTTAAGGAGAGATGAAGGAAGATCTTAGTTAGCAATGATGAAATGTGATGAAATATTCAAGTATTGACTAAGTTCCTACAACTGGCATATCTGATAAAAAGTTGGCTCTCTAGTCAGAAAGATGTGGATTAAAATCATTCTTCTCACAAGTACTGGTTCTATGATTCTTGGACTGTCACCTAACCTTTTAGTGTCCCAGACAATCCGCTAAAATTGTGACTTAGAGGGCAGAAATTGACTAGAAGGTGTTCTCCATACTACTACAAATTATAGCAATAATAAATACATTATTTCTACTAACATAGATATAATGTGTTAAGGTATGCAAAGCACTTTATATAATTATCTCATTTGATTCTCACAACAACTCTGCAACAAATTAGGTGCCATTATTATCCCCATTTTACAATCAAGGAAATTGAGGTAGATTGTGTTTAAATGACTTGGCAAGCCATTGACTAGTATCTAAGACTGAATTTGAACTCAGGCCTTTCTTATGCTAGAGCCATGACTCTAACCACTACACCACCTAGTCACTTCTGAATGAAATTGCAGATCTGATCAAAAAGCAAATACAAAGTTTTGGAGATGTAAAGACAAAAATGAAAAGCCTACTAAAGAGACAACATGTATACAAAGGATTATCATCCAAAATACTAAATAGAGAAAAAAGAAATCAGCCAAAGTGCTTCAGGAAAATTTGCAATGTGAGCGAACATTACAACAGCAGGGGATTTGGAAGATTTCAAGGAAGGGCTGTCACCAGAGTATTGGAAGAAGATGTAAAATTCTTCCCTACCGCAGGCACTAATGAGGCTGAGATTGTGGGTTTAAACTTCTAATTGACCAATTAACATCAAAGAGAGTAAAACTTGTTCTCCAGATATAAACTACACTCTTAGCTCAGAGATGCTATTTTGTAAATATATATATATATATATATATATATATATATAATGATATACATTTTGTCATCAGAGGAAGGGATATGAGACAATGTAGATGGTTTTTTGACATTCATCAATATTCATGAGTTAGTCTAATGAGAAATGAAAACACTGAATCTTAAAAATCTCATGTTGTTTTGTTTTGGGTTTTTTGAGGATGTGTATGTTTTTTGCTTTAGTTTTTTTTGGTACCAGAATCATTCAGATCAGCAACTCCTGATTCTGGCTGAGGGTTCTTGATATTCCTCATCTTATGCAGTTGTAAAAATTGAACCTTCCCCAAATCCTATTGAAGTTCTAAAATATCTTTTTACATGCCTTTCCCTCAAATTACAGTAATTACTAGCAGATAAACAACACAGGAGTTCTGCCAGATGATCTGGACCTACTGACAGGCACACAGAGTAGCCACAAACCTCCTTAATCATGTACCTGATTGTGGAAAAGCCAAGGTTATCTGACTTTCTTGAATAACTGAAGCATAGAATAACCTTAAAAGTATTCAGAGATTGTGTTGAAGAGCTGGCCCATTCCATCCAACTGATGCTGTAGTTAGAAATTCTCCAATGTGTTCAGTCACACATCTGTATTGTTTTCATCTTAGTTTCTGAGGGTTTTCTGATGGATTTCAATGCAGCTTAAGTAGTAAATGAGTGATTCAAAGACCTGGAAAGATATCTGGTCTCCAAATACCGATGGCTTTAAAATTAAAATTAGGAGGCATTATTTTCTGATTGACCCACATTGAACAAGTGCTAGCTATACTCATATAAAGTCATCGACACAATAGATAATACATGTAGCATTTTTTAAACTCTTCAGACTTGTGATAAAGGCAAAAACAAAAACTGATTAAATAATTAAGGATGGCCAGCAAGGATTTTTTCACCCCAAAAAAATTACTTAGAGGCAATCTGGTTGATTGATTTACATGGTGGTGGGGGGGGAAGAACAGTGTCTTATTGCCACTGATAACTGATATGTAATTTATCTGCTCTTTAGAAAAGGATCCTGATTGAATGTCAAGGTAAGGACTTGCCCATGGAGTTAAATATGGTCTTGGGAATATACTTGGTTTGATAGCAAACCAACCTTGGCAAAGGGATGAAAGGTGAATGTGTTGTTCAGAATGGAGAGGAATAATCAGTCAAATGTCACATACTTCAATCTTAAAACCCATTTGACTGTTCATTTGATGGATTTTATCTTTAAGTGAAAAAACCCAAAGGTAAGATAGTGATGACATTTTCTGATATAAAGATAGGAAGAAAGAGATTTTCTTCGATACAAAGGAACAGTTTCCTTGCCATGGAAGAGAGATGAAGGATTAGCTCCTTTGGTACCTAGCACAGTGTTTTCACATTGTATGTGCACATAAGCTTGCTAAAATATTGAAAGTAGATTATTAATAATATCAATACTATCAAAATGTAAGTATTTACTCTTTGAAGTTGGCAAAGATGTCCCAAAACTTAGTGAAATTTTATATGTTAAAACTTAAAAGCAAGGCAATTACTTAGGTGATTCTCATACTTTAACAACTTTAAATTGTATTAAGACTTTTTCAGACACCCTGTATATTAGCTAATTTACTCTTCAAAATAACACTATGAGGTAAGTGCTAGTCATTATTATCCTAATTTTGCAGATAAGGAAATAGATTCAAAGAGGCTGTAACTTAGTGATAGTCATACTATTAAGTGCCAAAGAAAGGATTTGAACCTGAATCTCTGTGCAGCACTCTTTCCAAAAAGAAAGTTATTTTAAACATCCAGATAATGATGATACATGTAAGAAATTAGAATTGCAGACAGGTTTGAATGTTAGAAGAGAGGTCAGGATGGGAAATAAAGATTTGGAAGTTATCATCAAGATGATTGGATATAGACAAAACTAAAGGAAGAGAATACATAGAAAAAAATGGTAATCAACAGTGTCAGATATTTGAAAGGCTTAGGAAAGATGAGTATTGAAAAAAATGACTGAATTTTGTGATTGTAAGTTTAATGACTTTTAAATAGTTTCAGTAGAGATATGGGGACAGAAGGAGATAAAAGTATTTAGTGAATTGAGTGTTAGCAAAGTAGAGTTGTTGGGAATAGGCAACTTTTTGAGAAAGTTTGGCAGTAAAGAAAAGAAGAAAGATTAAAATAAATATTATTTTTTTTTAGCAGAGTGGAATCTTGATAACAGATGAGAAAGAGGTACTAGGTAAATTAAAGATATATTAGAATGGATTACATCACCTCCATTAGAATGTAATATCTTTAAGAATAGGAATTGTTTCATACTTTATATTTATATAGAGCCTAGCATGGTGCCTGGTATACATCTGGTACTTATGTCAAATGATTGTTTCTTCTTTTTTTCTTTTTTTTTTTTTTTTTGCTGTGGCAATTAGGATTAAGTGACTTACCCAGAGTCACACAGCTAGGAAGTATTAAGTATCTGAGATCACATTTGAACTCAGGTCCTCCTGACTTCAGGGATGGTGCTCTATCCACTGCACCACCTAGCTGCCCCTGAATGATTATTTCTAAAAATAAAATTCTTGAAGAAAAAGAGAAGACATGAACTCAAGGGAGCAAATAGAAGGATTCACCTTAACAAGAAGTAGATATATCTCTTCCCCTAAGACAGTAGGAAACATAGTACTTATAATAATATTGAGATGTTTTAAAAAGTATAGGAAGAAAGCTATGTGAATTCACTTCATAAGACCTCAATTTTCTTAATTAAGTAATGACACTGCTATCAGATCATTTCCTATAAAAGTAAAAATTATATTATGGTTTGGGCTTAAGGAAAAAGAAGTTTTACTGCTGGAAAAATTGGAAATTAATATGGCAGAAACTAGGCATTGATCCACACTTAACACCATACACCAAGATAAGATCAAAATAGGTTCATATTTTAGGCATAAAGAATGAGATTATAAATAAATTAAAAGAACATAGGATAGTTTATTTCTCAGACCTGTGGAGGAGGAAGGAATTTGTGACCAAAGAAGAACTAGAGACCATTATTGATCACAAAATAGAAAATTTTGATTATATCAAATTGGAAAGCTTTTGTAAAAACAAAACTAATGCAGACAAGATTAGAAGGGAAACAATAAACTGGGAAATCATTTTTACATTTAAAGGTTCTGATAAAAGCCTCATTTCTAAAATATATAGAGAATTAACTCAAATTTATAAGAAGCCAAGCCATTCTCCAATTGATAAATAGTCAAAGTACATGAACAATTTTCAGATGAAGAAATTGAAACTATTTCTAGTCATATGAAAAGATGTTCTAAGTCATTATTAATCAAAGAAATGCAAATTAAGACAACTCTGAGATACCACTACACACCTGTTAGATTGGCTAGGATGACAGGAAATGATAATGCTGAATGTTGGAGGGGATATGGAAAAATTGGGACACTGATACATTGTTGATAGAATTGTGAACGGATCCAACCATTCTGGTGAACAATTTGGAACTATGCTCAAAAAGTTATCAAACTGTGCATACCCTTTGATACAGCAGTGTTACTACTGGGCTTATACCCCAAAGAGATCTTAAAGGAGGGAATGGGACCTGTATGTGCAAAAATGTTTGTGGCAGGTCTCTTTGTAGTGGCTAGAAACTGGAAATTGAATGGATGCCCATCAATTGGAGAATGGCTGAATAAATTGTGGTATGTGAATGTTATGGAATAACATAATAACATAATAAGGCCTGGAGAGACTTACATGAACTGATGCTGAGTGAAATGAGCAGGACCAGGAGATCAATACTTCAACAACAATACTATATGATGATCAATTCTGATGGACATGTCTCTCTTCAACAATGAGATGCACCAAATCATTTCTATTTGTTCAATAATGAAGAGAACCAGCTACACCCAGCAAAAGAACTATGGGAAATGAGTGTGAACCACAACACAGCATTTTAACTCCCTCTATTTTTTTCCATTTGCATTTTTGTTTTCCTTCTCAGGTTATTTTTACCTTAGTTCTAACTCCATTTTTTTTTTGCTCAACAAAATTACTATATGGATATGTATACATATAATGTATTTAACATATACCTTAACATATTTAACATGTATTGGTCTACCTGCCATCTAGGGGAGGAGGTGGGGGGAAGTAGGGGAAAGTTGGTTTTATAAGGGTCAATGCTGAAAAATTACCCATACATATATCTTTTAAATAAAAAGCTATATTTAAAAGGGGGGACATCAGTAAAAAAAAAAAAAAAAGAAAAAGAAAAAGAAGTTTTAAAATTGCTATTCTGGGGAATGTTGCTATTCAATCATTCAATTTCTCATGATTTGATTTGGCCATGTGGGCTTTTCTTGGTGAAGATACTAAAATTGTTTGCATTTCCTTCTCCAACTCATTTTACAGATGAGGAAACTGAGGCAAACAAGGTTAAGTGACCTGCCCAGGGTCACACAGCTCATAAGAAATTGAAGACAGATTTGAACTCAAGAATTAGTCTTCTTGACTCCATGCCTGATGCTCTACCTATTACAACTCTAAGCTTCCCTATGAGACGAGAAATATGTATCCAGTGGAAGAATTACTGTAAAGCAATGACATCTAGATGAGGTTGGGTATCAAAATTCCTATGCAGGTGAAATCCATTTAATTTCCTGATTTTCTCTAATAATAAATAGCACTCCAGACTAGATGCAGAGACATCAGATTGAGTCACTGGGGGGAAGACTTAGGAAGTTAGAAGCAGAAGATTCTAGGGCAATGGGTGGATAATGAGTAAATAAATAAATGAGAGAAAAAGACTTTTGGTTCAATTGGCAGCATGAGATCCTAGGGGAACTCTTCTCCCAGAAACAAAAAGTCTATTCATAATTACTATAATATTGCAAAGTAAAATAACTTGAAAAGACTTAACAACTGATTAGTGACATAACTGATCTTGATAATAGAAAACTGTTGATGGAGCATATTTCCCGCTTTTAGGCAGAGGTTGCAGAATGAGATAGATATTTTTAGACTTTAGTAGGGTAAACTTGTTTTTTACAAGAGAGAGCTGGTACATGGAGTAGGGTAGAAGGGCAGGGAAAGAATTGCAAGGTTCAATGACAAGATATAATAATGATGCAAAAGGAAAAAAGAGCATTAGTGAAACATTTTTAAAACACACAGAAGAGAACAGAAGGAACAGAATGAGATGCAGACAAATGTTGATATTATTGTATTAAATGCAATATGTACTTAGATAAGAAATAAGCTTGTTATGTAATGATGGTGATGATGATATTTAACACATATAGTACAATGTGCCAGGCGCTGTTCAAATGCTTTGCCATTGTCTCATCTGAGTCTCACAACAACCCTGGAAGAAAGGTGCTTTTATTATTCCCTTTTTTGCAGAGGAGGTAATTGAGATAAAATAAAGATTAAATGACTTGTTCAAGGTCACACAGCTACAAAACATCTGGGTTCAAATTTTAATTCAAGTCTTCCAGAATTCAAGTCCAATGTTCTATACACTCTGCCATTTAACTGCAAAAGAAATTCACCATTTCATAAATAATCTGTGTTTTTTGTTTAATGTTGAGGTGTCCATTTATGGTGATAGTTGCCATTTATAATTTTAAAAAATATAAAATGAGTTAACAAAAAACAAGCATTTGTTTATTATTTAGTATGTGCTAGGTCTTGTACTGAGAGTTAGGAATAAAAAAGAGAAAAAGGAGCAGCTTCTGCCAAACAGCTTATATTCTTTTGGTTCAGCTAATATGATAATATTTGTCCTGTTTATAATTTTGAAAATATAAAATAAATGAAAAAAACATTTATTTATTGTTTAGTATTGCTAGGTCCTTCACTAAGAGTTGGAAATAAAAAAGAAAAAGGAGGCTTTGCCAAATATATTCCCTTAGTTCAGATAATACATGAGTGGGAGTGGTAGTTAGGGAAGGGAATGACTACAGAGCTAGTTACATGGCAGCTATGTCAATCTATAGAACAAGTAAGTGACACAACCAACAGCTTCTGGAGTAAAGACATTATGGTAGTATTGTTCTGATTAGCACTCCTAAAGAAAGAGTATGGTAGTTTGCTCTGATTAGTAAACCTAAAGAAAGCAGTAGAAAGGTATAGAAAAGTTCAATCACAGCAGACAGCAAAATAACCTGAATGAACTATTGACTGGATTGTAGTGCTCTTCTTTAAAATATAATGTTTTCTGGGGACAGATTTCTTGGGGGTTTCTGGAGGCAGCCTTAGTTTTAGTTCAAAGTAACAATCACCTTAAATGCAGCCAGGAGTTAAAGTCCAAATCCTTTATTTTCTTTTTCAAGTATTGTCTCCTTCCTTGGGCCCGGTTAGCTTTCTTAGAGGCCTATCTTTCTCCTTGGTTCCGAGAGCTCTTGCCACTAGTCCTTTGCCTCTCCAGCTTCAGCCTCCAGCCAGCACAAAGTTGGAAGATGGAATGAATCTGACTCTGCTTCCAAGAGTGGGCTTGTGTCTTCTGACTTGTGAATCTCCTATACTCAATCCTGGTTGAGGCTCCTAGCTTATATATGCTCTCTTAAAGGTGTGAATCTTAAAGGTGTGAACTCTAATAAGTACTAAGTACATTAGTGAACTAGAGAACTATTAAGTATCATGCTAAATTAGATAATTATTGTCTCTATCAATTCCAGTACTTAGCACCTTGTAAGAATTCTAACACTGCATTGGCAACCACTGTCCCACTGGTGGCTGGGGAATAGCTAGATATAATGGGATCATTGAGTGTACCTATTCACCAATTAAGACAAGTCAATTCAAGACTAGAGTTCTAAAGCTGTATGAATGAATATCCTAAGAGACTGGGGACATTTCTCCAGCAATTTGGTCTGCAGTGCTGCTTTAGGTGGGAAGAAATGAGACAGCAGTAAAGTTGTTAAGATATCTGGGGAAGACAGCTAACTGGAAGAAGACTATTCATACTTGAAATTATACAATGGTAGAATATGAATGAGGTCAAAGTTAGAGGAAGAAAATAGATGGATGCTCAGGAAATTAGGGAAGTTGAATGCACTTTTCATTACAATTTTTCCTTTTGTGTTTTTGCTTTGTTCTAAAGTCTAAGTTCTTTAGATAAATTTTTGTTAGTGACCTATATTTCCTATCCTCATTTTGGGTGAACTAGATTACTGACAGAGACTATAATTTATGCTTCTTCCAGACCTCATCCAACTCTAATTGATTATGACCATAGTCAGGTGAGACATAAATTAGTGGTCTCAATCTAAAGCTCATCATTACTATGTCACATTAATTAGTGTTTAGTCTAGCTAGTAATGGATTAACTTTAAGTGCTTCAATGAGGAAATCTATTTCAGATGAGTCAAGAAGATATGGGTATAATTTGAGATCTTAGAAACAAGAAAAAGCATATGAGTCTCTGCAAAGTCCTTGAGGCAAAAGTTCACAAAGATTCACAGAAATGGGGAACTAAATGAAAGCACAGTGGGCAAATGCACCACAATTAGGGAGAGGATATAGGTGATGGTCCAGCAAAGGAGTCTGAGAAAAAGAAGTCAAAAAGATAGAAGAACTGAGAATGAGAGGCATTTCAAAAACTCAAAGAAAGATCAGATAAGGAGAAGAGGATGATCAAAATGGTTTGGGCCAAAAATTATAAGATTTTGAATATATACCATGGGGTCTGTGGAATAATATTGTCAAATTCATCCATCAACAAGGTATTACTGAGCATCAAAGACACAGGCAGTGCTATGATAAATATTTTCCTTTTCATCTTTAGCCTAAACATACTTCATCCATTAAACCATTCTTTCTCAAACCTCCCATACCAGATATTTTTCAACATTTGGCTAAATCTGAACTTAGCAGACTTTGCCCTGACACATAGCACTTCATAGAGAAGATGAGAAATTGAGAAGAGGAGGTAACATTGACACGCATGGCACTATTTTCTCTTCATTTAGGCCGTACTGCCATCTCCCCTTGCATTCTAGTTCCATATGCCAATTAAGACACTCTCATCACTGGACATGCTAAGATCATTATTTTTGGTCTTTACACAAAAGATTCCTAGGGGTGTTTTGGATTTCTCATTTCATGCCCACTTTGGACAAAGGTTTATGATTGATAGGGAATACTGTTTTTTCCAGATGCTGTAGTTTCTTAATCATAAATGATTCTAACCTAGAAGACAGTTTTTTTTTCTCATAATCATGATATGATGATGTTTCAAAGCCAACTGACAATTCAGCTTCTCCTTTCCAGATAAAAAGGGATGAGACTGAAAAATAGTCATGTTGAAATAACAGGCAATTCCTGTACATTTTGTCCTAATTCTAAAGGTAGAAGAAAGATTGCAGCAGCTATAAGATGAGTCCGTAACTTGACCTCGTAAGGAAAAATGCAAAACAATTTGAAACACACATGAAATTGGAAAATCAGCATTTGCTTTGCTTAGCATTAGTGATGAAATCACCTACACTGCTGAAAGACAATCCTAAAATCCTTGAGATGGCTGCTCTTGTGGGACACAAAGGATTAAATCCATGGTCGATTTCAGTGTTTTGGGTATTATAATACCCTGGATATAGTGAATAAATGCTTTATAGATTGTGGGAAATCAAATGAGAAACATGGTCTGGACTTCAAGTGCTAGAGGGATTTTTTGGGGGGGGCAAGAGGGAGTGATGGTCAGAACTGTGGGGGCAAATTCCCTCAACCAAAGTAGTTAAATACATGCTCTCCTGCTTATAGTTATTTGGGGGTGAATGAAAGGTTAAGAAACTTGTCTCAAGTCCCACAACCAGTGGAAGTCAGAGAGTGGTCTTAAACTCACATCTCAAACTCAGGTCTCTTGGACTCTGAGACCAGTTTTCTAAACACTACTAAACATTGATTTTATAGAGGTATTGCTCCAAGAGCTAGATTGACATAAGAATTTTTCTTGTCTAGATTTCATGAAGATTTTATAGTTTCTTAAAACTATATTGCAGCAGATTCAACTCACAACATTTTCTCAGACCAAAATTCAAATCAAGTAAGCATTTATTAAATACATGCAATGTGCAAGACATCACTTTACTTACTAAGAATACAGAGACAGAAATCAAATTATCTTTGCCCTCAAGGAGCTTAGATTCTAAAAATAAATAAATAAATAAACAAACAAACAAATAAGTAAATGAATGAATGAATGAATAGAAATTTTAAAAAGGTAATGGTGAAGAAAGCTCTTCAAAAGAATTCAGATACAGATTCCAGTAAGCTTTTCAAAAAGAATACCCAGGTGAACATTAAAACAACAAATGATAAGTCTTTTTTTTTAATCTGGGTGGCTAAAGGCCTAAGTAACATTGATTTATATGGGTGAAAATTCTAGTTCACAGTATATAGCACTTTACAAAGTCCTTTTTTCATATTAATCCTTTAAGAAAAGAAAAACAAAGAAAAACAACAATGTCCATTTAAAAGTGTGATTCTTCTATTTGTGCATGTCAATCATAAAATTGTCACTGTGTTCTTCAATCAATACATAAATTGAGGATCCATAAAATTCTTTAACTTCTGATTGATAGTTTCTATTCCCTTAGGAAAGAGGTAGGGTATATTGGTTTTTCAGATGCTGTAGTTTCTCAGTTATAAATGATTCTAACTCAGAAGACAGATTTTTTTTTTCTCATAACCATAATTTGATGTTTCAAAGCCAATTGGCAATCCAGCTTCAAGGAAATATGTGAAAATAAAGTATGGCTCTGGATCACATAATTTATAATCCACAAGAAAGGAAGCATATTCACAAAGAAGCATCAATAATATATGTATGTGTATATACATACACACATATACAACTTTGATATTGCATCCAAGTCTTAGCACCTGTCCCCATCTCTTCTTCATTTTCTCCTTAAAGCCTGTATATACAGGAATGTCCATCTTCTATCACCAGCTTGATGTCTTTCAATATAATCCTAGGCACCATCCTCATTTGCACCTTACTGCAAATATAACATGCTAGCTTCAATGAAAAAAAAATTGGACTAGAAATCCAGAGACCCAGCATCCAGTCTGTTTTAAGATTAACTGCTATTGAGAATTTTCAAGAAGCTAAATTAACATCCCTAAACTTTCTGAGTTTCTTCCTTTATCTAGAAAAGGTGTTTGAACTTGATAATCAATAAGATCCCTTCTGGTTTTAAAATTCTAGGACTGAAATTTATTCTGTGTGTATACATATGTACATATACTAATGATGTTCCACTACATTCTTTAACCAACCAACACTGTTTTGTGTTAAATATCCTGTTTACTTTAACTAAAATCTTACTCTCTCATTGCAATCTTTTCCACTGAAGACTAGTTTGTTAGATTTCCCTATGTTACATATGGACATAGCAAAGGGTTAATATAATTTTTATTCTCCACTATCACCCTATACAGAGGCTACTTGTACTGAATCTCCATTCCTCAATATGCTTGTCAGTTCATGCAATCCATTCATCATAAAGAACTAGATACATATGACTGTTATGTTCGTGCTGGTCAGATTCTCCCCATCCTCATGGTTGTCATTTACTGACCTCGAAGTCACTCTCCCATTTTCTGAATTTCTTTGTCAACTCTTTTGTTGTCCTCTTCTTCTATTGATCCCATACCATAATCCTTAGCACATTCACAACCTTGCTAAGATCCCGATCATACCATTTTTCAAATTCCACCTTTCTAATGCCCTCACCATTTCAAAACCATCAGCCAATGCAATAAAAAGAACAGCTACTATAACCATCAGCAGCAACCCCAATTAATATTTATATAACACTTTAAGGTTTGCAAAGTATTGTACAAGTATTATCTCATTTGGTCCTCACAACAACTCTAGGACATAGATGCTATTATTTCCTCATTTTAAAGATAATAAAACTGAGAAACATAGGTTAAATAGCTTACCCAAAGTAATACAATTAGTAATCAGAGATGAGATTTTTTCTCATCTTTAGGTCCAGTATTCTATCCATTGTGCCATCTAGCAGCACCATGTTCAAAATCTTGAACTTCCTATCCATATTTTCTCATTATTGCATTTAATTTCTTGTTCAACATCATCAAAATGTAACCAAAATAGGTGCCACACTTTAAAAAGAATATTGATAAGTTTAAGAACATCCAAGAAAAGCAGCATGATTGATAGAAAGTTGTGTCATATGAGGAATAATTGAATATTTTCAAGGATACATAGCAATATTTGAGATGTGGAAAAGGGAGTAGACTAATCTGCTTGGTCTAAAAGGATAGATGATGCATAATAGCTCATTGATTTATTCATTTTCCAATATTCAAAAGCTGTTGTTGTTTTTGATTAATCACTATCATTCACCCTTCACGTCCAGCTGATTACAAAGTCATAACTATTCTTATACCACATTGTCTCTTGAATCCATCTCTTCTCCTTTGTTCTCATTTCCCTCATTCAAATAGAGAGGCTTATTATTACCCAAAAGTTCTCCTAAAATTCTCCTTTAAAAAATGGATCTTTCCATTTTTGTTGTTGTTGTCCAGTTGTGTGACTTTGTGACTCCATTTGGAGTTTTCTTGGCATAGGGGCTGAAGTAGTTTTATCATTTCTTTCTCTGGCTCATTTTATAGATGAGGAAAGTAAGGGAAAAACACTCAATTGTTTTGTCCAGCTAATAAGTATGTGAAACTGGTTTTGAACTCAAATCTTCCTGATTCTAAGCCTGATACTCTATCCACGTATCCCCTGGCTTTCCATTTCTCCCTACCTATGTTTGATCAGTCTTTGATTTGCTGCCAGAATAATCTTCTGTAGTGGAATATTGATTTGGAGTTATAGGTATACAAATGTAAAATTCAAAGGAACCTTAGAGGTCAAATATTAGAACATTTTTCATATGTTAAATTATAAGGTTCATGTTTTCCTTCATCTTATTGTCTATTTCTGAATAGGCAATCATTGTGGTTCTCTTCACACTGAGCTTCTAAAAGCTTGGGATGAAATTATGAAGCTCTGTTTACAAAAACACTTCATTACTGTGCTATTTTTAGAACTACGTTGCTGCGTCCAGCACCCTATACCAGCAATAGATTACAAGGCCGTTTAATGTAGCATATTATAATTATTTGTGACAAAGTGCTTCTATGTGTCAGTCCCATGCAGCGTTATTTCCCAGAACAATTGATTTTAGAGGAGAGTGGCTGAATTTGTGCCACAGTAGCTATGAGGATGATATTTCTAGTTTAATATCACCTCCCAGCAAACTGTCTTTTCTACTTCCAGTCATGAGGAAGGTGCTAAAGACTTCTTTTTAGGGCCATGTTTGATGGGTGTCATACATCATCTGTGACTTGTTCTCTTGACAAGGCAAATGTTATAGTCTCCTAACAAGAATGGGATAGATTCTTTGTAGCTTGTTCTACCAAAGCCCACCAAATCTGGGATTTTGCTAGTGCTGAGAGTTACCTTGTTAGTTCCTGATCTCTTTTTCCCATTTCCACTGGCCATAAAACAAAAAGGGCCCAAACTACATTGTGAGGCATTTCATACTACAACAGAAATCTATCCCAAGACAAATCCTGCTTCTGTTTTGGAGTCAGGAAGGTTAGCATTCAAATCGCACCTCAAATACTTAATATCTGACATTGCTATCTTGGGATAAAACCTTTTCTCTGAAACCCTTATCTTCTAATTGATAACATTCCTCAAAACCAGGATTTTAGGAAAGAATCTCCATGCCTGAATTTTTATTTCTTATTTTTAGCTTGACCTGCTGCATTGTTCTTTCCTTCTCCCTATCCCCTTTCCAGCTCCCTTTTACTCATTATCTTCAGGCATTTGAATATAATCTTGAGGAGGGCAGGGATTGAGTTTTTTTTTACTCACATCTATATCTTCATCTGTTAGAATAACACTCATTCAGCATGTGATTAACAAATGTTCATTTGTTCTATTTATCTATCTGTCTGTCTAGTTTTCATATAGAGAGTTCCTCATGCAGATACAATCAAAATTCCAGGCCAAAAACAAAATAAAATGATGTTAATTATTAGATACCAATAAATATTTTACTTTTTACATTACAGATCCTTGAAGTATTGAGGTATATTGAAGTATTGACTTTTTAAGTGCATTTTATGGTATGGTATTCTAATGTGTTGAAAGTTAGTGATGGATACTAACTTTTTAATGGCTAGAATATTTGACTAAGAGAACATTCCACTCGTCTGGATCATCCAGTTTCTGAGGAACACTAATAGAATATTAGACAATCCAATTACCCTAGACAATATGACCACCCCATACATGCATCTTTTGCAACACTGAAGAGCATTTTACAGGATGATAAATACTTTACATGACTACATCCATTTTCCATACTGAGCAGCCAGACTTCTGCTTAAACTAATTATGGTTATCAGATTAATGACAGAATAGTCCTTGAATCCCACTATCCAAAACTGAATTTTTCATTTTTTTCCTTCCATTATGAAAAGATAACTATATAGACCTTATTCCATAAAAACAAGTTTTTTGCCGTCATCACTTCCAATATATTTTCTTCATGAAAAGGTGATTATTCTCTTGGCAAAGATCAGAACATCAGCTGAGTCACAAGTAACCTGACATTTTTTTTCCAAGAGTTTATGCTACAAATGCCAGCAAGAATTAATCATCCAGTGTACTTCTGTTTGCTCTCAGACAATGTTCCTAAATTAGCAGCCTCTATGCTTTAAATTCTTTTGACTTAATTGATGAATGTAATAATTAAATGCAGACTATGGGCAGAGCATACTGTGCTATAGGAGATATAATAAAATTCCTGAGAACATGAGGTCATTCTAAAATGGAACTAAGACAGGCTTCAGAGCGCTCTTAAAATGTCTAATAAGAGTTTCTTTTCCTTTCTAGGTTATCTTCAGTCTTCAGATATTTATACATGTTTCCTCAGCCTAATAACACAAATAGGACTAAGAAGGATTGTGTTTGTTGAGACAGAAGGAAGTAGGTCCACTTCCAAACAAATTCATGAATACCTGGTGGACATTTAAATGTGTGATTTACCAGCTATGGAGGAAGAAGGAAAGCTGGGCACCAATTAAATGTAACTTTCTCTATAGAGCAGATAGATTTCTGAAATAGTGATCATAAAATAGATTTCTGTACAATTAAGTGAGTTTCCCATTCATTTCCACTACAAAGAAGGAGATAGTTAAGTAGGTGCTGATTATATATGCCAAGAGAATAATAGAAGCTGATCTGAACTGTGACAAACAACCCTTGGCAGGTAAATTTTTTCCATTCCTTGTGACTGCACTTTGCCTCTGATGACAGAGATTAGAGTAACTAGAGATGGGAACAGCTGCTGTTTGCAATTCTCCATCATGACAACTATTCTTCTTCCAGGATCTCTTTGGTCTCTTCCTCTCTGCATCCTTTCTATTAAATGATGACCTTATGAAGAAAAGGATGTAAGAGATGCAGGCCATAACTATGTAAACTATCCATCTTTCAAAAGCTCTATTTCTTCAAAAAGAGGTATTTTATGGCCAAGTGGATAGAATATTAAGTTTGGGAGTGGTGCAGGGGAAAAGAATATTAAATTTAGAGCCAGAGCACTTGGGTTTGAATACTGCTTCTGACACTTACTGCCTGTATAATCTTGAACAAGTCATTTAATCTCTCTTGACCTCAGTTTCCTCAAATGTAAAATTCAAAAGTTGGAATAGAAGATTTCAAAGTTCCCTTCTATTTCTAATTCTGTAATCCATTATTGACCCTTAGTTAGCTGTGTGATCATAAACCAAGCATTCAACCTTTCTGAATTTCCTCATCTACAAAATTATAATGAAATATACCTTATACAGTTGTGAGACTCAAATGAGAAGATATATGAGGTGTGTTATTAATTTTAAAGTATTATAGGAATATCAGTTAATATTCAGTGCTCAAAGAAGATAGGGAAGAAAATTATTTGTTAGCTTAATGGCACAATTGTGAGATACATTCAGTTAGGAAGCACATTTTGTTAACATGTTCCTGGGATCCTTCCAACTATGATGATTTTCCAGAACCATGTACCAAATTTCTTCCTGACTTTATTCATCCCTTTGTTTATTGTAAATTTTCATGTAGTGAATCACTACATGATCAATACAAGGTGGGTATGCCTGGGCAATGTTTATTTTTCTTTGTTATTTTGTCTACATAGAGATGTATCTATTGATTACAAAGTTAAAAAATAAAGCATTAATTGGTTAGATATCATTCTATGATTAATTAAGCCCCCAAAGTCAATTTTTTGGTTTTGATTACAAAATTTGGTTCTCTATTGCTTGAAATTAACATTGAAGTTACCAAATTTCTACTTCTGACTTCCACCAATATAATACTTGTTTTCTTATCTTTCTATAACTTTATTACTATTATTCATAAAATGAGATAGATATGTTTTTCATAAAAGATTCTTTTGGGGGGTACTTTAAGCTTCAAAATGCAATCAAATACAAACATACATATATATGTATATACATATACATATATATAATACACATACACATAAAAAGAAAGATTATATAGAGACAATATATATATAGGTAAGTAAATATATATATATATGCATACATATGTACATACACACATACACACACATATCTAAACCAATGAAATATATGCTAATCTTGATCTCTTTTTCTTGCTAGTTATTTGAATTCTTCAAGATACTTATACCAATTTTTGAGGAAGGTTAGGATATTATTCATTTCTGATTGCTTTAAAAGCCTTCAAAAAAATAAACTTAATAAGCACATGGGCTGCATAATAAAAAAAAAAGCCTCACTTAACAAATCTCCTTCAGTGGAAGCTGTTTTAGTTGCCTCTGACCACACCATCATTATTTTTCATCATAATGCATCAAACATTTACAGGTGTGAACAGTCTCAGGCTTTTTTTTTCTTTCTTCCAGATATCAATTGTCCTCACCCTATGTAATCTCATTTCTAATGAGTTCTTTGGTTACACTTATCACTCAGCGTTAGGAAAACAAATTCCCACACAGATGACCCTCATTAAGCTGCTGTTACCATTATAATTTCAATTCATAGGACCATTCTCTGGCACTACAGTGAACTAGGACAAAGAATTACAACAAGAGTAGTTGGACAAGATGACCAACTTTGTTAGCAATCTAAAGCATCTAAATATTACAATGTGACCTTAGGTTCACCAATATTTTCTTTGATTAAAACTGTGAGATATACCCTATAAAAATTAAAGCCCACAATTAGAAGAAAAGAGAGATTATTGGTCCGTATTATGTAATTCTACAATAGCAGAGGAAAAGATCAAATGAATCCAGGCATAGCCTAAATCTAAAGTATTTACATGGGGAAAGAAAAAAGACTTCCTAGAGAGAGTTCATGTTGTCACCTCAATTACGTATAAGTTCCTTGAGGGCAGAGCCTGTTTCACTTTTGTCTTTAGGTCTAAGCCTTAAAAGAGTATCTTGCATGTTGTACTTATTTAATAAATGGTTATTCATTAATTGATTGATTATATGATGTTTCTCTAGTTTCCAGTGATTTCTTTCTTATCTGATTTCCTATGATCTATAAGTTCTTCTCATATACAATGATCATAGTTTGAGTTTATGTTGTAATTATGGGTATATATCAAATTGGCTGTCAGCTCCTAGAAGATAGGAACTGAACCTTACTTAATTGTCATTTATATAGTGCCTCATACATAACAAATATATCAAAAAAAGATATGACTTTAATAGGTGCGAAGATTCCACTTTGAAAGTTTTGTGAGCCTCATAAAAGTGAAAAGTTTTGCTCATGGTCACATAGGTAGTATCATGTGTAAGTCTTAAGTCTTAAGTTTTTCAGATTAAGAGTGTAGCGTATGGACCAATACAATTCTCTTTCATGTCTTGTACATAATTAATGTTTAATGAATGTTGGTTAAAGCTTGAATAATTTGTGAGATATCCCATTAGTTTCCATTTTTTACCACCACAAAAAGAGTTGCTATAAAGATTTTTGTAGATATAGGACATTTTCCTCTTTAATAATAGTTAATATTTACATAGTGCTTTAATATCTGTAAAGTGTTTACACTTTGTTAAATGAATGTTAATTCATTTGATCACCACAATAATCCCATCTCACAGATAGGTACCATTATTATTCCCATTTTGCTCAGTCATAAAGCAATTGAGGCAAAATTTGAATGCAGGTCTTCCTGAATTCAGGTCCTATGATCTATCCAACACTGTACCACTTTGCTATCTCCTAAGATCTTTCACCAACTTCAACTAGGGAATGGTTGAACAAATCAGCATAAATAAGTACAATAACATATTACTGTGTGGTAAGAAAAGAAGAAAAAGATGATTTCAAAGAGACATGAAAAGATGTATATGAACTGATGCAAAATAAAGTGAGAAGAACGAAATAATTTATTGCTATTATAACATTAGCATCATAAAAATGATTTTGAATGCTTGTATGAGCTAGTGAACAATGAAATGAGCAAAGGCAGAACATTTTGCATAATATTGCATAATATTAATGATAGCTAACATTTATATAGTGTTTACTATGTGCCAGGCACTATATTCAGCCCTTTACAATTGTTATTTCATTTGACCTTCAAAACAACCCTGGATAGTAGATGTTATCATTATCCCCATTTTACAGATAAGGAAACTAAGAAAGTGGGTGATTTTTTTTTGTTCAGTTGCATCAGTTCTGACCCTATTTGGGGTTTTCTAAACAGAAATACTGGAATGGCTTGCCATTTTCTTCTCCCACTCATTTTATGGATGATGAACTGAGGCAAATGGGATTAAATGATTTGTCACCTGACTAGTAAGTGTCTAAGGCCAGATTTCAACTTGTGAAGATGAATCTTCTTGAATTCAGGCCCAGTACTCTATCTGGATATCAGATAGCCTCACTGATTAAGTGATCCCAAGTCAAATAGTGACTGAATCAAATTTGAACTTAGGCTTTCCTGAATAAACTAATCATTTTGAAAGCTGTAAAAGCTATGAAACAATGCAATAGTCACCCATGGCTCAAAAAGATTGATAATGAAGCATACTACCCATCTCCTGACAAATATGATGGACTCAAAATAAAGAATGAAATATATTTGGTGGAGCAAGACCAATATAAGTATTTATTTCATTTGATTACACATATTTGTTATGAGTTGCTTTTTCTTTCTTTCCCCAATGGATGGAGACCAAAGGGGAGAACATAGATTTCTGAATGATTGACTCATTGTAAATATATGGAAAAAGGAATACCCAAAGACATAAGCATTTAGCAAGAATCAGATTTGAGGATTGAAACCAAATCTTCATACTACAAAACTAATGCTCTTTCCATGACATCATAGAGGCAAGGTATGTAAGTTATTCAATATTTTCTTTGTCAATGGCATGAAAAGTTAGTGTTCTAATTTATACAAAAGTTAAGTTCACAGAATCATAAATTTGGAGGGTAGAAAAGGGAATATCAAGTTCCATTTGCTCATTTTATAGAATCCGAATCTGAGACTCAGAAATGACTTTCCCAAGATTTTCACAAAGAAATTAAATTAAGGCCTAAAAGGGTTGGGAATCAACAAATCAAAGGATATAATAATATAATGTCTTGCCAATTGTTAATACTTTTTTTAATACTTCTTTTCAAGGCATCACTTTGGAATATTTTACTCAAGCCATAAATTCAGTCAAGGAAATTAGTGAAAGAACACTTTGTCAAATAACCCCCTTCCCAGAACTGTGTTAACAAGGTGCCCTGATTCTGCAAAGGAAAGAAGTGAGGGCAGGAATTTGCTTTACTTGGAAGAGACAATATTAATTTTGGGGGGTCATTTTGGGTACCACAAATAGAAAACTATAAGAAGTAATTTACTAATTGAAGTCTAAGTGAAATAAAAGATTAAATTCGTAATTTACTAATTGAAGTCTAAGTGAAATAGAAGATTAAATTCCCATACATACCTTCCCAAAACAATTAACCTCCTTCTTGGTGGTTGGATCAAAATCAAAGCATGAAATTGATGTTGTCTAAGGAGGAAGTCCACTGAAAGGCTCAGTGGCCTCAGCTCTAATGAAAAAAGAGTAGGGGGAGAAGGAGGAAGAAGTCAATATTTACTCATTTGAAGAGAACCATACCAGCTGAAATCATTCCCTGTATTTTCTCTAGATGAAAACAAAGAATGTATGTATTGATTTTTGTTAGCACATTATTAAAGAATGATAACTGAATCATTTCAAAAGGAGGGGGAAAGCCCTCTAAAATATCACCATAAAAAAAGGAAAAGAATTCAATAACCATTGTCCCTAAACTGATGCCCAAATGTATTATTTTAATATGTCATTGGTTTAGAGGAAGGTAAAGAGAATCCCCTAAACACATCAATTATATATCTTAAATATCATCATCCTATTTTTCAGACATAAGAAAAAAATAAATCCTTCCTTTTTTTCCTAATCAAAGACATACTTACTGTGCTTTATGTATAAGTATTCAGCATATCAACGAGTTATTTTCCTTCTGCCTTCTGCCTTCCTAGTAGTGGTCATGGACTACAAAAAATGGTATTTTGCTATCCTTATGCCAGGGTTTCATATAAGGCAGTAAAACAATTTGTCTCTGAAAAGCTAAAACTCACCTGAACCAGTCATGCTACTAAATTTGTCTCTGTAAAGCTAACCATTTAGTGATGAAATTGCATCCTTTGTCTCATTGACACCATATCTGAACCCAACTTTCCAATATTTAATTCTTTTACATACATTTCTAAATTTGTCATGTCATGTATGGAAGGAAGGAGGGAAGTTAAATAGATGTTTTATAAATGGTACTAAGGTGAAACATAAAGATCTTATTTAAAGAAAATAGGATTCAACCAAGGTTGGATTACATAAAGTCTTGTTCTCATGGTTGCCACTAGTAATATTGCTGAGACCTAAGTATTTTTGTAGAAAAAAACAAAAACAAACTTGTTATTAAAAGACTTCCCATCTATCCTTTACCTGTCTACTGATAAGCAATATAACATTTGCCAGGGAATGAAAAGTGGTGAAGGCAGTTGAATGGATCTATGACAATGTAAAGGAAAAAAGTGGGGTCTGAGAGGAAAGACACCATAAGGCATTATGAAGTTGGGAGAGATATCGCATGACATGGAGGAGGAAGGGAGGGAAAGACACCATAGGATAGTCTGCATAACTTGGATTTCTTGGCTGGACAAAGCAAAGTGGGGTTCACCCACAAAGGAAGAGGAACCTCCACACAGGGTGAGACCACTAAACTAAACTGATCTTTAGCTTCCCTGGCTCAGGAAATAATTCCATTGATGTTCCAGTTTCTCTCTGGAGAAACCTACCCAACTATCCAGGATCTGGATAGGCTACTATATTGGCTTAAGTGGATGAAGATGATAATTTAAATAAAGTCTGTGGCAGTATAATTTTAGAGGAATGGATAGATTCACAGGATTCATGAGCTCTTGTTGTGATAGAATCAAGAAGACAGCAATTAATTGGACCAAAAAAGGTGAGGGAAAAGAAAGAAACAAAGATTATTCTGAGCTTTTAAATTTGAGTGTCTAGAAAGAGTATTGCTAACAAAAGAAATAGTGGAAGGTTGTTATTTTGCCTTTTTTCTTTTTCAACCTATTTAAGAATATTTATTAAGCACTTGCTATGTCCAAGGCACTGTACTAGTCATCATGGGAAATACACAGATAAATAAACAAACAAACGAATGAATGAATGAATGGATGGATGGATGAATGAATGAATAAATAAATGAAGCATAAACTTTAAGAAGTTTATGATCCAGTAAGCATATTTTCTGCTGGTCTTTTGCCTCAAGCAAACTTCTCAGAACTGAGGATCATCTATATCTAATCTGTACATTAGTTTATTCATTCCACTGGAAAAAAATGTATTTGAGACAATCCTGAATGTGCTCAACACAAGCAAACTCACCCAGTCAAGAGTAACCAAACTGATTTAAGTGGAGAATCCCAGGGCCTCTTTTCTGAAGTTTTGCAGAAGTAAAAACCCAACCTCAAAGAGAGAGAATTAAATCCAATACTAGATATGTGAATAATACTTTTTATACTGCAGTGCTACTAAACCAGAGAGACTTCAGAAGAAAACTGTAATTTGTTGGATCTGTAACTTTCCATTTGCAAACTATTCCCCATATCCAAGCTGTTATCAAGATCTGATAATTTCACCTTTGTATCTTTTCTCAAATACTTCCCCTTTTCTTCTCTAACACAGCTACCTCTCTGGTCGAAGTCTTGTTCTTGTCATACCTTGTTTGTAACAATAGCCTGCTGGTGAGTTAGCCTGCCTCAAGTCCCTTCCCACTCCAATCTGTTCTCTATTCAGCCACTAAGTGATTTTCCTATTTCCTATATTTCCTAGAGCTGCTCCTTCCCAGCCCCCAATTTAATAAGTTCCAGAAACTTCCTCTTACCTCAAGGAGCAAATACAAAATGTTTTTCTGGATATTCAAAGCCTTTCATAACCTAGCCCACTCCTAATGTTCCACTCCCTTACACCTTACTCCCCAACACATACTCTGATCCAGTACTTTATTGGTTTACACACTATTTTACAAACAAGACACTTCATCTCTCCACTCTGGGCATTTCCTGTGGCTATCCTCCAAGCCTGAACCCTCCCTCCTCTGCTCTGATTTCTGATTTTCCAGGTTTTCTTTGTTGTTCAGTTGTTTTTCTCTTTGTTAGACCCTTTGCAACCCCATTTGGGTTTTTCCTTTGCCAAGATATTGGGGTGGTTTGCCATTTCCTTCTGCTCATTTTACAGATGAGAAAGTTGAAGCAAACAGGGTTAGTTAAGTGACTTGCTAAGGGTCACACAGAAAAGTGACTAAGGCGCAATTTGAATTTAGGTCTTCTTGATTCCAGGTTTGGAGATCTATCTAGTGGACTACACAACTAACTGGCTTCCTTTAATTCCCAACTAAAATCTCATCTTCCTCAGCTATCCTTCCCTAACCCCTCTAATTCTAATGCTTTCCCTCTTTTACTTACTTCTTATTTGTTCTCTATGTAGCTTGCTTTGTACACAAACCCTGATCCCACATATCCTGCTCCCAAGCTCCTAAAGGAGAGGTACTGTCTTTTGCCTCTTTTTGTTTCCCCAGAGTTTAGCACAATGCTTGGCATATAGTTGGTGATTAATGTGTTTATTGATTGATGGATTATTCAACTATAAGAACTAGCTTCTATCTTTATATCAGCGTTCTTTAAATTCCCTTTCATTGTGTACCCAAAAGGTATTTTTTATTTATACGTATTAGGTGGAACATGCAACTTTCCAAATGACATTGGTGGAGCGGCAGCTATAAATTCCTTTTGGAAATTAGGTTATAGTTAATGAATCCAATGACACTGGTTTCTTCTGTTCCTCCTCTCTCCAGACTTCTTAGATATTGCTCCCTTCCACACACTTTACAATCCAGTGACTCCAGACCATTTGTTATTCCTCCCACAGAACACCCCACTTGTTGACAATGTGCTTTTTCACAGGCTGTCCCCATCCCTAGAATACTCGCTGCTCCCCAGCTGCTTCCTGGTTTGCCTGGCCACCTTCAGTTCAAATCCTACCTTCATGAGGAGGTCTTCCTAGTCCTTATGTTAGTTAGGACCCCTGAGAGCAGCTATATGTACGTATGTATTATAAGTACATATTGCTTGCATACTGTAACCCCCGTTCAAAAGTGAGCTCCTTGAGGGCAGACCGTTTTTTAGTCTTTCTTTGTATCTTCAGTGCTTAGTGCAGTGCCTGACACATAACAATTACTTAATAAATGTTTCACTGATGGTCTCACTGCCTCAGCAACCACTGCCAGCTCAGAAGTGAGACCTTCAATAGCTATGGGAGTAGCTCAGAGGAAGAACATTGGATTATAAGAGCTGAAAGATATTGTTAGATTGGAGAGAAACCCCATAATTGGCTATTGAGAGAAGGTGAGATACAGCCCATCTTCTCCCCTAGACCCGTTGCTTGATTACACACCCCTTGATGAGGGATAGGGCAGAGATCCCCAATTTGGAGATCACTGATATATATTTGAAGAGACAAGTCGAGAGAGAAAGCAAATGATGACAGAGCCTAAATTTAGGATGAGGGAGGGAGGGTTGAAGCACAGGGACAAAAACAAGTCATGAGGAGTAAATTTACCTAAGAAATTAGGACTGACTTAGAAGAGCATTAGAGGGAAACAGAACTTTTCATTAACTAGTAAAGAAACAGATGTTCTTCCCATATGCTTCCTACAATTTACTCAAAGTTTTTAGACCTTTCTATTCCCTTCCTCTAACCCACTTCTGCTCCTATCCTCCTCAACCCCAGGCAAACCCTTTATTTACAATATAAGATTCTGAAGTTATTGATCTAAAATTTAATTTTAGCCTCACAGGCATTCTTGCTTCAGACTCAGATCAATAATAGCATAAGAATACATAACACACACACACACACACACACACACACACACACACACACACACCACATACTCATTCTATCTCTAGTAATATAGTCAGTCAAAATAAGAGAAAAGGACATCTCAGCCCAAATAACAGCAGATTTTAGATCTATTCCTTCTAAGAAAAGAAAACCAGGGTGCCCTGAATTTTCTTTAAAGACAAAAGAACTTTATTAAAGAGAATTTTGTTTTTACCTGGGATGTTTACATTTTTGCCTAGTATAATATTATAAAATCATTACCTCCAATCTGTAAAGACCTTCTCAGACCTCAAACTGCATGTTCTTTCCATCTTTCTTGGTACTCATGCATTATTTTGTAATGTAGCGTGAATGTGTATATACATCAGTCTTTTTTTTTTTTTTGCTAAATTATAAACTCCATGAATGCAAGAGCTGTATCTTATCTGAACTTTGTATTTTATCTCATCACCTAGCACGAAACGCTTCTCAGAATATCTGCTTAATAAATGTGTACTGAATGGAATTGAACCATTATAGATAGAGGCAAGAAATTGGAAGGGAACTATAGCCCCTTTTTAGAAAATGACTCCCCATTACTGCATTTCTAGAAAAAAAAACTAATCATCTAATATCTGAGTCACAGAATCTTTGACCTAGAAGGAGCCAGTAATTCATCACTTAATCAATTAAAAAGAGTCCTCTGTGCTAGGTATTGTATATCATACTGGTGATACAAAGACAAGCTTGGAAAAAAATTCCCTTGATGAAATAAGATTCTAAAAAGGGAAACAACTAAGCAACATGCACATGTACAAGTATATAGCAAAAGAAAAAAAACGTAGGTTGAAATTTTTCCACCATCTTGTCCAACCTATCCAAGAATCCCCTGTACAAGAATCCAGAGAAGTGGTCACGCATCCTACACTTGAAGATCTTCATTGATGGTGAAGAAAACAATGCCTTCTGAGACAAATCAGGACTTAATTAGCTATTTCTTTTTTACTGTCTAGACTTAAGAAAGTGATGGATAAAATTATATTAATGCAGATTAAACTTAAATGTCTGTCCTGTGTGCACTTTCCCTTCTGGAGATTGTTTTCTTGTCCCAGCCATGGAACTAATTAATTGTAGTTGTCTCAAACCCAGATCTGGTCCCCAGTCCAACACTTTGTACAAAATCATTAAGAAGGAAAGAAATAATTTGGTGACTGGCTGCTGTCCAACAAACTTCAATGATAAAGAGCCACATTAAATCAATCAACAATTATCTACTGCAGACCTGGCATATATATTTGTGTCTTTTACCCTTTTTATAGTCAAACATGTAAACTTTTCAGAATAAAAACAATTAAAAACAGGTTAAAAAAAACATCATCATACTGCCTTTGGAAGCCCTTCTAAGCATTGATAGGGCACAAGTCAATGCAATAAAAATTGATAGGTTATTTATCTACTATGTACTGAGCACTAAAGAAGGAACAGGAGGTCCGTTTTTATGGAAGAAGGTCTTCAGAGGGTATGGTCTTGGAGCCCCTGCTCCCATGGGGGTGGTCTTAAGGCAGATCACCACTGAGGTGGGAAATAGATTATTGCCTGGCATATGGCCTAGGAGATGGCCCAGGACTCCTTAACGTCCAGACAGTGAGAAATCTTCCCTTGGCATGCAAACCAATATTGGAATTAGTCTTAAGTCAAGGACTGACATGGGCCTATTAACACGAGCCTTTCAACTCTATGCTAATCCCCTTTGATTTTAAACAATTTGACATAGCTTTAGGATACATTGAAAATATGCCTGCTTGTTTTAGCAAAATGGAAAATGACTACAATCCTGACAGAGGACGAAATTTTCATTAATTAAACAAGGAACAGATTTAAAAAGCAGGTGGACCTACTCATCAATTATTGCTTGGAAGAATGGCTTACCCTCAATTATATGGTTACTTGCAAATATCTGTGATTTCCTCAGTGGAGGGAACTGCCTGTACATCAATGAAGAACATAATACATAAAAGATTCATTAAATGAAATCTAGGAAGTTGTCCAAGATAAAGAGGATCCCATAACTGGCATCAAATACAGAATTTGAAGCTCAGTTATTTCTTTCTAACTTCAAGCATAACACAGAATCTAATATATCATATCACTTTTATGGCCTCAAATATAATAAAAATAAAATTATTGGATTAACCAAACATTTTGTAACATATATCAACAATATTAAATAATCTCATCTAAGAAGATAGTTGGATCAATTACCTGAAGGGCCCTTTTGACATGAACTTCATTGTTAGATGGAAATACAATATGATTTGAAATCAGAAAGTCCAGTGAGACTGTATTAATACATTCTCATATGGTCAGCACAGTCAATTTGTAACATCTGTCCTTAAATTTTTTCAAGCTTTTTCCCTTCCATGGTGTAAATCTTTAACAATATTTATTATCCAAATTCTTGAACAGATGCTAAGCTCTTTTTTGAAAGGAGAAGTGGATCTACTTAAAGGAATTACTACAATCTATTTTCCTGAAAAAGTGATATGGGCCTCGTTCTTGGTAAAAATAAAATTGAGGTAGCAATGTAGCACAGGCTTAATTGAGACTTCTGATATGAAGAAAAACAGTCATATGAATATATAATCATTGCTTCTTCTAATTTCTTTTAGCTCTAGCTTTTGTATTTTTAGAGCTTCAAAAATCAAAGAAATTTTTCTAGAGTACATTATCTTAATTTTCCAAAGAAAGGCTTTCACTAATTTAATAATGTCACTCTTTATTTATAGATGATCAATATATGAAATATTTATCGAAAAATATTACTATTTCTTTTTCAAAATTGTACTTGTACATTATAGTGATAGATGATTTATAAACCATCAATTCCTATAGAAATACCAGTTATTATTCTGATGATTAATTATGTGATCCACTCATCCCAGGTATCTAGTAACATCTGTTTATTTGTTCCCTTTAAATGGTTTTTATTCTATTCTTCTATTTTATTATTTGGTCTTGCATTTAATTATCTAAAAGTCATCTCAATTTTTAAAATCAATTAATCAATAAACATTTATTATTTTTTTACTATGTACTAAGCTTTGTACAAAAGTTGGAGATTCTCCATGAAGGTTCCTCAACTGAGCAATTGTCTGAGGTAAATAGGTGGATCCTAGGGAAACATGTAGAACACAGAAAGCTTAAATTAACTTCCCAGAGACACAAATGTAATAATTATCAAGGGAGTGATTTGAATCCAAGGCTTCCTGATTCTAATCCCAGAATTCTAGTAACTAAACAAACTACTATTTTTTGGATGTTAAAATGAAATTAATTAGTTAATTAAAAGAAGCAATCACAACAAAAACCTTTGATTTGGGTGGTTTTATAGCTGAATGAGATTTTAGTGGTTATTTAGTCCATTCCCTTTGTCAATCTTAGAAAACATATACAAGGAGGTTATATGGCCACATAAGTAATAAGTAGATGAGCTAGTATTATAACTCAAGTCCAGGTCCATTTTTTTTTGTTTTGTACTGTGAAGATCTTGATTTAACCTTGTTATAATGATGTTGTCTTCTAACAATGTAGAAGCTTTAAGCCTCTAATCACTATCTTCAACATTTCCAATGTGAATATGATTGGCTTCTACAAATTAGGTACAGCTGTAATTATCCATTCTACCTAATTAGATTGGTTTTATTTCAACAAACATGACAATTAAGTAATTGAGAACAAACCTGATATTCAAGTCTATTTTTGGAATGTGGCATTTACATAAATTCTCATGTTAGACAATGAGATACAACTTCACAAACTAATGGGTCAAAGAACATTAGGATAAAAACCTTGGGGTGGTGGCCATTTTCTTTCTTGAACAAAGCCTTGGCCTAAAAAGCCAATGCTAATTGATTCCAACATGGAATCCATGAATCTAAAAGTTTGGACATGCCTTTAGTTCAGTGACATCAACGTGAAAGTCACCTCAACCCACTAAGAAATGATTTAAAAAATCAAAGGAGCAAGAAAATGATTTTCATTAGCCTATTTGGTAAATTTGCTTATATAGTTTGTTTTGTTTTGCTTTTCCTAAATGGTAAATTGCTATGGGGTATACTGGAATAAGAAAGAAGGCTTAAATAAAGTCATGTTTCATTTTCTACTTAATAATGTTATTATGTAAAAAATCTAGGATAAGTAAAAACAGAATTGTTGCATGAATGAAATGTTATTTTGGATACACAAAGACCCTTGTTTGATTATTTGATCAGAAATGTCCCAGCTATGGGATAGAAGTAGTGGTAGCAATACAATGTGCAGAAGGCATGCTATATATACACACACACATACATATACATACATACACATGGATAAAAATATAACTGAGGGCCAGAGAGATTTGATGACTTTCCTTGGTAATAGAGGTAGTATGTAACAAGGCTTTATTTTCCTTGATGCTTTATTTTCAAACCAAGTCCTTGGATCTTGAATCCATTTTTCTTTCAATGGTACCACACTGTTCTTTTGGGAATTTGCAGTGAAGACAAAAAACTCCTGATTTCCAGATTATTTTATGACATTCCAACAATTTCTCATTCAAAAAAAAAAAAAAAAGGAAGAGTTTGTGTCCTTGGACAAGTCACTTAACCCCAATTGCCTTGAAAAAAAATAAAAAAAAAAAGAAACCATAAAAGGTAAAGTCTATCAGGCTGTTGATTTATCCATCTATTTATCTATCTATCATCAGTTCCTTGACTCTGGGCATTTTTCTCTGGCTGTCTCCCACCCCTGGAATGTTTTCTCTTGTCATCTCTTTCTATTGACTTCCCTAACTTCCTTTACATTCCAGCTAAATCCCATCTTTTTCAAGAAGTCTTCTCCAATTCTTAATTTCAAGGCCTTCCTTTTGTAATTCTTTCTTATTTATCCTACATATAGCATTTTTTGTGTTTATTTGTTTGCATATTTGTATTTATTTTTATGCATATTGCATACTTGAAAGCAACTACCATCTTTTGTATTTTTTTTTTTGCTATTATCAGTCCCTAGTACAACACCTGTACATAATGGGTGCTTAATAACTGCTTATTTATTGATATCTATTAGTCAATTCCTCTAAAATTTCATTTATCAATGTAGTACTTGATCTTTGCATCCCAAAATATCTCCTTATACTCACAAAAAAAAAATAATATCCTGTCTCAGATTGGCTATGATGATAGGAAAAGATAATGACAAATGTTGGAGTGGGTGTGGGAAAATCGAAACAATAATACGTTGTTAGTGAAGTTGTGAACTAATCCAACCATTCTGAAGATCCATTTGAAACTCTGCCTAAAAGACTATTAAACTGTGCATACCCTTTGATTCAGCAGTGTCTCTACTGGACCTGTGTTCCAAAGAGATCATAAAAAAGAGAAAAGGGCCCACATGTGCAAAAAATGTTTGTAGCAGCCCTTTCTGTAGTGGCAAGGATCTAGAAACTAAGTGGATGCCCATTGGAGAATGGCTGAATAAGTTATGGTATATAAATATAATGTAATATTATCATTCTATAAGAAATGATTAGCAGGCTGATTTCAGAAAGAGCTGGAAAGACTTACAAGAAATAATACTAAGTAAAGTGAGTAGAACCAAGAGAACACTGAACACAGCAAAAACAATATTATTTGATGATCAACCATGATGGACCTGACTCTTTTCAGCAATGAAGTAATTCAGGGCAAGTCCAGTAGATTTGTGATGGAGAGAGCCATGCATACAGAGAGAGAACTATAGGGACTGAATGTGGATCACAATATAATATTTTCACCTTTGTTGTTATTGTTATTTCTTTCTCATTTTTTTCTTTTTTATCTGATTTTTCTTGTGCAGCATGATAAATGTGGAAATGTGTTTAGAAGAATTGCACATGTTTGACCTATATTTGATTACTTGCTGTGTAGAAGGAGGGAAGGGAAGGGAGGAAGAAAAACTTGGAACACATAATTTTGCAAGAGTGAATATTGATAACCATTTTTGCATGTATTTTGAAAAATAAAAGCTATTTAAAAAGCCAGTATCTTGTGAAAATCAACATTATATAGTGACCAAAGTGTTGGATCCAGAGTCAGTAAGATATGGATTGAAATCTTGCTTCCAGTTCTTCCTAGCAATATGGCCATAGCCTCAGGAAACTTTATGCAATATGTCTACTAAATTATAGAAAAGATCTTATCTGCATTTATTAAGAGGGTTCCCACACCAACAAAATCAAAAATCTTCAGCATCATGATCTTCCCATCTAATGGATGGAATCATTTAAAGATCTTATATGATTGCAAATCATATAATAATACAATCAGTTGACTTCAAGAAATCTGCACTAGGCTTGTGCTAAGTACAAGACAATATTTTTGAATAAAAATTACAATGACTAAAACCAGTGAAAAAATATACCATATACACTGGACATGTGCAAAGATACTCATTAGCTTTTACACAAAGTTCACTGTTTATCTGTGTCCCATGGGTGGAATTTTATTAATCATGTAATAAAATCAGATAGTGTAAACCCAAAATGACATCTAATTCACTCTACAGTTTTTTTTTCTTTTCTCATTTTCCAAATAAGATGCAAAAAAAAATCTAATAAATGTATGATCAGAAAAAGAGGGAGGTCAATTATGTTCCGTTCTAGATTCTAGATGACAAGTAAGAAGTGACTGAAAGTCAGTCAATATTGGTGTTTTTAATGAAGTCAGCTGACAGAAAGAGCTACAAAGACACCATATATAAAAATCTCATTAGCTAGTAATAGTCTCCTTCTCTGCCTAGACTTTCCCAGTTATCAATCTTGATCTTGTCCACCCTTTCCAACTATACCCAATCCCCAACCTGAATCATATTCACTCAAATGGCATGGACTCAGCTCCACTGGAGAAGAATTCTTATCACCTGGGACAAAAATAAAAGTGGAAAAATGAGTCTATCCCTTCCACTTTACAATATGATAGACAACAAGACAAGTAGTTTTTAATCCAACACATTTTTATTTAATATCTTTGGTATTCTAATATTGAGCTTTAAGTAAAGCTTTTTGGATAGTCTAGGCTGATGGGTTTTTCATGATAAGGATTTTTGTTTTTGGCTTTTCACTGCTATTTAATTTTAAGAGAAAAAACAAGAATCTAAAATACGTAATTCAAGCATTTTCTTATTTCTCTCCCAACTACCTCATTAGGAGGTTAATGACAGCTCTAAGATATTTAGAGACAGAACATTTACAAACCTAAACTAAATGGGGATAAACCATATATAACAGAAGAATATAGCTGCATATAAGCAGGAATTGAATCCCCTTATGTACATAGACAATTGAGACATTCATCCTACAACAGTTTTTCTTATAATACTACTGGACTGCCTCTCCACCAAGAATATTCTTCCATAAAGAAATAATAAAGAACAACTTTGAATAACTAGGTCAATCTGAATTGAATCAAGTTTATATTTGAATAATATTGAAAATATAAACATTCGAATTAACTACAAAGGACCTATGAAGGAAGATGATATATATATATATATATATATATATATATATATATATATATATATATATATATAAATACACACATACACATACACACACACACACACACACACAAATTTGTAGCCATCTCTAGGATGGGAAAAAGGGAAGAAGAGAAAAAATATAAATAGTTTACAGCAGAAAATGTAAAAAGTATAGAAGGAAGCATAGAAAGCAAAGTAGCTTTGAAAATGATGAGTAATTTTTATTACAAAGTTTTTCCAAAAAATAGTGCGAAATATAAATTCATTGTTTTATAGTAAACTCTCTTTTTAGGTTGTGCTGTGTACATGAAAATGTTCTTTTTTGTCTTTAGGTATTTCAGTTCAAAATGAATTTAAAAATTTAAAGTAATAGTTGTGGTAAGAAAAAATTAAAATTATTAAAAATAAAAATACCAAAGTTGACACCATGGTAACTAATTAGGATAGAACCTGGATCTATAATTATATTAGTATACAGATCTCCCAGATGAGAAAATTTCTTTTACCAATGCATGTTAGCATATCCTCTATAATTATTATTCTTAGAGTTAACTAGAGAACTGATTCAGTGATTTGCTCATGGTTGCACAGACAATATATAGCAAGGCTTGAATACAGCTTTTCCTAGCTCTGAGGCTAGCTCTCCTTCTCCATTATACCCCATTACTCTGATTATTGGAACAAAATTAAATTCTGTCTAATATGTTCTAACCTTAAATTTAACTTCATGTCCTAAGGCTTTGTATTTTGTTCTCTTTAAAGTATCAGCACTTACACATTATTCACAACTTTTGTCATAAGACATAATGGGAAATGAATATAGCCCATGCAAAACAGCTTCTGTTAAGATAGGAGACAAGGTGTCAGTCTCTGTCAATCCATGGTCTGCATAAAAAATTTGACAGCTAAAATTTAGTTCAAATGAAAGCTATTGCCAGAGAGCATAAATGAAACTGTGCTTACCCAGAAACAACATATCCAAGTGTTAGCTCTAGCCAACCCCCTCTTATATACACACAAAAATGTCACTAAAATCTTCCAAATATAAGTCAGCATAAATAAATCTGATTTTTTTGTACCTTCATGTAGATTTGGGACCAAGATAATTTTGTTTTAATGAAAATACTTTGCACAAAAGCAAAACCCAGATATTCACTGCATCACAGATATTGTTACACTATAGATCAAGTCACTGTAGATAAGAAGCGTGGAGTGCATTCCTTCCATATACTACAGAAAGTTGATAGCATGATATTGTCCTTGACTTCCAAAGCTATGTGTAAGAAGATTCTACTAGATGACAAGTCTTGCAAATATAATAGGATAATTTAGTATAATTTAAAGATATGCCAATTCTGTGCCCTCTGGACTTTTCAGTACACTTTCCCCAATTTTCTGCCTGGTAAGTTTACAACCCAAAAGTATACCAGATGAATAAGTCAAGCTATTCTATAAACAAGCTATTCAAGGGAATAAACTCAATCATGCCTGGAGCGTTAAAGATATGAAGACTCCAAAATCTGATTAAATTCTGAAACCAATGAAAGAAGCATTCCCAGTTAATACCTTGAAAATCACAACTGAGTCTCCATTCTAGAAAGACTAGTTTGCAATTGTGAGAGATAGATTGCAGAAGATTTGTAGATAAATTTCATCTGAAAAAAGACCCCAAGAAGTCCAATCTAGCCTTGGTTCAGACAACCTCCAAAAGCTGAAATTGAGTCTGGGGATACCTTCTAGGGAAGAAAGGGATAGTCACTCCTTCACTCAGAACCCCAATATGTTTGTCCAAAAGAAGTCAGTATATCCTTTTGTTTGTTACAAAGGAAAATTTATTAAGGTTAGATTCAGAAAACTTGAGTTCAAAGCCTAACTCTGAGAATCATTGCCTGTGAAACATTGGTTACTTGTTAGCCTTCCATTTCATCTACCAGCCTCCACTGTCTTCCCTCCCTTATACATATATATATGTACATATATATATATATATAATTTCACTTATTATTTATTTTTACATTCTCTTTTTTTATTTTGATTCCAGATTTCCTCCCTTCTATTTATCCCTCCCTCACCTACTGAAAAAGTAAACGATATAATATCAATAATACATATGAAATCATATAAAATGTTTCCATAGTAGCCATATCACAAAGCAAAGCAATATTAATAATAATAATATAGAAAATTTACTTCAGTTTACATTCAAAGTTCATCACTTCTCTTTCTGGAAATGGACAGCATTTTTTCATTGAGTCCTTTGGAATAGTCTTAGATCATTGTATTGATGAAAGTAGCCAAATCTTTCACAGTTGATCCTCATTACATTGGCATTACTGTGCACAATGATCTCCCAGTTCTCACTTTACTTTGCATCAGTTCATATATGTTTTGCTATGCTCATCATGTTATGCTCATCATTTCTTATAGCACAATAATATTCCACCATGATCATATGCCACAACTTGTCCAGCAATAACCCAATTGATGAGCATCCTCTCAATTTCTAATTCTTTGCCACAAGAAAACAATCTGCATTTTTGTGCATATACAAATATCCTCTTTTTCTTTGATAGATTTTGTAGTAGTATTGTTCAGCCAAAGGGCATGCATGGTTTTATAGCCCTTTGGGAATAGTTCAAGCTTATTCTCTAGAATAACTCTCCAATTGCCTGTATATTTAAGAAATAAAGACTTCATCAGAGAAATTTATTATAAATTTTCTTGATATCATTTTATTGTCTATGGTATCTTTTTGCAAAATGTAGTTTCTCTGATTATCTTTTAAAATTGAGTCTATTTTTCCTTTTACTTTGAGATCGATTGCTACTCTTATCTTTTTTTATTTCAAACATATAAGTTTCTGCCTTACCCCTTTATTTTAACTCTGTATCTTTTTGTTTCAAGTTTGTCTCTTGTATACAGCATATTGTTCTTGTACTTCCTTGTGGCATCCATTTCATTTTTTAATTAGCTCGCCCCATTCTTATTTATGGCTATAATTACTATATTTCCTTCCAACCTATTTTCTTCTGTTTATCTTCCATCCTATCTCCCCCTCAAAACTCTGTTTTGTTTCTGATCATTGCCTCCCTTAATGTGCTCTCCTTTTTATCATCCCCACTCTCATCTAATCTCTTATTTCCCTATTGGTTAAGATAGATTTCTATATGCAATTGAGCATGTGCATATATGTGTGTGTACATGTATGTGTGCACATGTACATTCTTCTCTCTTTGAATCAATCTCAATAAGAGTTAAGTTCAAACATTGCCCACAACCCTCCATCCTTTATTTTCCTCTCCACTATAAAAGCTCTAAATTGTGTGCCTCTGTGTGATCTGTGGATTTTTTTTTCAATGTCTTACTCTTTTTCAATGTCTTCTAGGATATAAGAGCAGTTTTCTTTGATAAAGAAAGTTAAGGTGCTTCCCATGAAACCTTCCCTGATTGTCCTAGTCATTATTTTGGTCATATATCTAATGTGAGCTTGCATAAGTAAGCTATTCTGATCTGTGAACATGTCATATCCCTCTAGTAGAACATAAGCTCTCTGAGGGGAGTGATCAGATTTAGAGAGACATCAACTAAGTTTTTCAAAACACAGAATTTCAATTAGAAAGGATCTCAGTAGCCATAATGTATTATGCATGCTTAAAAGGAGTTGCAACTATAACAGACCCTTAAGTTGTCATCCAAATTCCACTTGAAGACCACCAATGAGAGAAAATTTGTTTCTCTTTTGCACAGCTCTAAGGAAAAAAATTGTTTATATTGGAAAAAAATTTTCCCTCTAGCAATCAGGCCATTTACCCGAGCTCCCTCTTCTTTCTTCTTCATTAGGCGAACACTTGTTATCTTCCTCCATTGTTTCCTCTTTGACTTTTCTCTCCAATAAAGATATTTACCTTCTCACTAAATCCAACTCCTCTATAGGTACCCTTGATCCTGTCTTCTCTCATCATCTCTGATAGATTATGTCCACTATTTTCCTCTTCCACTATCTTATCTTTGGTCTGTTCTTAAGTACTACTTTCTACCTTGCTGCCTACAGCACAATACTGTCTCTTTCATCCTTAAAAAAATATTAGAGATCTTACTATCCTTCAAAATTTTGTCCTTCATCTCTACTCCCTTTGTCAACCAAATTGCTAGAAAAAGTGCACATTGATTTTGCCTGAATTTCTTTGATTCTCTCTTTTATAAACCACACATAATATGACATCTGATCTTATCTCTTAATTGAAATACTCTCCAAAATTGGCATTGATTTTTTAATTGACAGACATAACTTTTCCTAGCTCTTTTCCTTCTTGACTTCTCTAATTCATTTTAAACTGTTAATACTCTTTTTCTCTATATACTCTTTATCCTCTGGGGTTTTGTGACATTGTTCTCTCTGATTCTCATATTTGTATGGCCACGCCTCAGTCTCCTTTGCTTGATTTTAATCTATGTCATACTTAACTATGAGTATAGCCCAAGACTTTATACTGCATCCTCTTCTTTTTTTCTATTCTTTCAGAGATCTCATGGGTTTAATTCTCATCTCCATGTAAGTGATGCCTGGATTCACAACTCCCTTCCAAGGTTCTCTTTAGATATTGCTCCCCTGTCATATCTGCCAGTTCTTTCATTATCCATGGATGGAGTTCATCTAGTTAGGTGGTTTTAATTCATCAAGAACAACTAGATACTTTCTTATTATCACCATACTTTCTGGGGTATCAATCCCAATTAGCAATTTTTGCTCTGTCTTTCCAGTGCAATGATGATAAAAGTTGCTTAGTAGCTAGAGCTGACCTTCTAGCTAGGAATATGTGAGTTCAAGTTCAAACCTGGCTGAACCTTAGGCACATTCAATCATACAGTGTTCTAACAAGTTTCAGAGAAGGTGCTAATCTGTACTAAGGAATTTGAACAGAGGAATAACATAGTTATACCTATCACCTTAATTATTTCTTTTTCAAAAAATATTTTATTTTTCCCAATTTCATGTAAAAATAATTTTAACATTTTTTTTAAAGTTTTGAACTCCAAATTCTATTCCTCTTTCCCTCCCCTGAGATGGTAAGCAATCTGATCTAGATTATACCTAAACCATGTAAAACATCTCTTTATTAGTAACTTTATGGAAAAAAGAGAGAGAGAATTGGTACACTTTGATTTGTATTCAAACACCAACAGTTCTCTCTCTAGAAGCAGATAACATTTTTTGTCATGAGTCCTTTGGGATTGTCTTAGATCATTGCATTGCTAGTAATAGTCAAGTCATTCACAGCTGTTTATCATATAATATAGTTGTTATTGTGCACAATGTTCTCCTGGCTCTGCTCACTTCACTCTGTCTTTTCGTATAAGTCTCTCCAAGTTTTTCTGAAATCCACTTGTTTGTCATTTCTTGTTAACATAATAGTATTCAATTACATTCATATACTACAACTTGTTTAGCCATTATCTAATTGATGGGCATCCCCTAAGTTTCCAAATCTTGGGTGTCTCAAAAGAGCTGCTATAAATATTCTTGTTCAAATATTTCCTTTTTCCTTTTTAAAAAATCTTTTTGAGATACAGAACGAGTAGTGATATTGCTGTGTCAAGTGATATACACAAGTTGATTGCCCTTTGGGCATAATTCCAAGTTGCTCTGCAGAACGGTTGGATCAATTTACAATTCCACCAATAATGTGTTAGTGTCCCAGTTTTCCCCTCCAACATTTATTATTTTCCTTTTCTGTATATTAGCCAATTTGATGGGTCTGATATAGTATCTCAGAGTTATTTTAATTTGCATTTCTTTAATCAATCGTGGTTTAGAGCATTTTTTCCTAGAAAGCTTTGATTTCTTTGAAAAGTCTGTTCATATACTTTGATTATTTATCAATTTCACCTGGACTAGTTCAATAACTTCCTGGTTGAACTCTGTCTCAAGTACCTCCACTCTGTGTTCCACTCAGATTTCAAGGTGATTTTCCTAAAGCATAGCTCTGATATGTAATTCCCCTCCCTCTCTCAATTTATTTCAGCAGTCTCCTACATTTCCTCTACAATCAAACATAAAATTTTCTGTTTGGCATTTGCTATTATTTCATGTTGTCTCCATCATTAGAATATGAGTTGCTTCACAGCAGGAACCATGTTTTTGATTTTTTTTTCACATTTCCCTGTGTTTGACACACATATGTGTTTGACACCTAGTACTGCACTTAATTCCACTGACCCTTCTGATAGAATCAAAACAGGGCTTTCTCCCATCCTTTCTCTCCAATATTCTCCAATTCCTTACTGTAGGAACTTTCATTAATTCAAAAAAGGCTAGGTCATGATTTATGACTGTGGTCAAGCTTCCAAGAAATGTGGACCACAATTCAATTTGGGTTCTGGCCAAAAATACAGTCTCTATCATGAAACCTGACAGGGACAAGGAAACAAGTAGATGGTAGAGAATTTATGTTTTAACAAATTTTTCCTGCTAATTAGAATTTTATCTGTTCCAATTCTTATGATCTTCAAAGTCTTAGGTTTCTCATATGTAAAATGAGATAATAATGGCATGTATGTCAGAAAGAAAGAAAAATGGGATACTGTATCAAGGACCATGGCAAGTCTTGAATCATTACTCATGTCAAATATCATTATTCATGACTTTAGTGTTGGCAGAAAGCCATGATATCTGACAATGATATTATTCATAAAAAATCCAGGAAGTCCAAGGAGATAATGTAAATGAATATACAGAGAAATATTCCATGTTCTGGGAAAGTAGAAGGATGAATCAGAGTACATGAACTAACTGGTGAAGAGTGCCTTCTGAGATCATTCTGTATGTGACTGGTCTAGATCAAAGCTTGTAAAACTATTAATTTAAGTTAGAATCTTAAACTGAATTCCCATAACTGAATGTTATGTGGAGTCATGAAAAATCTGACAACATAAAAGGCTATTAAATATTATTCTACCAAGATTTAATTTTTTATGTAAAAATAAACAAGTACCTCCATCTTCTTAGTATGCAAATTTGCTTTCATCCTTAATCAATGGTAAAATTATGTGTATCCCTAAGAATTATTTTAAAATAAATTTCTTTATGATTCACTACCAGTAAATATTTGATTTGTATACCTATTTATTTTATACACCTATATATGACTGGTGTTATATAAAAATCTCTGAGGCAAAAAGGGATTGTGAGTGGAAAATATTTAAGAAGCTTTAGTCTAGATCCTAAGAGGTTACTGGTCATGCAGGCTGGGTGTATAACTCAGGTAGCAGGGCCTGTTAATCCTGAAATTCTTCCACTTCATTTAATTATTGCACAAACCAAAAAGTGATCCTTCACTTTTCTGTTTTATCATTCTATGAAATCATTTCCTAGTTTAAAAAAAAGAAAGAAAGAACCATAGGCCCAGATTCTGTATAAAATTCTGTATAAAAAGCCTGGATAGTAGCAGTAAGCACTGAGGTCAAAAAGTTTTACACAGAGAGTTTTACTCGGTCTCCCTAACCCTATAGCCTGTGGTCCCAGCAGCCAGAAATCTGTAACTGTAATTGCTCCACAAGTGGCCAGAAGGCTTCAGCTTCTTTTCAAACTACAATTCAGGCTGACTTGCTAAATTTTTGTGGGCCTAAAAAAGTCACTGGTTTCTAAGCCTATCCTCCTCAGACATCTCTAGATCTGAATGCCCAGGGAAAATGAGGTAGAGTGGGGGTAATTGTTCTTAGCCTCAATGGTTTGAACTTCCAAGGTTTAGGAAGAGTTCCTGGTAACTAAATAACAATTGTATAAATTTACATTTAAAAAAAAAATCTCTCTCACTCCCTTCCAATAATTATCACCCAGACTGCCTGGCTTATAAATTGCCAAGTTCTAAACAAAGACCTTCCCTTATGGGACATCTTTTTCCTTTTATGAATATTCTAAAACATACTTTTAATGTGACAAAATCTAACAAATGCTTTAAAATCATTTATATGGCAATTTATTTCCCACCAAATACATAATGTTCCCAATCATTAAAGAACACTGAATTTAATTAACCAGAAAGAACATGACTTTACTTTGTTCTTCAAACATATTACGTTTTTCAAATTCATTTATAGACTAGAAGAGTGGCTGACAGTACTGAGAACAGTGGGCCTTAGTGGATGAAGGATAGGACTTGATATCAAGAAGACATGGGTTGCAAACATGCTAAAAGACCATTACTAAATGTGTGACCTTAGATAAATCACTGAACTTTCTCCATGTCTCAACCTTCTTTTCTTTAAAATGGAGATAATAGCATCTATTTTTCAGGTTTACGATGATAAAATAACATAATATGTTGTCCCCCACATCCCCTATAATTATTGTCAGGATCAAGTGAGGTAATGTAAATAAGGTTTCCCACTAAAGATGAAAGAAAAATGTAATTTGTGGGACATAATTATTACTGGAATTGATGAACTATCTGGTTTTTGCCATGTTTGGTTTAAGAATGTTGTATTTAATAGGGTGCCATATATTTCTTTTTTTAAGTGGATTTTATTAATATTTTTTGCTTTACATTGTTTTAATTCTCCTTTATATACTCCTCTTCCTTAACTCTCTCAAAAAGCCACTCCTATGAGAAATAAAATTTTTAAAAGAAAAAGAAGAAAAAAAAAGTCAAACACAAAACTAAAAACACATAAACATCCAAAAATAATCTGAAAATGTGTGTTCATGCAAAGGGGTAAAGTATGTCATAGGTCAAAAGCAGCTAGCTAGTACAGTGAAGAAAGTACTGGGCTTAAGGATCTCAAACTCAAATGAAAGAAACAATATATACCCATACCTGAGAAATTTGGTAAAGATTTTTTTTCTTATTCAACCATTTCCCTTCTTAGTCTAAATGCATTAATTTTGTTTGTATAGAGACTTTTCAATTTCATATAATAAAAATTTTCCATTTTATCTTTTGTAATTCTCTATATTTCTTGTTTTATTTAAAATATGCCTTCTACTCAAATATCTAAAAGAAGAATTTTTTAATGACACTATCTTCAATTTCAAGGTAACGTTTTTGAATTTACTGTGGAATATAGCATAGGATGTTGCTCTAAGCCTAATTTCTGCCAGACTGTTTACTAGTTTTCCCAGTTATTCTTATCCAATAGGGAGTTCTTTCCTAAGTAATTTATGAGTTTGTCAAAAATTTGCTTGTCGAGATGCATTATTTCTGCATATTCTATCTTGTCTAGTTTGTTACATTTTTAACCAATTCCAAATGGTTTTTATAACATGTTTTATAGTTAAGTTTAAAGACTAGAAACTATATTTCTCCCTTCCTTTCTAACCTTTTAGATTACTTGCTTTGATATTCTACTTCTTTTATTCCTGCAAAAGGATTTTGTTATTATTTTATTGATTCCTCCGATGCAAATTTTGATTGTTATAACTGAAAAATTGTAAATTAATTTTGATAGTATTGTCATTTTCTTATATTGGCATAGCTCAGTCATGATCATTTTATAGTTTTCATTATTTAGGTTCCTTGTTTCTTTAAAATCTTTGTGATTAGATTAATAGATCAAATATCTTCAAAATAGAAAATCTTAAAATGTGGCCCCTAATTCTCAATTACAAACAGCAGGTGAAATGTTTAATGCTTAGCACTAGTGACAAGTTATTTCACTTGGGTCAAAATTTCATTATCTATAAAATGAGGAATTGATTAGGTTATATTTAATGTTTTATGTTCTCTGGGCCTTAGTTTATTCATCTACAAAGTGAAAGTTTGGGTTATGTTATAGTTAACTCTATTTTTCTATGATTCTTTTGCTTTTTAGATTTCTTTCCTTTTTTATCTAGGCTGGAAGTACAGCAACCTCTAAAAAGCCTGACCCTATTGCTGATCAGCACAGAAACTTTTTCCTGCTCTGTTTCTGATCTGGTCCAGGTTGCCCCTTCTTAGGCAGTATGGGACCTCTTGAACATGAAATATTACTATATTGATGTCAGACTTTGTAGCATACCTACCTAATCTTCCTAGACTTATTGTAGTTTGGAACTCAAGCATCCAACAGCCTTAGCTTCCCCAGAAGCCCTTGCTGAGGGCATCACACAATGGGGTAAATTCTGGATATGGAACCATTCAATAGCTTTAACACTTCTATCAAAGACCTAGGAATCTTTGGGACTCAGACTTATATGGAATTTTAGATCAAGCTAACCAGCATCAATTGGATGCTCTATCACATTGTATGATTATAATCTCAATCAGTTAATATTTAAATGATCTCTTAAGGATAACACAACTTAAAATTGCTTTAAAATATTCAAATTAATTCTGTTCAACCAATAAGCGCTTAAGTGTTTACTGTCTTCAAGGCATTGCTGTTTATTCTATGTTCTTGAAGGCAACCAATGATCTCAGGAGTAATGTTTTGACTTGCAAGTGAATTTGATTTAACTTCTGTGCAAAATTGTCAACTTTATTCTCCTCCAGGGTCATCTGAATCCAGTGGTAAAACACAGGATGAAATGACTAGAGATGGTCCCATGTGCAGTGGGAGACCTTGGTCTTTTTAAGCTAAGGTCTTTCCTGGGTCTTAGTTTCTCCCATTCAGTGATTTAAAACTATGTAAGAAATGAGGTAAAATATGGACTAGTTTATCTACTAAAAAACAAAAAACAAAATCAAAGTGGGAAGGAAAGACCCTCAGCGTTTCTGACTAGAATAGAAACAATTGCTATTCACCCTCACTCTGAGATACCAAAACCCAAACTATGCTCAAATGAGGTTTGGATTATTAATCGATCAGGGAAAGCTAAACTAAACTGGCTTTAGCATGATCAGGTAGCTCCATTTA